>NC_089788.1:69597719-69765219 GCF_040412425.1 Macrobrachium rosenbergii | reverse complement strand
TGTATGTGTATGTATGTTTGCGCTTGCAAGAAAGATTGAGCTTCCATTTACTGCACATAACTATCTCCTGCGCAGCACATACCATGGTACTGCAAGGGAGTAAGTCACATGTACTCAGTCTTCAAAACTTAGTTTATATATATATATATATATATATATATATATATATATATATATATATATATATATATATATATATTATATATATATATATATATATATATATATATATATATATATATATATATCAGCGTGCGTGGCTATGGTAACATTCTCAGTAAACTGTTTGACTTGACGTATGTGGAACCTTTGGCCTCAAAGAAGGGTTAGACGCCATTTTGGGGAAATTCCCTTACCCAAAGGATTCACAACCCCTCATCTAAGGGGTCCTCTTTCTTGGTTTCGGTACATTATGTGCAGCAAGTATATAAGGGTATTACATACTTGCTACCACCACTACCCAGACCTTTGTCTATGACAGCCAAGGTGGGAATGTATGAAACTTTCTATAAATGCAAAGTATGGATGTTGAATGCGTACGAGAGCAAAAATCTTGAAGCTGCTTAGATGAACCTTGTGCAATGCATATGTTGCGTAAACATAAATGAAGGCGAGAAATGTGGAAATACGCAACAGTGATAAAAGATTAATATGGGTGAAAGGATGGAACATGATCTTGTGAAATGGGAAGAATGGAGGCTGACTGGATGATGAAAAATGTACATATAATTTGAAGGAATAAATATAGAGGCGAGGAAGACCTACAATAGAGCTTGATACACCTCGTGAAAGACCTAAATAGGGCTTGATACACCTTGTGAAAGACCTAGATAGGGCTTGATACACCTTGTGAAAGACCTAGATAGGGCTTGATACACCTTGTGAAAGACCTAGAATAGGGTTTGAGACACCTTGCACAAGACCTACTGTAGATAGGGCTTGAAACACCTTGCAAAAGACCTACTGTAGATAGGGCTTGATACACCTTGCAAAAGACCTACTGTAGATAGGGCTTGAAACACCTTGCAAAAGACCTACTGTAGATAGGGCTTGAAACACCTTGCAAAAGACCTACTGTAGATAGGGCTTGAAACACCTTGCAAAAGACCTACTGTAGATAGGGCTTGATACACCTTGTGAGAGGTTTTGGGAAGCAAGGGTCTTAACATCCTGAAAATACAAGACTGCATGCAAGATACAGTATAAAAGGTGACAGGTGCAATGAGAGGTGGGGGACTCGACGCAATGCTGATAAGTCTTTTGTTCTCTCTCTCTCTCTTTCTCTCTCTCCTTGACCTAATTTAGGGTAACGATTCCCTAACAATGCAAATACTAGGTGGATTTTTCTAAAGTACCAAGGACGCCGTTATCTTGTTCATTACAATCAAAAGAGAGATTAGCTGAGGTCATTATGAACAATAACAATGCACACAACCTAAACCTACCGCCTGCAGAGTTCTTTCCTCCCAATTTCACCTCAAAAACAAAAAAAGAAAAGGCACTACAATCCCTCTTTTTACCCAATGTTTTTTCTCCTTTAAAGTCTTCATCCAGTGAACCCTACCGGTCCCAGTGAGTAACAACTAAAAACAGGCCGCAACCCACAAACAATATCCCCTCCCCTATCAAATCTTCGCCCAGAGCCCCCAACGTACCCAGTTCCTCCCTGCGTATAATACTCTCTCAACTAAAATTTTTATCTGATAAGTCCCCCAACCACAAACAAAAAGTCGCCAACGACCCTAGACCCTCCCTACATTATAATTTCCTCCATCTCTAAATTTTACACCTTGTAGTACCAACAGTCTGCTCTGACAATCGTCCCCAACCCCCAACTAAAAAATGGGCCAGCTCAATCATATTATAAAATATTCATAATCCCTTGACGTCATCCAGTGCTCCCAACCAACGACCACATATCGCCGGCCAAAGCAACCCACTCCTTCGCTTTTCTAAATCCCCCCGCCCCCCAAGGGGGCCTCTTTAGGTCTTCATCCAGCGCTCTCAACGACCCCAGTCCTCAGCCGAGGACAACAACAGCATACTGAAATAGTTACTGCAATCTTCCACTTCATTTGAATGTGTTCTTATTCCTAGTAAGCGCAGTTCAGAATTAAGTGGGTTTCGACACTACATTTTTCCCCTGTTACTTTCGTCTGAGATATTACGAATACACAATACAGTACGTACTTACACACATTCTACATTTATAACACAACAATGGGACAGTGATGCCTCCAAGGTCTAAATTTTAGACCTTGGATGCTTCAGTCATTAGTGTGCTTGTTATTCAACCCGACCTTCCACAATATCTATAAAACACTTCATTTTTTCTTTTATTTTTAAAGAGAGAGAGAGAGAGAGAGAGAGAGAGAGAGAGAGAGAGAGAGAGAGAGAGAGAGAGAGAGAGAGAGAGAGAGAGAGAGAATGTTATCAAAATAGAGAATTTATATTTCTATCAACATATAAGGATATCTGTCAACAGTATAAGAAAAATACGTCCAAGGCCAAAATTAATTGCAAAATGAATGCAGAAGGTTTCGGGTTGGGGAAGCATTATCATAATCTGTTTGGGATTGGAGGGGGGCCAACGAAAAGGTTCGTTCTACACTGTCCTCTATCACACATATATATATATATATATATATATATATATATATATATATATATATATATATATATATATATATATATATATATATATATATATATATATATATACATATATACACATAAACATATATACATACAGACAGACAGACATACAAACACACACACATATATATATATATATATATTGTGTGTGTGTGTGGTCATAAGCCCGCTGTATTGTGACATCTCGGCGTCTGTCGCTGCAAACAATCTTAACAGAGAAATTGGATGTTTTGCCTAAGGAAGGAAAGTGTCTACCACTTGCATAGGAATCTATAAAAACCGTATCTGCACTGAGAAACAGATGTTACACACACACACACAGAGAGAGAGAGAGAGAGAGAGAGAGAGAGAGAGAGAGAGAGAGACGCCACATCTGCTCATACATTCCACAGACTTCGCACTGTAAACATTTCGGCAAACTTTCTGAACGTAATAAATATTTTAGGGTGCAACCATGAATGACGCCAGTGCATGCCCTCGATCAACTAGGTTAATTGGCATCTTTTTACAGGACGTGATGTTAATCTGACTCTTATCTCATAAACACCGACCTTCGATGCTGTAACACCTGTTTATCATATAAGTTCCTCATTGGATGGGTCGATATCATACTCGGCTAGCACTCTGCTAGGCCCGCGTTCGATTCTCCGGCCGTCCAATGAAGAATTAGAGGAATTTATTTCTGATGATAGAAATTCATTTCTCGCTATAATGTGGTTCAGATTCCACAATAAGCTGTAGGTCCCGTTGCTACGTAACCAATTGGTTCTTAGCCACGTAAAATGAGTCTAATCCTTCGGGCCAGCCCTAGGAGAGCTGTTGATCGGCTCAGTGGTCTGGTTAAACTAAGGTATACTTAACTTTTGTTTATCATACAAACACATATAGATTAATGTTATTATATGTCAATTTTTATCAAAAGCTATCCAACATTTATTACTTTAGCAGGTCTCGCTAATCAATAAAGTCCCAACACCGGGGATTGGGTGACGTTTCTAGGATTTAAACAGTACGATACAGAGATCCTTTATTAACTCTAAAGTAAAAAATGGCACATTTAAAGTGATGCAATACTTCACTCAGGTTGCCTTAACGAGGAAGCAACTTGAGGTCAAAAGTAATAATCAATTCTGCTGATTACCGTTAAGAGGCAGAATGTTAAAGCAACTCGAATAATCAATTCTACTGATTACCATTAAGAGGTAAAAAGGTTTAGAGATAAAACAGAAGTACGATTATATTTTCCCATGTTCTGACGCATGGAAAAGCGACGTCTGTTGCCAAAAAAATATTTCACACATTTATATATAAAAAGTTTAAAACTAATTTCATACCACGGAAAGTGCTGGGAGAAATCTATAATACGGAAATAAAAGTGCATGCATGCATTGATTTGATGTATTCCAAGACATTCAATCGAAGCATGCACAGTCAGTCTGGTATTTTCAAAAAATACTTCACGGGCGATCTAACAGTATGAATATGACAATCTACAGAAAAAAATCTTAATCTTCATTGAAAATCACTACATTAACATTTAGCATGTTCTATTTTGCATTCTTTGCCTACTCCATAAAATTCTCTTAACAGTAAATTTTTCTTTTGTCGTTATTCTTTATTGTATCCCAGGTCCCATCCAAACTCCAAAGTTTCTGTCTACTGACCACACACATATGCAAAAACCTCTCTTCCCGTAAAAAGACAGATTCCTGACGCTAACCTAATCCTCGCTAAATCTGCACCTCCTCTGATCTGTTTTTTATAACTGCAGCTCTATTTCGACATTCAACTGCATATGAGCTTCTCGATGTTCATCTCCAGGAACATTTATTATATTAAACCTAGATACAGGACGGAAGTAATATAGAATTTAGGCAAAAGGCCAAGCGCTGGGACCTATGAGGTCATTCAGCGCTGAAACGGAAATTGACAGTAGAAAGGTTTGAAGGGTGTAAGAGGAGGAAAACCTCGCAGATGCACTATGAAACAATTGTTAGGAGAAGGTGGATAGGTGGGTAGCAAGATGGAAGAAAGAGATTAAGAATAGAGGGACATTATAAGGAGTGAAAGGGGTTGCAGCTAGGGGTCGAAGGGAGCCGCAAAGAACCTGAAGTAATGCCTACAGTGCACCACTGACGGCACTAGCCCCCTACGGGAAAACCTAGATACAAGCATTTTTTTAATGCCAGGTACTTTAATGTGGTAATGGTGATCACTACCAACATCTGTTCCTCTATAACTAGCAACATTTTCCCTCGATTAATGGCTATCAAGACTGACATCAGGAGATGTCCGAATGTATTTATTTCTTTCTTTCTCCAAGTTTTCTGCTGAAAGCCCTGCTGGTCAGAGTCAACAGGCTAGACTCCCAAGAGGGCTTCTAAGAGAAATCAGCCTGCAAAGAGAGACAGGTTATAGGAAAAGGTGATAAAGAGAGACAGGCTATGGGAAAAGGTGATAAATGAGTAAGAGTGAGGGAATAGAAAATAAAATCGATACACCTGAAATTCAAAGGACATCAACAGAGAACAAGACCGAATGGCTCCTCGCTTAAATATGTGGAGATGAGAAGATTCCACAACTAGACTCTGCACGCTATTCCACATTTTAGCTGTGACTAAGGTATAAACTCCTAGCAAACCGATCAGTATCAAACCCGACGTTGGAAAACGACACCAGGTTTAATGCTCTTGTGTTGGAAAAGGATTAAGTCCCCTTAGAAGACTATTTGCAGCACAAACAGCATGGTTGCTATAAATGAACAGAGAAAAAGGATTGGAAGCTGCTGACATAAAGCGGTTGGTCAGCTTCCGAGAAGTAAGGATGGTTGAAAATGAGTGAAAAGTGTTGACAGGTAAAAAAAAGGCTTAGATGTGCAACAAGATCAGTAACTTGTGGTGTAACCCTGTAAGGGGGTACTGATGTCAGTGTGCCTCACGCATTTCTTAAGGTTCTTTGCCGAGTCTCTTCGGTCCCTAACCGCAATCCCTTTCAATCCTTTTACTGTGCCTCCGTTCATATTCTCTTTCTTCCATTTTACTTTCCACCCTTTTCTAACAATTGTTTCCCAGCGAAACTGCGATCGTTTCCTCCTGATACACCTTTCAATCCTTTTTACTCTAAATTTCCGTTTCAGCGCTGAACGACCTCAAATGTCTCAGCGCTTGACTTTTGGGCTAAATCTTATATTCCATTCCATTCCAACCTGTGGTGTGATCTGTACATGAGATATAATGGGAGAGGTTTGATGGTAAAAACAAAAATTGAAAAAAATAAACATACACAAAACTGTTGCTTGGGAAGGAAGGAGGACATGAAGAATTGAGACTCAGAAAGTGTTGGTTTCACACAATGCAGTATAAATCTTAGAACAAAGGGGAAAAGGTGCTGCGTGAGCGTTAACAGAAATAGATGACGTACTACATCCGAAAGGAATCAACGTGCTGCCGTGAAGGCATTTTTGTTCCCTTAAGAAGTGGTTGATGCCGTGCTGAGTCTCTACAAAGGTTCAACTTCAGTGCTGCCATTAAAGAATGGATGTGGGAGTTTGCTTTTCAACTCTAAAGACACAGCCTTTTAACGGAAACAGCTTTGATGAAAACAACAATATAACAATAAAATAAAAACTGTTGCACATAATAGCCTAGCGTTAGCAATTACTCCTCTGCTCTTCAAGCAACATCTCCAACAACAAAATGTATTATGAGTAAAAACTTGACCTTGCAAAGGACAGGACAAAAATAACCCCAAGGACACAGCAATAAACAGATACCAGTTCTTGTGGGAAGTCTGCAAGGAGGCTATAACCGCTGAGATATTTGGCTTCACTGGGAAAATTACAATAACTTATGGGAAAATTACAATAACTTAAGAAGAAGAAGAAGAAGAAGAAGAAGAAGAAGAAGAAGAAGAAGAAGAAGGGAAAATTACAATAACTTAAAAAGAAGAAGAAGAAGAAGAAGAAGAAGAAGAAGAAGAAGAAGAAGAAGAAGAAGGGAAAATTACAATAACTTACGAAGAAGAAGAAGAAGAAGGGAAAATTACAATAACTTAAGAAGAAGAAGAAGAAGAAGAAGCAGAAGAAGAAGAAGAAGCAGAAAAAGAAGAAGGGAAAATTACAATAACTTAATAAGAAGAAGAAGGGAAAATTACAACAACTTAAGAAGAAGAAGAAGAAGGGAAAATTACAATAACTTAAGAAGAAGAAGAAGAAGAAGAAGAAGAAGAAGAAGAAGAAGAAGAAGGAACTCGTACCCGCACTAGGAGCAATAAATCTATCTATCAATAGACAGCAGTACTACAGTACATCCCCATGTAATACATTCACCTCATTTAGGAAATTAAGCACCGATGTCTCAGGAAACGTGATTATCATTTACCAGATAAAACAAATAACACTGAGGGACCAAAGAGAAACTTTAATGTTATGATAAGTACATATCGCCTGAGACATAAAATAGCGGATTAGTAAGACTGAGCAGTGTTGGCGGAACCATTCTTTTTTTTTCCAGAGAGAGAGAGAGAGAGAGAGAGAGAGAGAGAGAGAGAGAGAGAATGCCTTCGTGATATTGCCCAGATTTGGGTTGCGGAAGGGGTAAGACGGGGAATTAGTCCTTGAGAGAGAAGTAGTTTATTGACTGCATTCCATTACTGCTTTAAATCTATCATTATTTATGAAGAAACTAATCTCACAAGACTAGGATCAAGTCCCGTGTTTGGACAGGAGGCTTGATCATTAGGAATCGTCAGCAAAGACACAAAGGAACCGATCTGATGACTGCAGTGCAAGGTGGAAGACGAGTCCCATGACAAAGTGCTTTTCTGGGTCTGATGAAGCACCTAGCGCAGGAGAGAGAGAGAGAGAGAGAGAGAGAGAGAGAGAGAGAGAGAGAGAGAGAGAGAGAGAGAGAGAGTGTTTCTGTGAAAAAACTGCGTTGTACGGCTTTAATAAGTTCTTTCTCAATAAATCTGTTACGATGGCTTTGTATTCATGTATTTGACCTACCTTATTAAATCACCTGACTTTGTATTAACGTATTTGACCTACCTTATTCATTTATCTGACTTTGTATTCATGTATTTGACCTACATTATTCATTCATCTGACTTTGTATTAATGTATTTAACCTACCTTAACAATTTATCTGACTTTGTATTCATGTATTTGACCGAAATTATTCATGTATCTGACTTTGTATTCGTGTATGTGACCTACATTATTAATGTATCTGACTTTATATTCATGTATTTGACATACATTATTAATTCATCTACCATTGTACTCACGTCTTTGATGTACATTCGAAAGTTTGGACATTTATTATCTATGGATTTGCAAGCATGAAATAATCACGAAAGTTTCATTATTCTGCCTACTCGATACGTCAAGATCATAATACTGCCCTAACCTGGAAAACTGCAGTACCTGCAAAATTTTCGAAATTGAGATATGCTACCTATTAGACTCGTGAAACGCTAATACACAAGTTGCCGCAGTTTCAGAATGATTCTTCAATGCTTTATTTAGGGGGTCTTATTTCCAGTATCTGCAAAATCAGTAGTAAAGCAAGGGTGTATCTACCATTTTTCTCAGTACTGTATTTTTACAGATACTGGAGTCTTCCATTTTAGGGCAGAATAGCTAATATAAGCAAACGAACTGGGAAAAAATCTACGGTGACACAATGGCTTCATTGACTGTCGTTCCATTTGTTTTAAATACTAATATATCAAGGCTGTAAGAAACCTAGCTCCCACTCTACTTTGGGGGAAATAAGAAAATACATGAATAAAAAACACATAATAAATTAATTAAATTCTGCCAGCAACTCTACATGAGAATGAACAATAAAAAACTTTGGAAAATAAAAATGGTTAGAAGTTTCACGAAGGCCCAAAATTTGTCACTCAATAGAACAAACAAATGGTTATTGAAAAGAAAGGAAGTGTGTAGTTCGAGCAAACAGATGGATAGAGTTGGAAGTATGGAATTTAGGGACAAAACGGGAGCATTTGGGACCCTAAGGTTAATTCAACGTTAAATAAGACGAAATGGTGGGATATGACATAAAAGGATAAGTAATTCAATAATGGTTATATAAAAAAAATAAAAGTTCATAAAACATAGTGGAAATTTCAAGAATGTTCCATAAAGGTATGTGAACGGCACTTCCGTAGTCTACTTTATTACGCATTCTTATAAATTCATGGCCCATGAATAAGTGAATAAACTACGTTATGAAACAATAGTCTTTAAGATTTAAAACCTATCGCCTTTGAGAAAAAAAAAAAAACTACGCAGGATCGACTACGATGAAAAATGAAGATATGTTCAACTACCCTTACCAACGAGGAACCAGAATTCGACTCCACAGGGGGGAAATGTCACTGGACCTGTTTCCTTAAAAGCCAAATCAGACTGTTAACCTAAAGCAGCGAATTGTACATTACCACCAGCTTGTCTATCGTGGTACTGAAAATACTTTCATGGGAGATCCTGAAATTCCATCAAAGTCATGACACAATTATCTTCCAGTATGCGAGCATTAATATTATAAACGATATCCATTCTGTCCCTATTTGTATCACAATGTGACCTCTGTCCTTTGCTCCTGTAGTGCAAGTTTTACCACACGCCCTGAACCCCACCTCTCTCTCTCTCTCTCTCTCTCTCTCTCAATGATGGTATCAAGTTTACTAACATAATGGTTAAATGACGAGAGGTTTTGTTTCTCTTCTCTCTCTCTCTCTCTCTCTCTCTCTCTCTCTCTCTCACACACACAAATGTATACAGAATTAGATTTCAGAAAAAAACAGCTCACAGATACCAACACCGCCTGGTTCCTTATAAGGTTTGCACTGCAGCCAAGACACTGATTAATGTCCAGACTTGTGAGCTATGCATTAGAATCAGCTCATGGAGGATAATGAACAAGCTGCGATGGCATCTGACATCAACTGTGGAACGAAGGGAAATTAAACTCAATCATCCGTCAGCTTCCTGAATTTCAATATGAAAATGAAATGAGACATGAATACTGAAAGAACTATATTTATTTTCATTTAAAAATGTGTAAATATACTCGGATAATACAGAGCTGATGTCATCATGCATGACGTAAGAGAGCAAAATGACAGATGACCTTTAGAGTCTCGAAACAGGCAGATTCTTAAGCAAGCTGCTGAATCCAACGTCCATTTATGGAACTTGCAGGTATTGCAAATGAACCTGCAACGTCCGTTTTGAAATGTATGACAAAGGCTATCTCGTACATCAAAGGGACACGAAGACTGAATCATGGCAAACTATGCAAGCTAAAGGTTAACAAAGTTCTCATGACCATCGGTACGACGAGACGGCTAAAAGAAACAGTTTTAAGAAATCACAAAAACTTCCTTCCAGGAATAATAATGTCTCGTCAATATACTCAAGAGTGAATGAGTGGAAAAAACAGACTGACGATCAGATATTCTAACCGTTCACTATCCTGTGCCCGAATATAGCTCACCAACAAGACCTTTTATTCTCTACCTTCACCAAGTCCCAAACCTCTGGTTCTATATCACTATCAACTTAATTAGTATTCAAGCCTCATACGCCCAACAAGTTTCTTCGTACATCTTGATAAGACTGAAGACAACAAAAAAGAAGTCTCCAATCAAGACGCCCCCATACTCTTGCAGAACAGTTACGCAATGAATATGCAAGCTTATATCAATATGTATGAGGAGGGGACGGAGATGTATATTTACAATTTGAAGCCACAAGGATGAGGGAAGGAAAATACAGTATGCCATCATAAAGTTAGCTAGTTTTCTTTGGACAGTGGACTAATAGAAAACGGTTACAACGCAAAGGGGTGATTAAGATAAGATTCGAAATTTGGGCGAGTGTTGAAAATCGTGAGCGTATGACAATCCTTAATTTTTTTTCTTTTTATACCCGGAATTATCAAAATATTTCAAAAATGAAATTAAATATATTGGTTACAGTTGTATTTGAAAACGCTAGATACCATGTTTAGCAGCCTTTTACTAAAGTACAGATGGGCTGATGCAACAGTCTTGAATTGTTTTTGCCAGCTCTAGGTGATATCATTAGAGTAGTTGGTACAACAGAATGCTACAACACAAAGATCCCAGACAAATTCCAAAACTGCCAAATGGTACTACAATAAAACATAACCTATATATAATATATAAAAAACCTTGGTATCAAATTTAGCACCATGGCTCAATTAACTCAACGCGCATTTTCTTCAAATTTTTCTCATAGTTCTCCCCACACGTTACCATTCCCCACGTAATACTATATATAAAATAAATTCTAAAAAGATATGCCTTTTATTTTGTGTGCTTCAACATAAGATTTAAAGAAATTTCGTTCTAGCACTAACCGTATTATGGAATTAGTCATGCAGTTTTCTCAATGGAACTTGAAATTCACACTTGGTGCAAATGCATCTTGTTGAGAAGGTAGACTTAAGTCTCACGTCACAATTGTTTTTTTTTTTTTTTTTTTTTTTTACTTGCTGTTTGCCTTATTTGAAGTCTTTGTTACCTATCTTTTCAGTTTGTAGGATTCTATTTTCCCAACTAGGATTGCAGCTTGGCTTGTAATAATAGCAGCAACAATATCAGTATTAATATTCATGAGTCATACCAGAAATGGGACCTCTCATAGTAACACTATTTATATTGACCCAAGTATAATTATACTCTGGGCTACAGGTCTTATTTAATCCTCTCCCAATGAAAATATACTACCTGCGTCTCCAAATAAGCTACCTGACTCACGCTGCCTTCCAAGACCTACACCAATCATAAATGGTATCTACCCGAAGCGACAATATTGATTGTGTAATCACCAAGATCAAGGAATGAATCGTTCTCTTGCCCTGTGTTTACGCAATACAAGTAGGTGTTTATACTGCCGTGTGTCGAGAGAAGGCGGATAATAATCATGCAGTGGAATAGAATAGAATAGAATAGAATATAGAATTTAGGCCAAAGGCCAAGCGCTGGGACCTATGAGGTCATTCAACGCTGAAGCGAAAATTGACAGTAAAAAGGTTTGAAAGGTGTAACAAGAGGAAAAGCTCGCAGTTGCACCATGAAACAATTGTTAGGAGAGGGTGGAAAGTATGATGGAAGAAAAAGATTATGAATGGAGGTACAGTAAAGGGAATGAAAGGGGTTGCAGCTAGGGGCCGAAGGAATGGAATGTAGAGCTTAGGCCAAAGGCCAAGCACTGGGACCTATGATGTCATTCAGCGCTGGAAACGAAGTGGTGAGTAAGTAGGTTTGAAAGGTGTAACAGGAGGAAAACCTCGTTGTTGCACTTTGAAATAATTGTTAGGAGAGGGTGGATAGCAAGATGGAAGAAAGATAATATGAATGGAGGTACAGCAAAAGGAATGACAGGAGTTGCAGCTAGGGGCCGAAGGGACGCTGTAAGGAACCTTTAGTTATGCCTACATTGCACCCCTTGAGTGCACTGACGTAAGATCGAGCAGGGGAGAAAATGTTTGGATGAGGCATCGAAAGGGAATTAACATCACCGTATTGAGTGCTTTATATAACAGCAAAGTGTTTAATTTCAGTATGTTTGTGGTAAAACCACCTGTTTTAATAAACGTAAGGAAACTTCCCTACCTTCCTCCCTTCCTGCATACCATCCCACACACAAACTTGATTTTGGCAGCTTATAAAACTGACTTTCAGAAGGCTAAATAAGAACTGCCTTTTACCGTTTAGTGTAGCGGCCAAGTTTATTCTCGTACAGTAAACAACTTTGCTAGATAAAATATACTTAACTAATAATCTACTGTACTTGCGCCCACTCTTATCATTCTGGAAGTCTTATAAGGAACACGATTCTATGACATCTGACAATATATTTGGGGTACGTTTCACATATTTCAATTGTACTGAAAAACGCTCACGTGAACGATATTCTTTAGCTATGGTGTCTTCAAAACGATCTGCCAATGTAAGACTAATATAATGCTACGGAAAATATTTCACTTAACAAAAATAAAACTGATACACAGAGCAGATTATATAAAATTGGTCCTCTGTTACTATTTAAATAAAACTTACACACACAGCAGAAACTATAATCATGGTCTTCCGTAACTATTTAAATAAAACTGGTACACAGAACAGAAAGTATACACTTGGTCTTCTGTAACTGTTTAAATAAAACTGATACACAGAACAGACTATATAACCTTGGTCTTCGTAACTGTTTAAATAAAACTGATACACAGAACAGACTATATAAACTGGTCTTCTGTAACTATTTAAATAAAACTGATACACAGAACAGACTATATAAACTTGGTCTTCTGTAACTGTTTAAATAAAACTGATACACAGAACAGACTATATAAACTTGGTCTTCTGTAACTGTTTAAATAAAACTGATACACAGAACAGACTATACAAACTGGTCTTCTGTAACTGTTTAAATAAAACTGATACACAAAACAGACTATATAACCTTGGTCTTCGTAACTGTTTAAATAAAACTGATACACAGAACAGACTATATAAAGTTGGTCTTCTGTAACTGTTTAAATAAAACTGATACACAGAACAGACTATATAAACTTGGTCTTCTGTAACTGTTTAAATAAAACTGATACACAGAACAGACTGTATAAACTGGTCTCCTGTAACTATTTAAATAAAACTGATACACAGAACAGACTATATAAAGTTGGTCTTCTGTAACTGTTTAAATAAAACTGATACACAGAACAGACTATATAAAGTTGGTCTTCTGTAACTGTTTAAATAAAACTGATACACAGAACAGACTATATAAAGTTGGTCTTCTGTAACTGTTTAAATAAAACTGATACACAGAACAGACTATATAAACTTGGTCTTCTGTAACTGTTTAAATAAAACTGATACACAGAACAGACTATATAAACTTGGTCTTCTGTAACTGTTTAAATAAAACTGATACACAGAACAGACTATACAAACTGGTCTTCTGTAACTGTTTAAATAAAACTGATACACAAAACAGACTATATAACCTTGGTCTTCGTAACTGTTTAAATAAAACTGATACACAGAACAGACTATATAAAGTTGGTCTTCTGTAACTGTTTAAATAAAACTGATACACAGAACAGACTATATAAACTTGGTCTTCTGTAACTGTTTAAATAAAACTGATACACAGAACAGACTGTATAAACTGGTCTCCTGTAACTATTTAAATAAAACTGATACACAGAACAGACTATATAAACTGGTCTTCTGTAACTATTTAAATAAAACTGATACACAGAACAGACTATATAAACTTGGTCTTCTGTAACTATTTTCGACGAAAAAAAAAAAAACAACGCCCCTCTCCGTATATAATAATAAATATCAACAAATGCGATGGGACATCCAGGAGGTACACGTCCCTATCCTGTCCTCTTAACATGACTGACAGACACGTCCACGTCCTCCTCCTCCTCCTACTCCTCCTCCTCCAAGGCTAAGAAGGGAAGAATGGCGCTTTTTGATAGGGGAAGCTTACTGGTGGGAGTTTTATGTGAGAGAGAGAGAGAGAGAGAGAGAGAGAGAGAGAGAGAGAGAGAGAGAGAGAGAGAGAGAGAGAGAGAGAGAGAGACTACGATATCGAACTACACGTTTATATATCTTCGAAATGAGGAATCATTGGTGAGAGAGATTACCTGATGATCGTTCCACGAGAGAGATATCGAACGAACTACACGTTTACATATCTTCGAAATGAGGAATCAGTTGAGATGCTACCTGACGATCATTCCACGGAGAGAGAGAGAGAGAGAGAGAGAGAGAGAGAGAGAGAGAGAGAGAGAGAGAGAGAGAGAGAGAGAGAGAGAGAGGAATTACCTCGTCAAGGCCCTGCCCTTTGTGTACTTCGATGCTATTAACTGCAATTATTGAAAACAATGATATTGGATCTGGTTATTAGTACAAGGTGTCATATCGAGCTGAATTTTGCCCTAAATTGAGTAGCTGGAGTGACCGGTGCCATTGCATATTCACTCATTCCGTAGGATGTCTAGGAACTTGCCTAACTTATGCTTAAATATATTTACTGTTTGATCCCTAATAGCTGAGACAGTGAGGTAGAAAATTCCATATGTTAGAGGCCGTTAATATAAGTAATGAAGAACAAACAATCTCGGTTTGGCATATTACAGATTATTTTGAGGTGGAGAGCACATGACACCAGTTCTAGAACTGAGGAAGAATTAAATGGCAAAGGTTTCAAGTTTTAATTGGTGCATTGGCAGACTTAGAACCAAGGCTTCTTTGACTGCGAGTATGTCCAGAAAATTTAGAGAGTTTAAGCCTATGCTACAAGCTACTTAGTTTCATTCCCTAGAATAGCAGGGAAAGTCGTGCAAGTGAGCAAAATTTTTAGTGACACTGCGTAGTACGCCCTCCAGTCTATTTATCTGGCCATAGTTAGTATCTTGTGGGGGACCATATTAAGGAGCAATAGTCTCTGATTGGTCTAAGCAACGTCACCCATAGAGTGCGCATGGTACTGATGGAAAAATTTTCTGTATCCATGCCGACTGTCTAAGGGAGTTTATTAGGATTCTGTCGACTTGGATTGACGATGTTAAGTCATTTATCGCAACGATATTTCTACCTCGATCTGAAAATGATCGAAATTTCTTTATTTCTTACCAAGGTGTACATAGGCCTATCCGAAATCGTTTCCGTTTCATGCTCCCCGTTCGTTTGCGCTCAACGGCTATCTAGTTCGGTTCGAAAATGTTCACAGTTTTCAAGTAAGCCTAAGTACATACTACAGAGAGAGAGAGAGAGAGAGAGAGAGAGAGAGAGAGAGAGAGAGAGAGAGAGACTATTTTACTCACAACGATCCCCAACAATGAAAATGCCCTTTCCTGCCACATAAATAACTAACAATTGTGATGGACAATTGGCGTAGAACTCCCGTAGGTTAGGGAGCGCCAGTGCGGGAGTCAGGAAGGAAGGCTCGGTCAAACACGAGCTACAGCAAATCATTTACAGCAGTCAGCTTAGCTGAGACGTTCTTAACGAATAAATAATTCACGGCAAAAGTCCTAAACAGCATACGAGAGAGAGAGCTATCCGTTACCCCATTCAAAATGTGATTTCGAAATCACGTTCCCTTGACTTCATTATTGTTCCGAATGGCGAATTATCTTAACGAGTATAAAGCAACTGGGCCACGAATGAAAACAATTAATTATTAAAGACAGCATAGAGCAAATAAGCCATGAACGAAAACTAGCAACTGGGGAGTACGCCGTCTTTGTTTACGTGAGAATTACTCATACTACCTATCACTGTGTGTGTGTGTGTGTGTGTGTGTGTGTGTGTGTGTGTGTGTGTGTGTGTGTGTGTGTGTGTGTGTGTTGGAGCTGGCAACTAAATAATCTAGTTGAATCCAGACACAGAAAAATAAAATACAAAATAAGAAAGTGATACGACGTATAACACCATGAAAAGGCGCGGGAATGAAATGCCTTGCCGTACAGGAATTATTCAACAAACAGGATGTAGGCAATGAAGATGTATCTAACGCCGGCAAAACGATTCCCAAGATGGCAAAAGGGGAAGACATTTTTACTCCTCACACATTATGCAATTCCTGTGCACAGGAAAAATCACACAATTTCAGCTTAGACCCACTTTCACACCAAACTAGTCATTCTCGCCGTCTACACATGACGGAATAGGCCTATACCGCAAAGGAACTGAAGTATTACCCAGCGAAAAAAATCAGATAATTCGTTGTTTGCCTCTTTACATAAAAAAAAAAATCGTATATAGGACAATTCGGGAAGTAAGTAATTACCGGCCATCAAAGCAAGGAGAAATAAGACATTCCAACTCTTAGCAACTAATTCTTTTTCATTCTCTTCCATTACGAGTCAACAAAAATCATAACCTAACATCATCTAAAAGCCTGACACTCAATGACCAGACAAGTATGACACGTGTTGATCTAAACAAAAAATCACAAAAGTAAACAAAAGTCATCATCCAAACATACTGTCAACAGCGACATTCTCTTTGAACTTGCTTTATCTATAATCTCAAAAGGTTCAAGTCAGTATGTCTCTTTGTAAACACACCTTCAATTACTTTGCCTGCTACCTTATCAGGGGCCCATGTCTCATATCAAGTATGATATTGACCTTCAGACGCACTTCTTGCCACCGGTAATCTACTGCATATCTTCAGATAACGTAGTTCACTGCCAAATCAACATCTTCTCCTTCGGAGACACACCCAGGATGGGATACAATTTGAAATGGGGTGCACCTCTTAAAGGGACGTTTAAGAACAAATCACAACGGCAATTTATTTTTTAAATAATGGGATGAAGGAAAATACTACATAGGCAACTCAAAGTATACGTAACATAATAAAAAAAAACTATGATATTCTTCACGAAAGTATGCGAACACAAGGAGAAAGTGTATGCTAACTCAAATCAGGTTGGGAATATTTTTCTTACACTTAACTTTCGGAATATAACTCCATCTAAAGCTACAGTACTGATACAAAAAGGCATTACAGGTTATCGACAAAATACTGCAAATAAGCAAATATAACAAAGGCCCATAAAAACAAGTAAAAAATGCGCTAGTGTCTTCGGCGCAATGGAGTTTTCTGTACAGCCTATACTCAAAGCCATCGAAAATGGATCTATCTTTCGGTGGTCCCCGTATAACGCTGTATGAGCCGCGGCCCATAAAACTCAGCCGGCCGTGGTGGCCTGTGTTGTTGCGTTGCCAGAAGCACGATAATGGCTAACTTTGACCTTATATACAATAACAACTACTGAGGAGGCTACAGGGCTGCAATTTGGTAAGTTTGATGACTGGAGGGTGGATGATCTACATACCAATCTGCAGCCCTCTAGCCTCAGTAGTCTTTAAGAGCTGAGGGCGGACAGGAAAAGTGCAGAATAAATCGCGGACGGACAGAAAACTAAAAAGGACTCCGGGGAAAACCACAGCAATCATTTATTTAAAACGAGTTTACTCGTCCGAGAACATGTTCCTGTAGGTAGCTACCTGGCTCAAGGTCCCCCTCTTATACTGAGGTTGAGAGTTCAAATGTGCTAAGGTACTGACGGAATAACTGAACAGATTGAGTGATTGATTGATTTACACAAACTAGCAAGACAACTACAGTTATCGAACGCCAGGTTAAAGTATAATTGCCTTGACTGCTTGTTTAATGACTTGGGGTAGCTAGCTCTTCTGGAGACAGTCTTATAAAAACGGGTAAATTGAAGATAAGGAAAGTTACCAACATGTTGACAATATGGGATATATAACTCTTAAAAGGACGTTTTAATATAAGTCCACAATGGAAATTTGTTTCTTAAATTATGTGATGGCGGAAAACATTGCAAAGGCAAATCAAAATATAAAAACCTTTCGCTTTACCTTCTTTATTTTTTCCTGATAAACACCATATTCTTTGGAATCTTGAATTTCAAGTCAATGGCCCTGTGGGCTTGTTCCATATGAATGGGTTTCATCTTCTGAATAATAATAATAATAATAATAATAATAATAATAATAATAATAATAATAATAATCTACCAAAAAAATAGAAACTTTTTTCTTAAACATAATTTTCAAAATATAACTCAAACTAAAGCTACAGTATTCCCTCAAATAAAAAAAAATCCATTAAAGGAATAAACTGCATTAAATCAGCCGATGATACGAACGTGTTCCGGGACTTAGGACCCTGCCCCTGTGGAAATTTCCGATGCAGCAGAGTTCTGATAACGGCCTTGTGCAGAAGAAAAAAAAGAATTCATGCTACCAATAAGTTATAAATCAACGCGTCATTCATCACAATATTATTGTAGGTATTTATCCAAGAAATAAATATATGCACTAAACCAGTTTTCATTTTTACAAAAAACTGGTTAAGTACAGAAGAACGGCCTTAAAAGAGAACAAAACGAGGTACGCTGTAAAATGATAAACATTCCCATATGTAAACAACACTCAAAGTACAGAAGCTTGGGATTCATACACACAACTAAAGTAGATCTACGGCATCAAATGGTTCCATTCCTGTGGTTAACGATTATATACTTCTCCGTGGTCTCTGGCGTGTATTTCAGACGGTACGGTACATATTTTGACGGAACACAGGTTAACCACGAGTTATTCCTCTCTGTTCTCCCTGGCTGACCAACAGGAACGTAAGTCAGTGTCAAGATCAACAATGGGACAACGGGTTCTTCAGGAAATAGGTTCAGATCGCTCCGTCTTCACCAGAACTCGAACCCGGAAGACTTCGCTAGTAAGACAAAGAAGAAAGCAATACTGCGAAATTCCTATACTGTAACTAGAAATCCCCAAATTGAATTTTTTGCGATCCTGACTACTTGAAAATTAATTTAACAAAATAAACAAAAACCTTTTGAAGTAAATGCCAGCAGCAGCATTCAAGGCTGGGAAGGAACCAACAGCAGCGAGAACCAAATCAAGACGAAGCCGAAATGTCATCAATCAAGACAAAACTAGTTCTAATTCTACAACGCGGAACCAATGAAACCAAAACACTGACACAGATAATGAAAGATCACAGTGAAAAACAAAGTACAGGTACAGATACTAAAAGATCATTGACATACAGCTACATACACACACAAATATACAGGGTGTACCACGAGTTTATGCAAATATTTTGGGAAATGTAGGAAAAAGTCATTCTGAACAGCGTGATCAACGGTTATTTTAAAAATTCACCTCCCCGACAAACGAAGCCTGAAAATGCATATGTTTACAGAACAATTTCGGCTCAGAATGACCTTTATCTTTCATTTCCCAAAATATTTGCATATGCTCGTCTTACATCCTGTATATAGACAGAATGACACTTATCGAGCCAACATCCAAAACCGGGAGAGAAAATGGTGGTTTTCTGACATTCCAAACGTTAACGCCTCTGCACTAATACCTCCGCCAGACACCAAACCACGGCCCCGATTCCCACTTATTGATTTCCTTAATTCGTAATGCTTTCTATTCCAAGTAACATTCTGCCTGGTCGCTTGTGTTGTTATTACTATTATATTATTACAAGGATTATACTGTGGCGACAGAAAAAAAGACCTCAGAAGTTAAAATGAATAAGCTGTACGTAAAGCATACACCGGATAAAACTACTAGCTCCTTCATACACTCGAAAGAGGGCTCACCAGCAGTGCGTCAAACCCCATTCACACACGACCGTCACATTTATCTTTACATACACTCGCTTCCTGGATACTGAGTCCCTCAATATTACAAACACAGATGTATACTTATGTGTGTATGTATATATACAGGACATACATATATATGTACGTATGTCTATATATACATGAATCAACAACAATTAACGTTACATACAAATGACTGCCAAATAACAACAAAATGAACAACGTGCTAAAGACACAACAACTACGGACAACAGAACAACTCGAGAAACGGCACTTGACTTTTATCTCGGCCAGATTAGCAATCAGACACATCCAAGGCGATCAAGGGAGCCCTTTCAATGGTCTTTCAGAGCCCATTTAAATGTTATTTCACTCTCAAAGGTTTCCTTTGTGCCATATCGACGCGAGGGAAGACTACGCAACCGAATAAACGTTGGGTAAATATAAGATGGGAGATGTACTATTGTATCTCCCATCTTGCGGTTCAAGATATGATTAACGTTACGGAAATACGGGGAAAATGTGTGTTGATGTTACCTATAAACGTAAAATTTAAGTTACTAATTCAAGTCTAAATACCTTTAAGTTGCTAATTCAAGTCTAAATAACTTCAAGTTACTAATTCAAGTCTCAATAACTTCAAGTCTAGATAACTGACAATGGGATAGATGCAATCAAGTTACTTACAAAGAAAATATATACAAATATAAAATGCAGTTACATTAGCAAGGAACAGATTTAAGTAAAATTACTGAAGTACACAAATATAAAAACGACTTCAAACAAACCAAGATAGGCTACTTAAAGTGAAAAACAAACACTTTCTTACAGCAGAAAAAAAATATGATGTAACATGAACACAGGGAACGTCCGCACAATAAATTTACTGGTCACTAAAGATAAGGAAGACAAGTCTTGCCAAGAGTACGTTAACAGGGCTACTTTCGGTGAGAGAGAGAGAGTCTCCGTTACTAAAAGTTTAATGTAATCTTCAAGTACCAGTTCACCGTCCAATGATTCTCACGTGTCCATGATACAGCGCATATCAATAACATTTCATCCCCGTAGGGGGGGGGGGGGTTAGAGCCGTCAGTGCACCTCATGCGGTACACTTTAGGCATTACTTAAGGTTCTTTGAAGCGTGCCTTCGGCCCAAAGCTGCAACCCCTTTCGTTTCTTTTACTGTGCCTCCTCTCATATTCTCTTTCTTCCATATTACTTTGCACCCTCTCCTAACAGCTGATTCCTAGTGCAACTGCGAGAGTTTCCACCCGTTACACCTTTCAAACCTTTGACTGTCAATTTCCGTTTCAGCGCTGAATGGCCTCATAGTCCCAGTGCTTGGCCTTGGGGCTAAATTCTATATTCAATTCAATAACATTTCATAGTTAAAAAAATGATTTAACAATAGCGATATTATGATAAGACTATTTTGATACAATATTACGCTTGAAACAACCTCAGAATTAATAAAAGCATCGATAATTCATGAGAAAACATGATTCCTTACCACTCCCAAAATTCAGCGGAATTTTCTTCATTCGTAAGGGTAGAAACTGACATAAAGCAGCATTATGAAACTTTTACAATTATATTCAAGCATAAAAGAATAACCACTTTTATAATCAGTGAATATCAACATATCTCCGTTTTTATTACGAGGTAAAAGAAAAAAAAAAAAAAATCTGACGATTGGTGGACCAATTTACGTAAACTGGGATCGCAATGACTATGGTCACTATAACAGCATTATGAAACTTTTACAATTATATTCGACCATAAAAGATTAACTACATTTTGTAATAAAGAAATACCATGATATCTCCGTTCTTATCACGACATAATACTGAAAAGAATCTCAATTTTGATGGATCAATTTACATAAAATGGGATCGCAATGACTACGATCAATAGAAAACACAACGCAACACACCTTTAAAAGATAACCCCTTTCAGGAAACAAAACAAGACATAAAACTAATATATATATATATATATATATATATATATATATATATATATATATATATATATATATACATATATATATATATATATATATATATATATATATATATATATATATATATATATATATATATATATATATATATATATATATATATATTAATTCTGATGGGCCGATTTACGTAAACTGGGATCGCAATGACTATGGTCACTAGAAAACACACCGTAAACACCTGTAAAAGATAATCCCTTTCAAGACACAAAACAAGACAAAATTAAAACAACAGAAAAAACAATATTTTAATTCTGATGGACCGACTTACGTAAACTGGGATCGCAATGACTATGGTCACTAACAACAACGTAAACACATTTAAAAGATAAATCTCTTCCAGACATGAAACAAGACATAAAAATAAATTTTACGTAAACTGGGATCGCGATGACTACGATCACTAAAAAAAAAAACCACCCCGTAAACACCTTTAAAAGATAAACCCTTTCAGGACATAAAACAATCAAATACCAAGGTCATCCCCACGAAAACAAACCTTACCCTAAAGACCTTCGATCGGGGATGACGCAACCGAGAGGCACGGCCTGATGCCGGCCAAGTGGGGAAGATGGGGAGGATGCTTCGCTCCCGTCGTTACATAACACCGTGACTAAACAATACATTGGTGCACGTGGCACCAATACTCTACGACCAGGGGGCTCTGAGAGAGAGAGAGAGAGAGAGAGAGAGAGAGAGAGAGAGAGATTCTTATGCAAAGCCCTAAATCCAATTGACGTTCCTTACAAATCTAAACATAGGAGTGTGTGTGTGTGTGTGTGTGTGTGTGTGTGTGTGTGTGTGAGAGAGAGAGAGAGAGAGAGAGAGAGAGAGAGAGAGAGAGAGAGAGAGAGAGAGAGAGAGAGAGATTTCTCCAATAAAACCCTTATAAATTCGTTCCTTACGAACGAGAGAGAGAGAGAGAGAGAGAGAGAGAGAGAGAGATTCTCCTCAGCAGCACCAAAACTTTAACTGACGTTTCTTACAAATCTCAACGCAGAAGGATCAAAAGCCCAAGCAACTGCATTCATTCCTTGGGTATGATTAGATATGCCAACTTTGGTTCAAATATTGTAATCAATAATTACTATAAGTTACAGAGAGGCTATCAGTCGAGAAACATGCCAAGGGCCATCCTGGGTCAAAGTATTTTTTAATTTAACTTATTATATTTTAAAAATGGCACTTGGCATGTTTCTCGACTGAAAAGCTCCGATGTACCAAAGGACAGATGGAGGTCTTTGCTTTATCACCCACTCCATTTGCGAAGAGGCAATCAATGTAGATCCAATGCTACACATTAATGCCACTGTTACTATACTATGTAAAATTCTATACAGGTTATACCATTCAATCTCATCAACATTTCATCATTCATACAACATATATTTTCCATTACATGGCGATAAAAAAGTCACAGGAAAATGGAAAATATATGATGTGCGAATGATGAAAGGTTAATAGTCAGTTGTACTAAAAAGAAAAAAAAAAGGTCTTCAAAAGATCACAATGAGATATATCGCATTAGTTTGCAAAAGTAGCAAAAAAAAAAAAAAAAAAAAGAGCATGCAGACGTCACACCCGTAAAAGTAGTAGCACGACGCAAAAGCCGGAAAAAGTAACATCAAAATGTAAAAGCAATAAAAGTAGCATTAATACACATAAACCGTAAAATGTACCATCAACATTAGTATGGAGTAAAAAGCCACAGGTATAAAGGAGCAAAATATCTGAATAAGATCTCATCCAGAAGTAAAATGTCTGAGGAAAGTATAATTAAAATGTATAATGTCTGAAAAAAAGTCTAGTATAATCAATACGTGAAACACCTTGAAAAAGTCTCAAGATATAAAATGCACTGAGAAAGTCTCAAGATACAAAATTAATTGAGTCTCAAGATATACAACTGACTGAGTCTCAATATAAAATTAATTGAGTCTCAAGATATAAAATTGAGTCTCAAAATATAAAACTGATGGAGTCTCAAGATATAAAATGGACTCTCAAAATATAAAACTGAAGGAGTCTCAAGATATAAAATTAACTGAGTCTCAAGATATAATATTGACCAAGTCTCAAGATACAAAATTAACCGAGTCTCAGGATGTAAAATTAATTAAGAAAGCCTCATGATCTAAAAATCTTATAATAATCACAATCACGCTTAAAAATCTTTAACACCTCGTAACAAGATTTCAATGAACCTCAAGGCAGTCATAACAAAATTTTAAAATTAAAACTCCAACACATTCAAACTGCGTTTCGATAAGCCATGACTTGTGATTTTTTTTTTTTTTTACGATTAACGAGAAAACTCGCGCGACAATGCTGCGTCATCCCTATATGAAACCTTTGTAGGAGGTTGGACGGTCTTACAGGAAATACTCGAGACAAACACGCTCCCCTGTGCCATTCATGATGATCATAATATTAAAGAATCCAGACAGACAGACGGAAAGAATGACGCACCTATTGAGGGAGTGCTACAGCCGTCAGGAAAAAAGGGTTAAAGCTATAAATAAGCTACAGCGATTCCTTGGGAGAATACCTGCATATATACCACACACACACACACACAGATATATATATATATATATATATATATATATATATATATATATATATATATATATATATATATATATATATATATATATATATATATATATATATATATATATATGAATGTCTTTTACTGCAATACCACAGTGTAATATGAATATAAGAAGGCCCATAAACACTATTTGAACGTTGCACCCATATATTTCGAAGGAAGTGCTCGAAATATATGGTTGCAACGTTCAAATAGTGTTTATGGGCCTTCTTATATATATATATATAATCCTTGTCTGAACAACGAAACCTTTTAATCCACAAGACAACTCTATGATAAGGCTACATAATTAGACATAGTATTCTCAAACCCAACGCCAATTAGATTTATAGCAACAGTCCCTATGTATGTAACTTCCACATCCCTGATGTTCGGGCAATTGTGAAAAAAAGAACGGATTCAGCTTTGATTTCAGGTGTTTAAGAGAAAGAAAACATGGATGAAATTATACTTGGTCACTGCATCGCTGTTTTCAAAAGCAGAAAATCTGACATACGATGAAACTGAAGAGAAATTTATTACAGAATGTTGGAAGGTCCCGAACTAACGAAATTACCCTTCATAAAAGAAAACTGTAAATAAAACATTAATACAATATATACATTAATAAACTATATACATTAATAAACCTTCCAATAGGTAGTTTAATAATTAATACTGCTAAAAAAACGCAAATCTGTATATATACATAGCATGCTTCTGAGAACGAGACAAAATGGAAATTTATTAATAAAAAGAACCTAAAAAAATTATCCCTAATGTTTCTAAATGTCAAAATCATCCAAATTAGTGTGATACAAGAGTCAATAGTGTGATACCGTATTAGAGTCACACAGTCGCATTAGCGTGATTACCTAGCCCACTCTCAAGTGCACCGCAAGTACATTACAGTGCAAACGCTGCTACTATGCTATCACCAAATAACAAAAATATCTTACCAATAACAGTAGTGGTAATGGGTGAGAGTGTGGGTACATTAACTGTGGTGGCTTTCATTATTTATTTCTCAAATTTTTTTTTCTTGACATGAATGCGACTGACTGATACTTAGGGGAAAGTTGTTGTTGTTGTTATTATTATTGTTATTATTATTATTATTCAGAAGATAAACCCTATTCATACGTAGGAAGCCTACAGGGCCACTGAATTTCAATTCAAGCTTCCAAAGAATACGGTATTCATTTCATAGATGTTACAGAAGATAACAGGAAATACAGACCTACAGAACGAGAAATAATAATAATAATAATAATAATAATAATAATAATAATAAAAGATATGGAAGACCGTTCACGGGTTACCATCATTAGGAAGCCTTATACAGCCGGCTTATAAATCTTGACCATATTTTTTCCTTTAATAGCAGAAGGAATCAATCAATCACTCAACGTCATCGACCTCCGTGACCTTGACAATCCATCGGTGTGACCTTGAGAATCACTAGAACTTTTATCCATCGATGGGAGCTTCAAATCCATTACTGCAAAATATCATGGCATGGGTCAGTGTGACCTTGCCAATTGATCAACGTGGACTCTCATACTTCATGTTACCTTGATAATCCATCAGTGTGAATTCCAGTCTAGCAATGTAACCTTTACAACCCTCAGTGTGAGATGTGTTCCATCAACATGAACTTATCAACCCTCAGTGTGAACAGTAATCCATCAATATAAATTTTGAGTAAACAAATCTGAAGTGGACACTTGTGTGGGGTCGACGGAGAAATCACACGTGCCAGATTACTTGCCAATATTCCATTCTAGGATTATAAATAACAAGGTCTAGACCTTGGTAAATACAGGATCAGAATCTAACGCTTTCACAAGATTGCTAACTAAGCAGTCTCTTTAATTCTTAAAAGAATGTCCGTGATGTTTCCTTATGGTAAGTGTTTCAGACATCGAAAAGATGAAAAGAAAAAAAAAAATCCCACAACACTGTGGTCCCCGCCACCCAGTTAATCGTGCAAAAACAAGGCCGTATTCAGGTTCATCTCCACATAAAAGTCACAGTTAATTTAGTGTTGATAAACATTCCAACTTAGGGAAACAATAATGAGAACCCACCGCTGATTACTATAACGCAATGTTGCATCCAGCTGAGTCAAACAAACTGTCTGCAAGGACTCTTCGCTTGATTTGTCTAAAGGGGAGAGATAACGCCTGTTAACGCATTTAGCAAAGAAAACCTTCAAAATGGTTTTTGTTGAAGGATCTCGTAAAAGCTTTAAATTACGTTGCACAAGAGGACTGGGAGAACGCGGGCAGTGAAGTGAATATAGAATTTAGGCCAAAGGCCAAGCACTGGGACCTATGAGGTCATTCAGCGATGAAACGGAAATTGACAGTAAAAGGTTTGAAAGGTGTAACAGGAGGAAAACTTCGCAGTTGCACTATGAATCAACTGTTAGGAGAGGGTGGAAAGAAAGAGAATATGAGGGGAGGTACTACAAAAGGAACGAAAGGGGTTACAGCTAGGCCCGAAGGCACGCTGCAAAGAACCTGAAGTAATGCCTACGGTGCAGCGCATGAGGCGCACTAACGCCACTAGCCCCCTACGGTGGAGAGAACGCGGTCAGGCAGCCAGAAGATTCGCAAAACGAGACATCAAATAAGGACGTCGAAGTTGATAAACATGTTGAGGTATTTGTGACTGGCCTCGGTTTCTCTCATGGAAATTCCACTTCATATTGATGTTCAGCTTCGTGTGTATTTGAAGTATGTAAATGAGCATTTAAAAATAAATTTTAATATTAATGTAAAGAATATTCAAAATGTAACAAGAAAACAGAAGTCTGGGAATAGCCATTCTTCTCTTATTAAAGAGATTACGGTTCAAAACCAGGCAAACAAGATCATAAACATGTTATATTATTTTCTCACAACCTTCCTCCTGAGGCTCTAATCCCCGCTACCCTTATTATTATTTTTTTTCTTTCCATTTAAGATTCCTACACTCCTTGATTATTATCCTTGCTGTGGCCAGCATTGAACCTTTCAAGGTTCCTCGGATAATCAGAAAAGTATTGGAATCCTGAAGGCAATATTATCATTATTATTACTGTGTTGTAATCCTGAAGACAGTATTATTATTATTATTATTATTATTATTATTATTATTATTATTATTATTATAGATTGGCACTGACTTCTTTTATATCTTTATAATTCTTCTGAATTTCCTTTATTTCTTCCACGGGGATTGAAAAACAAGCCCCAAGAAAGGAAGGAAGTTTAGAGCATTATAAAATACATTAATGTCATTCAAATTAATAAATATTAATATTTAAATAATTAAATATTGTTATTTAAATTAAATAACAGTGCCTTTAAAATTGATAAAGTCATTTTACCTGAAAGGAAATTTCCCTTGATCACGGATTACTTCCATACTACTATTACTGTTGCTGTTTGTCATATTCAATATATACTTATGTTTTATTTAATAAAGACAGAGGTTTAAGCAAGGGGTATGTTTATATGGCATCCAGGATACCCTAATCGACTTACAGAAACCGTACCCTCGCTGATATATGACCGGGACAGGTTATTATTACTCCAAGGCAATATTGACTTTACAGCACTGCATTCCGCGATAGAAAAAAAAACAGCAGTCCTTGAGAATTATTGGCAACAAAGTATCAAAACTTAATACAGAAGAGAAAGGTATAATTTATCCCCACTTTTGAAGAACACAACTGTTCTTTGTATTCATTATTATTATTATTATTATTATTATTATTATTATTATTATTATTATTATGTTCCGTTTTGGTCAGACCCCTACGAAACCTAATTCCTCCAGAATCTTTTTTTCTGCACTGATCAGTACCACAACGCGTAGTTAAGTCTCCTAATTATCTCTAAGTATTACTGACCTCTGTATATAATCATCAATGAATTACAAACGCACAAAACCACCATAGGAGAGAATAAGGCTTCGATAATCTAGATGCACGTATAGAGTACAAAATAATCAAATGGCCACATACCGGGTACTGCGGCCAATCCCCCCGTAATGTGAGCACCTTCATTAAGAGTGAAGGTTTGCCAATTTATGAGGGGCTGAACTATACCATTTTTCTTCTGGCTTACCAGCTTGCTTCATACTTTTGAACTGGGAATGACTGCACGTCATACTTACTCTCCAAACACCTGGGATTCTCTGACTGGTGGGTCTCTTTACCTTTGCTTCAGACTTGGGAATGTTCTCTTACCGGCTCGAGTTACTGCGCGAAAAATTTAAGATTCCTGTCAGATCAGCTGGTGCACACCTCAGTACAAAATACCAGAATGAATATGTAAACTGGGCGTGCACTCTATGATACCAATGGTAAACTTCAAGAGAGAGAGAGAGAGAGAGAGAGAGAGAGAGAGAGAGAGAGAGAGAGAGAGAGAGAGAGAGAGAGAGAGAGGTATATCTGAAATCGAATGGTCACTATACCTCGATGTTTAGTGATTTAGTGTCAGCTGGAAGAGCAAAACCTACCAGCGATTTCCGTATCAAGCTCGACTTCATCTCAGAGTACCAAAGATTTCGGTAGTCGAAATTAACCTTAACATTGAGCCATAATCTCAAACAAGTTAAAATAGCATTTATACATCTTATGTTACAACAGGCAATGTGTACCTGTGGCAAGCCCCCATACGAGTGGCCACTGCAGAATAAAGGTCCCTTGGTACGAGCTTCGAGATGGCACTTAACGTTCTATGGTCAAGATTTGCAATGCTGACCTTCTCTTATTACAGATGTTTTGACGGAATGGATACACTTGTAAGCATATAACTATCATAATATGGTGCATTTGTAATAATTTAATCAGTCAATCGGAATTTCAATCTGGTTCATCCTTACTGCACACGTTTTCCTTCAGTGACATTTACGAGGCACTCTTCCATAATTCATTACGCTGATAAAACGCGTCGACGGGAACTGCGCACATTCACAGCATCTGTCAATGACGTAACGGCTCGATTGAAGAAAAAAACCTACTTGGATATCAAGGAAAAAACAAAACAGAAACGTATCATCGATGCGAGCACGCATGTCTGGTCTACGATTTCTCTAAACTATAAATGGATCCGAAATTTGTAAGTACTCTTCACTTTCAAGGTGAAAAAATAAATAAATACACGTTGTAGGGAGTTGAGATAAAATGCGAGCCATTCAATCCCTGCCTGGTCTCGAAAACAACAGGAATTCAAACTGTGTATTATGGAACAGACCTAATGTAATAAGCAAGAAACATCATGCCATCATATTCTTTGAAATATTAGGACTTGACCAAGTTGGATAAATGGAAAATAAAAAATATTCAAGTTCGTCGCCAGCAGCCATTTGGGAGAAAATGAGACAGCAGAAAATAATAATAATAATAATAATAATAATAATAATAATAATAATAATAATAATAATAATAATAATAATAATACCTTATACCGTATGTTTTATCATATCTATAGAGACTTTCTTATCGGCACACACTTGCCCCATCGGTCGGATTTTCCGTTTTTAAAGTTTGTCAGCCCAAAATCTTTGTTACACATTAACCTTGTCACATGCGCCCCGGCGCGAGCAATCAACATAGCAACACACGACATGAAGAAAAGTATTTAAAGGTCATCAAGCCTTCAGTTCTTCATGCAAAGGTCAGTGACAGCCACGCTAAAGACGACAAACCACATCTGAAATTTTCGGTACCACAGGCATTACAGATTCCTCTACTGGGGGGGAAAAAAAAAGAGGAAAACATCTTAAACTGGCCAGGTCTGGCATAGCTCACTCGCACGTAAACAAGGGTCCTCCACTAAGATGGCATGGAGTCAGTTTTAATTGCATTTCAATATCTTACCTTGATCTCTTGCAAAATTAGCAGATTGCGCAAATTTTAAAATGTATTTCTAATGAGTTATCATTACCTAGTGAATTAAGACTACTGAAATATAGTTAGCTAAGCTGCTCAAATTATTGACAAATATTAGTTAATGTCTGGCTAATTAAAATTGACTGCTGTTTTAGACTACACACACACACACACACACACACACACACACACACACACACACATATATATATATATATATATATATATATATATATATATATATATATATATATATATATATATATACACACATATATTATATATATAAAATATCGCCAGTTATAGCAGAATTCCATTTTCGATAAGGTTGCCCATAAAACACAAAACAGGGTAGCTTTTACAGTGTTATATTTCTGAAACTACTGTTTCCCCTCATAGTTCCATAAATATAACGCTGTATAACATACTCTGTTTTATGGGCAACTTTTTATTATAATATATACATAATATATATATATATATATATATATATATATATATATATATATATATATATATATATATATATATATATATATATATATATACATATATATAAAAGCCAACATATACCGGCTTCCTTTATAAGGTCAAGAAACACAAGCAAGCCAACGACCAAGCTGATGAGAGTGGCGGAGGCGGCCGCTGTCTCTTTGCTCCGCAAATACATTCTGAATAGATACTCGAGATAATGCCGGATTGAAGAGGCTCCGCTTGGACCAAAGTTTGAGAGATATCTCCCTCGGTCTGAAGGACAAATCTCTCACCACATACGAGCAAGAATTACAATGGGTTTATTCAAAGGTCTAAGGAAAGACCTTGTTGAAATCCTCGTATTTATGACTTTTGAATTATGCAGGATTCAAACGAGGCTTTACGGAACACGCATACTAATGAGCGAGCAAGAGACATGAACATCACGCTATCACATACTGAAAAAAATATTAGCACTTTGACAAGACCAGATAAATAAAGAAAATTATTCAAGTTCGTCGCTAGCAGCCATTTGGGAGAATAATAATAATAATAATAATAATAATAATAATAATAATAATAATAATAATAATAATAATAATAATAATAACAACGTCTTGCCAGGACGTGTTTTCACATAGGCTATGATGAATAGCACTGACATAAGCCCACTATCATTTTTATATCACAACTATTACTTAAACACATAAGACCCCTACTCAACTGGTATCATTATAGTATTTTTATACATAGTGAGCTAAACTACTCAACAATGATTCCGCTTTAAAACAAACGAAATGTGCTTCCCGTCGAAATACGCAGGCGCTTTAGATAAAAGATTCATCTAGAGCTAAAAAATTTAAGCAAGTAACCAATGACGCACCGAATGAAGCCTCAAAATAAAACCAGGAGGAGGAGGAGTAGTTCTCCTCATGAACAGAGTATCATTTTCGCTTAAATTAAATAATATCTTCAGGATGTAATAGATTATCATTATTATTACCATTATTATTATTATTACCATAATAATCATTATTATTGCCGAGGACAACATCACTTGTACTTACCACCAGACTTCAAAAGATCCTCCAGTTGGCGACGTCCTGGGGCCATTTATCGTCTACACGCCAACTGCAAATAAGGAATAATATTAAAATATTTTTTCCATTTTGCTATTAGATGCATGCACGAAAAAATAAAGAAAAACTTTTTTTTATGATCAAGGTTACCGGGCACCACCCAAATACCCGACGAGAGAGAGAGAGAGAGAGAGAGAGAGAGAGAGAGAGAGAGAGAGAGAGAGAGAGAGAGAGAGAGAGAGAGAATGTTACCAGACTGGCATGTCAATTTCGCATTCATACATATCAGGGCTTAGAATATTTTACAAATGCTTCGTACAGAAAAGCTATCTATATTTTCATGTATCTTACTAAGGCTTTCATGTAAGTAGCCTTCTGATTATCGTGTTGAACGAACTATGAAAATTTGAATTTCTCTTAATGACTGGTGAATCTGGGAGTTGGAAGTTTCTTTAACGTTTTGACAATGACCTAAGATACATGTTACAATCAGACCCATATCAAAAACAGCCAAAATTTGCACGATTCAGAAAATACCAAAAATGCTATAAATATATAAACAGAACTTCCTTCAAAGTACTGACAAACAGCACGGAGAGCGCCATGCACAAGAGGAAACAAAGATTAATTTCTGAAATAATCATGATGGTTCCCTGTATGTTTCTTGTGCTTTAAATCTTCAGCTGAAAATCCTTATGGACTGAGTTAAGTATACCTTAGTTTAACCAGACCACTGAGCTGACTAACAGCTCTCCTAGGGCTGGCCCGAAGGATTAGATTTATTTGACGTGGCTAAGAACCAACTGGTTACCTAGCAACGGGACCTACAGCTTATTGTGGAATCAGAACCACCAAAAATGAATTCCTCTAATTCTTCATTGGCCGGTTAACAGACTATAAACCCAAGAGGGCTCCAAAGGGAAATCAGCCTGCAAAGAGACACAGGTGACAGGAAAAGGTGATGAATAATTATACGTGATGGGCCAGAAAATATGTAAAGCCAGAACAACCAGCAAAGCCTATTCATGTTTTCGGGAGTCGCCGCCACTGCCAAGAGCCCGAGCGAGTCACCGAAAGGCCAGCCAGGCACGTCCAGGAGACCTTGCATGCATAATAATGCACGCTGAAACCGCTTCTATTTGGCTCAAACTAGTCCTTCGCATCTTGGGAGCAAAACCTTCACTACAGCATTTAGATCTGGAGTGAAGTGTATTTTTGTTGGGTTTGCCTTTATGATTTATTTTTGGGGGGGGCCACCTTCAAGGTTACAGGGAAGCTTCAGAAAAATGGTCAAAAATGTTCTGAGCCGAACAACGACTTTTGTGTGTACTGTTTTTCTTCCTGCTTACACTCAGGTCGGGACGATTAGGATATTAAAACAGGGTGTCCTTTTCCACAGATGAAATCCAAATTACGCTCATCTACGTTAACATATAAATAAAAATGTAAATAGTAATCCCTGATGTTTTTGTTGTGAAAATGAAGCATCAGAGCAGAGATCATCAGCAGGTCACGTGGCATCCGAGAGCTGAATTCCTGTACCCAAAAACGGCTCTATGTATTCACAAAACCACCCCACGGCTCTGAACATTTTTGACCATTTTTCTGAAGCTTCCCTGCAACCTTGAAGGTGGCAAAAAAAAAAAAAAAAAAAAATCACAAAGGCAAACTCAACAAAAATACATATCATTCCAATGAAAGTTAATGAGCCAAGCGTCATATATTTATTCTGAAATAGTTCAGAAACGCGAATATGTTTACAGAAATAAAACTGATCGTGGCAAATAAAATTGTGAAAACCAAACCGAGTGATTCACGAAACACACAAGAAGTTCAAAATACTACAAGAGAAGGACCTGAAGGATTGATCGATTCTAGTGTTGGCTGTCTCCAGAGAGTGACTGAAGGAATGCAAATCGGAGTGCACAAGGCCACGGAAGTGGTGTCATTGGCCTTATGTCAAGAGGATCATCTCCCGTGTAATGCCCAAAGCAGTTTCTGAGTGATGAGACAAAATAAAAACCAAGGCTGCCTAAAAGGTTCAGGTTACTAGTTCCACATCTTGAGAGAGAGAGAGAGAGAGAGAGAGAGAGAGAGAGAGAGAGAGAGAGAGAGAGAGAGAGTTTCTCAGTTAACTGCTAGATGCAAGTCAGTAAAGAATATTCAAGTAACAGCAAATAGAGAGTCGGCATTATGTCTAAATAAAAACAAGTAGTACCCTGAATAGACAACCCGAGTGGAGCTTCATAACCAATGAAAACAGTATACAACATCATAACAGATAAGAAAGAAGGATCACATAAAAAAAAACATAGCTATCCGTATCTCTTAAGGGACTCCGTTATCCTGTTATCTCTTCAGAGGAAAAATCTTGTTTACTGTTTACTACAGATAATCAGCACATCGACAAAAGTGTCGATTATTAAAGATGTCTGGTTAATGTGATAAAGCTGACGTGACTTTATCATGCATTTTTATGGCCAAAATGATTTGCTTTAAAAACAATGAAATGAACAATGAAAGGAGGCAGGGCCGACTGGAATTTCTCCATGATCTTCAAAAGTAAAAATCAGATCGGATGAGCAATACAAGGAGGCAAGCTGCCTGGAATTTTTCCATGATTTTCAAAAGCAAAAATCAAATCAAATTAACAATAAAAGGAGGAAAGCTGCCTGGAATTTTCCATGATTTTCAAAAGCAAAAATCAAATCAAATGAACAATAAAAGGAGGAAAGCTGCCTGGAATTTTCCATGATTTTCAAAAGCAAAAATCAGATCGAGTGAACAACACTAGGAGGCAAGCTGCCTGGAAATTTTCCACGATTTTCAAAGGCAAAAATACAATCAAACGAACAATAAAAGGCTGAACACGATCCTCAACTAGTGCATTAACCAAACTACTAAACTAGCACAAACACCTGTGACAGCCCGTGGAAAATGGTTCCAACAGCCCGGCCAAAGCCAGATATGTAAATTGAGACGAATGGCCGTAATAATCCTTGCATAATGTGTTCAACACAGGCCACCTATGGGCGCCACACGCAATGAAGGGAGTTAGTCAACAAAGATAAACGGATCCCTCTCAGCTGGCAATCATTCACAAACGTTTTTAGGGTCACTGGTTATTCTATTATCCGACGTCATGACCTTCCTTTTTACCTACAGGATAGTGTTATGCAGTTTGGAATGGGATGTGTCCCACAGGCTTGCTTCCTTGTTTGAGGGGAGTGACAAGGTCAGGTGTCAAAGATACATGCGTGTTTAACAGTTCTATATATAGAACAGAATATAGAATTTAGGACAAAGACCAAGCACTGGGACCTATGAGGTCATTCAGCGCTAAAAAGGAAATTGGCGGTGAACAAGGTCTGAAAGGTGTAGCAGGGGGAAATCTTCGCAGTTGCACTATGTTACACTGTTCTGAAATATATCTTGACAATACTAATTTACAGCTCACTATTCTCCAGTCAGTCAGAGCCCTATCTGAATTTGGTGGTTGGTCCCAGACCGTGCCACGGTTCTTGAGCGGTCTGGCTGTCAGGCGGGGGTACCAAACTGAACCTCTTGGAAGTCAACGACGCGGAAGTAAGCACATTAAGTGACACTACATCGTCATGGGTTAGTGAACAATAAAACCACCTTATGCGGAGGTAACAAAAAAGGCAACACAGAAGCCAATTGACAACCCATTCATTCTTTTATGTTAAAAAGCTAAGTTTTTTCAAAGGTGAATAGCCATTTTTTTTTTTTTGCCCTTAAATAGCACTTTTACATCTATCCTGTCTATCCCGAGGAAAATATAATTTTTTAAAATCTGCAGTGTTTTCAATATCTTAAATTGTTGGATAAAAACTAGACTTCCAATAAACTTCTTATTCTAGATCTCTGTATCAATTTCTTGCACTGTTGTTTTTGTTTAACTCAAAGCGCATACTTCATAAAATTTTTCATAATTCTGATCATCCTTTGCAAGATGAAGTTCCTATGCTATGTGATACAATGTGTAGTGCTAGACTTGCATTTAATTATAACTGCTTTGCCTTTTCTTTTGAGGTTCAATATCATCAAGTTTTCTAGAGGTTTTGTTCCAGCAATGCTCAAGTTATGGAGTGATTTCTTAGTCATATAACTGAATCGTTGGAACAAGTTCAAATTAGGTGCGAATCCATTTTCAATGAGCAATGTTACGAGTCTCACTTCATCATTACATCGCTTTATCGCATTTGTTTTGTTTTGATATTCCTCTTGTACAGTTTACTCTTTACTTCTCTATTTCCTTGTACAGTTTACTCTTTACTTCTCTATTTCCTTGTAGAGTTTACTCTTTACTTCAATATTTCCTTTGCTGCACAGAGCTGCTTTCCCTATATTAACAAACGATCATCTATAGTTCCATGATTAAAACATGATTCTCAGAAACTATTTGTTCGTGAAACTTTTGACCTGAGGTAAGAAGGATCTCTTGGCAAACAATCTCATGGGACTAAACAGAGTAATAAAGAACACAGGTCCTGAACAACTGCTTTTCACTTCTGCTTAACTAATAATTGCCATTGATAAGAGTGACAACAACTAATCTAGCAATCGCACCCATAAGCATGAATCTAAACAAACAGCAACACAAAATAATATTTAATATGACTCCCAACAAAGACACGCAACTTGCCATCACATCGGGTGCACGTGCTACACATGTGCCCAGCTGTCGCAAGGTCACGACAAATGAGTGAACACAGGCCTCACATTAACTGAGTATCACAAGGAAGATGCACTTCGACAACTACACAGGCAATCATATTGTCTTCGCAAATCGAATCGGCTTCAAAACACGCACGTTTATTAAGCAATCTGCTGGACGATGGCAATTTTTGCAACTTGAGTTAAAGGAGGAGGAGGCTGTCAGGAGGATATTTGCGTGGGCTGAGGAGGGGGAGGGGAGGAGGGGGACAGGAGAGGGGCTACACAAAGAAGCTTGACTAGGTCAGCCTCCTTATCCGACCACCAAAGGAGGCCTTGGGTATATCGTGGTGTTGCACTGGCGTAGCCTACCTGCATAGGAGTTCCAGGCGTTTACAATTCTGTCCTTATTCTCTCTCTTAACACTGCATATATATACACACATACATACGTACATACAATAAATATGTGTATATATATATATATATATATATATATATATATATATATATATATATATATATATATATATATATAAATGTATGTATTATTCTCCCTGGTTCAGTGGTCAACATAGCCATTGCAGGCCCCTTGAGTTTGATCTAGGGCCCATTTCCCGATTAATCAATCATTTTTAAGTTTACCTGTGAATTATACACTGGGTGGTTAGTCGACCAAGGGCATACGATTAGCAAGTTCATTCTCTGCAACCACCCACACACGCACGCACGCACACACATATATATACTGTGTGTGTATATATATATATATATATATATATATATATATATATATATATATATATATATATATATATATATATATATATATATATATATATATATATACAGTATATACATTCAACTATTTGTCAGGCGATTGGCGTGATCACATCATTGAAACAGTACTAAAGCTTTAAGTTCAGTCACCGAACCATTCACGTAAGTGTAGTCTTCAATTCAACCTTTGAAAAGTAAATAATATAACAAAACAAGTCCTGGTACTGAATCGAACCTGGGACAGGGACTAAACAGAGAGAGGGAGCCAACAGTTGCTATCTCGTTAGCCTACGTAGACCACACCTTGAATTCGGTCTGACATAGGCCTACACCAGGTACCCTTAAGGCAGCCTTCCAGCCTTACCCGTACACAACCCAGGCAATTTAATTCTGAAACTGATTTTAACAGAGCATCTACTTTCCAAAAAAACTGATGGTGAAACCCGGGACATTTTGCAGCGCAACCTTCACTTTCTTTGGTTTTATGTACAGCCCTTCACAGGGATGATTCCCTCTCTGGCGGGCCCTGGTACGTTTTCAAAATAAGGTGCTTCTTATATTTTGTAATTGTCTTTTAGTGTTTTCTCGTCAGTATCATAGCTCCTGCAGAATAGGAGTGTCTTTAGTTTTTTTTTTTTAATTTACTTTCTTCTTTATGATCTTCACTTCGGGCGGTATTTTGTTGTATAGTCTTGGTGAGCAATGTACAAATGCTCTCTCGCCTGACTTACAATTTGTTCTAGGTTCAAATAGCCTATATGTTTCACTTGCATATCTGATTACGATATTCATTTCAGGTCTAAAGAAGCTTAAGCAGTTTCTCAGATATGATGGTTCACCATATTTTAATGCTTTAAAGACTGTAAGAAGTATTTTATATTCTACTCTTGCTTTTACTGGGAGCCAAGGTAGCTCAATTAGTGCTGGGGTTATTCTATCACGGGAACTTAGTCCTATTAATCTGGCGGCTCTATTTTGTGCTCCTTGCAATTTTCTTAGTAGGTAGTTAAGGAGACCGTAGTATATAACGTTGCAGTAGTTAAGCCTCGAAAGTATTCGGTTGCAAACTGCTGTTTTCTGAGTATCTTCGTTTAGGTATTTTCTAATAAATGCAATGTTTCTAATAAGATTGTTACAGGTTTTTATAGTATAAAATATATGGTTCTTCATCGATAATTTATTATCAATAAATACTCGTAAGTTCCTCATTGCTGCTACAGTGTTTATTGTTGACGATCCAACAGTTATTCTTTTGAAGTGTTCATATTTTCGTAGTGCACTGTCAAATCCAAATAGCATACACTCAGTTTTGTCTTCATTAAGTTTCAATTTCTTCGCTGACATCCAATTTTTTATATCTTTCATTATTGCATCAATTTTACTAATGGTGTCTTCTACCGTTTCGACAGGAAAATAGAACTGGGTATCATTAGCATACAATTTATACTAAACCTTGTTCTTATTTAGAATTCTACATAGTTCTATTGTGTAAATGCTAAATAACAGGGGACCCAGGACGCTGCCTTGGGGCACTCCTTTTGTTAGGCCTTTCTTTTCTGATTTCTGTATATGTAAGATATTTACTAAAAGAAATTTTATTCACACACCATTATCATATAATGCATAGCGCAAGCAAGTGCAGCTGACTGACAGATTGACATGGATGCCAGGCTGTGATATACAACCGACTTCTACCGCCTATGGCATAACCCTGACCAATGGTCTTGGGCTTGAGCAACACCAAACTGGAGGCTTGAGATTCGCGTCTCAATAAACTTCCAAACAGTCCCATTCCCCAAAAAGCCTAGAATGAAATGTCCCTAGTTTTCGCAACTGCAGAAACACCACCTTAAAATTATGGAGTAATCACGCATGCTTCAATAACAAAAGCTACACAACAATCTAGAGTTCTAGAAAACATCGAATGCCATGTCGATACACTTGACTATGTACACACCAACGATACAAGCAATGTAATTAAATGTTGTCTTTGTTACTACTAGGCTAATACCGCGTAAACATCCACTAGAGACGTTTTTATATCCTATCGACAGTTATTTTGAGCCTTCATCAGAATGACTGATCGACAGTGACCTGTGTTGTTTATAATTGCGTATTATACACAAAAGTGCTTGGTCAGCACTCTTTGATCCACCTCTTCCTATTGGCATTTTGTCACACTGACTTCGCACGTTCTATCGATTTACCCTCAACATCGGTGTTTGAAATTAAGATTACATCATTACAGTATTTGAGCGTTGTTTCTGCATTTCTCTTCCTTCAAAATCACTGTCCCATTTTAGTGAGATCACTACAATTCAAAATAATCAGTTTTTCAAAACTCAAAACATGAGTCTTGAATAATTTGTTGACGGAGCTAAATTTCCCCCAAAAAAAAAACTCATGACCAACATGATTACCCGGAATAGGAATACAAAAGCATTCTTTCATTATAAATATTAACCATGGTTTTAAAAAAATTAACATAATCGATACAATCGGACTGCCTTCGATAAGTCGTCCTGAATCTTGACATTCTAAGTTTCCGTAGCTACACACAGTCAAGCAGATTCGATATCACTTTCGTCACGACAAATAATGGAGCACTGTAATAGGCCTATGTTACACACCGTCCAAGGTCTACATTCTGTATCGTCAAACCTCACTACAAAATATTCACTTAATCGATGGTAAAATTCTTTCTCGATTTATGGATCAGACTTAAAACAGCATCACAACAATGGCTGCAAAAAATTCTGTTGAGTAAATAAGGCATTTTCACGAATATTTCTCAAAATGTTTAATTTCCTGTTTGAACAATATTTCTGACTTAATTCTAATCTATATTACACCAAAGACACCAATCACTTTCCAAAAACCTTTGTCTTTCATCATCGACATATTCTTTACACAAGGATTTTTGTAAGCCGCGTTTTTTCAGTCAGTGACCCCTGCTTTTGTGTCGTCAGTTTATGACACTAGACCATTAAAAAACATATAAATCAACTGCAATAATTCAAGTCATGTCCCAGGCAATTCTTTAACATTCAATGCAGGGCGAAAAGGCAGCGTTACAATGACCCCATGTGTTTACCTCAAGAGCCCAATATTATATACTTCTAAAACGGATATCATTAAAGTTTCTACGCTCTTTCGTTTGGTACTCACGTCTATTTTCCCCATTTTCCTTTCTAGTAACTGGACATTTCCTTACTAAACACAGAACATCTTCATTGCTATTTCACTTTGGCCTCTCTTGGGGGTGGGCTAATTACCAGTGACAAATTTTTTCGAGTTTTACACTGAATTTGATAAAAGTTTTATCTGCTCCCTCATCAAGATACCGTCTATAATTGTTTCACCGCATCCTTAGTCTCTCCGAAGTATATCTAGAGTTTTTTTAGTTATATAATCACAATTTATTAGCAAATCCGTTCATGGTTCACAATCACCAACTTTTTTCCACTTTTCATTCGATAAGTTGCTGTTAAAACTGCAAAAATGTTGAAATCAAGGCATTAAGAATAAAGATATCTTCTAACAAAGTTATGACAGGAGGACAATAACTAATGAAAACGATAAACATTAACTGATAAACAAGTGGAGATGAACCAAACAACCACTTCCAAAAATAAACACGGATGATGATAATTATTACCAACACTCTAGGGACATCTTTTACGCGCCAACATTGCAATCCTCTGTTTTATACTATAGTTATATCCTAAAACAAGCAATATCTTACTCAGTGCAATCAACTGCTGGGTTAAACATCTGAAAATGTAAAGATTTTACAGGACAAGCTGTATCCTCACTGACCTCAGCTTGAACTGCGCAGCGCAGGTCCATGTATTTTACATATAAATTTGCCGGCTTCTTTTGCTTTGGTATTTTTGTCGGCACTGGGTAACTGCAGTATTCTGCACTCTATTTCTATTTTTTTTATCACTAAAGAATGATGACCTTTTCCATCCTTTTACAGTTTAAGGGCGAAATAACTTCAAACTCTCGGATGGGACCATACCTCCATTTTTCTATTTACTCTAAAAAAAACTATCATTCAGACGATTGGCATAGCTATCTTGCAATTAAAAATGTTATATCTTTCAAGCAGTTACAATTCTTTGACAAATCAATATCTACTGTATAAGCTAAATTCTTAAGTACAAAATAGAATGTGTAGGACATCTACACAGGTAGACGGCATAACCATAAATTTTACAATCAAACCAAACTTCTTCAGTAAATTATCTAGCTAACTGACAAGTCTACAATTGTGCAGAGCACGAACTAGCCTAGTCTGAGCTGTTACCGATTATATAAACTACGGCTACTAACCATGCGGTATTCTCAAATTCATTAGAGTTAAAGACCTTGTGGTATACGCAACTTGCTAGTATGACTACGCAGTCTGGGACCTTCGGAAAGGGGCCCCCGTGACCTTGAGTCATAATGCAGTTGTTGTGTATATGATTAATTCACTTAAGACCGCAGCCTTCCCAGATACATCGCTTAGCAGAGGCACAAGGCACTTAACATAAGTCTTGAGACGGAGAGAGAGAGAGAGAGAGAGAGAGAGAGAGAGAGAGAGAGAGAGAGAGAGAGAGAGAGGGGTCAAGTGTACATCGCCAGCGACCCGGAACACATAAACACGTGGCCGAAAGATCACTGGACGGCGCCGACGCGCCGTGTCCACACAAGGTCAACCATGAATCAAAACAACAGGATAACGTAAACAGCTGCAATAGTCTTCACAAGAAAAAAAAAAGATGCAAGAATTTTTGGCAACAACCTTAAAAAGGTAATAAAGGGCAATCAAACATTAAAATGGAAATAAAGGGCACTCAAAACATTTCTTGGGCATACCAACCAATCAATATCAAACAAAGAAATATCTAGACATGGAAATCTAAATGAATCAACTAACGATTTAGTACTGTAATAGGCCTAGGCGGTTACATGTACGATAGGCCTAGACCGGGCAGTAAACATACGCTAGGCCTAAATGTTTTTGTTTCCGAGGGCCGTCTGTATCCAATGAACCTGGATTAATACTAATAATTTACGGAAGTAAAAAGTATCCAAAATCTCGTCTGTAATATAAGGCCTATTAAAATATCCGAGCTAGGTCTAGGACATACATACACTTACAAACACTATGCCTAGGTTAAATTATGACACCATCTCCACAACATGAAATTCTAAACATTTTACGGATAAATCCCCTTACCTTCAGAGAATATATGCCGCACCAAATGCCGTACGAAGGAAGTGATCGTGATTTTAATATTTGTATTTATTTACGTTAGGCACGTCTGCCGCTGGTTCCTCTTAGGCTGCAGGGTAGCCTAAGCAACAAAACATGGACGAAAACTGCGTCTAAACGTTACGCTACTGTTTCTATTCCGGTGTGTGCCACTACACGAAGCTTCAGTACTTACAGCACAAAAGTAACGCCAGTAATTTCGTCGGGATAGTAAAAGCTGCTTAGAAAACCGTTAACAGCGTCAACGGGTCGACCTTCCGCCACAACGTCTGATACAATACTAGCGTGTGACGTCATGTCTCCACCATTGATCTGGTGGAGGGAGAAAATTTTGCCTTTTTGCAACTAACATCTTTGCCATAATTAAAAAGATTTGTGATAATAAAATGCTGCATTCACAAACACTTATGTCTATCTTTGATCGATGAAAAATTTAAATTAACAAAAATGAGGATGATACGAAACGTGAAATATAATGTCGACCAAATTCCGTGTACCCGTGAAGAGAGAGGGGAGAGAGGCAACCAAACAAGAAAGCAGTTTCTTGATAAATTCTCTTATCTCTGGTACTTTTAATCCTGCCGAGTCGCTTGTATCTCTGCACTCGTTTCGGAGATAAAACTACCATTAAAATCGTGACCGTGCATGTTATAAGTTACGTAGTATAAAAACGATCCTTCCTGCAAATAATAATTCCCCTCGATATTACCGTTATGCTACTTAATGCACTCACAAATCTTTGCAAGATGCGGTTTCTTAATGAGTCCAGTGCGGTGTCGTATTAACAATGGTCTTATCTTCTCCGTTAGCAAATTAGCTGATACCCATTTTGGCAGTGGATTGGATACACCCGGTGACCGGTAAGCATATGTTCAGATACGAACATTTTTACCGTTTACTGGAACACAACTTTAAAGTTGCATAGCTTGCACCGTTGCAACAGCAGCATTAAAAACAATTTGTTATTCGTCTCTATGCCGTTAATACGACGCCCAGGGTTTTTTAAATACAGGAGAGAGAGAGAGAGAGAGAGAGAGAGAGAGAGAGAGAGAGAGAGAGAGAGAGAGAAACATCATGCAAATGTCATTAGTCGTTGATTTACTATTATCAACAAAGTATAGGAATATAACTGATATTAAAACACATGTCCTGAGCACGGTTACGGGAATCTCTCTCTCTCTCTCTCTCTCTCTCTCTCTCTCTCTCTCTCTTTCCGGTACTACTGCAGTTTACCGATATCCTGCAGAGATATCGTAAAGAAAAGCCGTTTTATTCTTTCTGCAAATTGACTAAATGGAGTTGTTATGACATTAGACCTATATTATTTCACCGTAGCTTGAGTACCATTAGACAGAAACATAATGGAAAATTTACATAAAATTCGTTTGGTTATTCTGTAAATGACGAAAAGTGGATTGCGATACATTTCTCAGTTCCAACACTGTCAGATCAGTGTCGTGAAGTCCAATAATTTTATCAGTAAAATTAATAGAGTAACTTATTTATGGAATTTGTCGTTGCAAAAAGCTGTGGTCATCGAAGCTTCACCTCCTTGAATTTAGTTCATTCAGTTACCCAAATATCACTTGCTTTAGCAAAGCGGTTGGCCACCTACAGATACTGTACAAGGAAACGAACACTCCCCACCCGCCCGCCTCTCGCCCCCGACCCACACCATCTCGCACGGAACTAGCTGTGAGTGACACCGTAACATAACGTTACGTTGCTTTAGTGCAGTTGAACCAGACGTTTCGAAAGTCAGTCTGCATATGTGGTGGTCACTCGACTTTTGTGTTTCACAGCCCAGGTAGAGACGGGCGCGAGGTTACTAACAAGTCCCAAGAAAACGTTTAAAATCTGGAGTTTAACGCCTTCTGGAACAATCCTTCACAGGGGGAAAGGAGTATGGTGAAAAATAAAAGTAATTGACCCATTAGCGTAAGAAGCGTAATTACGGGTGAAGTATAAAATATAACCACAGGCTGACATTCTTATTTAATTTTCTTCATCAAATGCGGCCATTAAATTTCCGACGTGGCATGAATTTACAAAGAAACGTCTATAGAAAAGAAAAATAAAGAAAGTGGTATAGTTTACGAGTAAAGTTAAAATAATAAATATTTTATTGCACATGAAATAACAAATATGTCTAATTATTAATCGATATAAACTTTAAATAGCACAGTATGTGATTACGATAACAACAACAGTAACAGATGACAGGAGATGGAATAAACCTCCTCCTACAGAATTTGAACCGCTCACCAATGAGACACCAGGCGGACTCCATAGCCACTCATTCACAGACGGCATCAAAAGGAGAGGATAGCTAGTTATACTACTTTGTATAATTGGAAGCAAAGCTATATAGTCTTAACCCCTCCTTTTGATGATGAATTAAATGTGTCTCCTCTATCCTGGTGGGTAGGGGTGGGGGAGGGGTTTTAAAACCATATTTCCTTGGTGACTTAGTTCCTCACACCATTGGAAAGTTTCTCTGAGGATTTATTTTTTTCTTTTTAATAAGTGAGATATCTTCTTTCTGTATCTCCCTTTACCTTCGTTTACTTCCTAATGAGCAACATATTCTTTGGAAGCTTGAACTTCAAGTCAATGGCCCCTGTGGGTTTGTTCCATATGAATAGGGTTCATCTCCTGAATAGTAATAATAATACCAGTTCAAAACCTGTTTGTGTTATCATTTATTTCCAAATGAAATAGCCTGATTGAAGTGTGTACATTATGGCAGACTTTTTTTTTTTTTGGTTGTGGGGGCGGGGGTGGGATTAAAGGTGTCTCACCCAGTCAGTAGCACTACTGGCTGGGTGAGAGTATGATAATAACCGTTGTTATGAGTGCAGTAGGCTCACTGTGACATTAGACATCTGCAGTAGCATATCTGGTCCCTCTCCTTTTATTTCCTGTGTGGACGAGATATAATGTTTGCCTGAAGTCTCACTGGCCACCACAGTCCGCAGTTGAACCCCTTGAATATAATGTTGTCCTGATATCCCGCTAGTCAGCAGTTCAAATCTTTAAAGAAATTTGTCTGATCAATAACAATAGTAAAGGAAATTTTCTCTATATGGGGCCACTGTGCAGAAAATTTTTTAGCAGTAACTTGCAACTGATTAGCATGAGTCTATGTCTTCTTCTGTGCTTGCTTCTGCAGGCGATTTTGATTCAGCTCTTCACTATCAAGCCATAAAATGCTTTATTTTAAGGAACCCCGACACAACAAGCCTGTCCGAGTAAGAAAGGTTTATAATAATTTCATTCGTCTTCGTTTGAGTTATCCTCCATATCATTACCACGGGTACTTTTTCGGCCAGGCTCCATTCAGCTAAATAAATATCTGTATAAATTCGTGAAGGCTAAGGTCTGTATAGCATAATAAGGCATAGTCTTTGAACCTAGGAGTAGGGTACCCGCACAAAATTCAATTGCAACGAGTTATCACTCGTTATTTTTTACAGGAGAAAAATCCTAATCATTAGCAATAGGCCTATATCATAGTTCTTAGTGTCGTCACTGTTAACGTGTCCCAGTCTGCATATCTAGTTAATACTCTTATTATTTTAAAAGTTATATACTCCCAAATCTCTTCCACGACTTAACTTTAGTTACTAACACTATTTCTTTCCATAATCTTTTCTTCCCGTGTACCGTCGATGTAGCTGTTCCCTCTCGTGGAGGGTTACCACAGCCCAACAGCATATTTCTGGATATTTCATTTTCTTTTAAGACATCTTAATTCTAGTATACATTTAAAGCAGGTTTTTTTTTCTCTCTCTCTCTCTTCATTCCGGCTGCATCTCCCTACAGTTTACGGGTCATCAGGCATGCAATTCACTGCTCAGGTTAACAGAGGCGCAAAGGGTTTAAGAGTGCAATTTACAACTTCTCTGACTTAGTTTATATGACGCTAGGACCTCACGATTGTCATGGGCACATTTACCCAAATAACGGAAGAGTTGCAGATCCTTATCTCAATGAACAGATATCGGGTCAGGAAAAACACCCACAATTCCCTCTATTATGATACTGCATATTGGAAAACGTGATAACGATGCCCAGATTTTCTTTGACATTTGTGTTATTGTTATTATTGTCCGAAACGAGAAAACAACTTTTGAGAAAAGGTCATTAACTTGCAACGCAATCTTACACAGAACAGAATGCCACTTTGTAACGGAAAGATAGAAGAGAGAGGAAACTATCATTTGAAAAAAGTACTTGAAAAAGGACGAAACTGGTTAAGAGACCATCAAGTTTGCCTGGGATAGGATAGGAGGTAGGTGAAGAAGAAAGGTAAAAAGTGTTATGGAAATGATGTAGAAAGACTAGTTGCACTTTCTCCTTACAAAGTTTAATATTTGGCCTCACGATAGCCTTTTGTCGCTAGAGCTATTCCTAGCTTCAGTACTGGGTGGTTAAGTTTATCTATATTTAATTCCGGTATTGTTTGACTGCACATTCTCTGATATTTGTGGAGATCTTAACAATGAAGGGCTTGCGGTCTCAGGTGGTAACTGAGTCTGACAGTATGCATAACTGAAGTGTGCTTTTTGACGGCCTAATGCAATATCTAGTCTGACATGTTATTAGTATTCACCCTGTCATTTGTGTTCTGAATGTAGGAGTAAGGTATGAGGTGAGTAGCCCCTTGTTTACATATTTTATGGTTATTGTCACTCATACACTTTTATTATTCAGTACATTCTTTGTGTACTCATTGTATGTAAATAATGTGATGCCTTGATTATTGAAACTTGTTGGCTTTAGTACGATGATGTCACGATTCAGTTTTGCTTACAAGTTGGTGTATCCTGGTCAACATTGTGCTGCAAGACTTGACTCTTCTTGCGTCTGAAGTACGTTTTTTAATGTATATGTTATCACGGCTGCGTGCCATGATTTAATCATCTGGACCTCTTGCTGGTTTTGTTGGTTCTTACTTCGCGATGCAGCGTTCTTTGATTTCAGTGAATTTGTCAACAACAGCTGTATGCAGTTATGTTCTCCAATTCTATTTATCAGGTTTTCTATTCGCTATGGAGATTTGGAATTCTCCTGGGAGTTCTGCTCTTCTGCCGAGGAAAGGCTTATTTCTTTATGTCTGTCTGTCTTACATATTCATACGTCCACCTTCGAAATATGCAACCTGCTAGTGTGAGTCTACCGTCCACCCTGTTAATTTATCTTTATTCAACTATCTGCAGCTTTCCTCACGCTGATTCATCTGTTTCATCAAGCTCTCACATTCCTGGTACCCGCTTTCCCAGTCAAGAATAATTTCTAGACCTGTTTGGCGGCTAGAGAAAATCTCGTGAGCCCAAAAGAGGAAGGATAGGCTAACTGATAAGCAGGACCTGCGTCATCACGATGGCGATAGTGTACTGCATAAACACTTCACGTATAACGAGCCTTCTAGAATTTCATTTCCGTAATAAGTAAGGTTCCTTGGTATTTATCCTCAACGTCTTTTGAAACAGAGGAAAGGCTTGTGATCAATCAAAGGCAGACAGGGGATTTTAGTCAACAATCTGCTGATAAGTTGTGTTCAGAATTTTAGGAATGTTGTAACTCAGCAACATGAGTTATAAGTCAGCTGATGTCATATGAATATTGTTTACTTGATATTGCATATAAACAGGAAATAAACCAAACGTGTGAATAAATTTTTAATGGGACTTTTTGAAGGTAAGATAAGGTGACATCATACAGTTGTATTATGCACGGCACATCATACTCGCGTTGTGTTGGTGCCACTGCCATAGAGCTATGAATAATGGAAGCAAGAACAACTGCGTGTGCCTCACATCACATATGAACCGGGATGAGATGTGCCACGTCAAATCTGTAGCGGATAAAGGAGTCTCTGGCTTGAATTAACGACGCATTAAAGAATATCTCTGATGCCTTGCTGTGGAGAATTAATCACATGATGTTTGACCCGTCAGTGGTTTCAAACACGGGGAAGATATTAAATCAGATATGCCGTTTTAATTCCTTATCAGGTCCATGTTGTGTTTTATCTCCAGACCGGATTATGTAAACCCTAACCGTCTATTGGAGACCGAAGGTCTTAAAAGCGAATGTTTGATAGGATACTGAATCCAATATAGAGGGTAATAGAAATTTTTAACAGCAATTTTCAGTCGAAGTCACAGTCATAGATAACGAACACGTTTGCCAGAGTAATAATAAAGTGCTGCCATCTTTATATAAACAAGGGAAAGAACGACATTGTTACCACATCCTAGTACCTCTGCGTTTAGAAATTGGAAACACAATGGCTTTGGTATTTATGCAATATTGATTGATTTTTCCAATTTTTAAAATTTTACTTAATGTGTCCTAATTGGTTTTAAATGGACATTATTTTTTAATATAATGTAAACTATGCAGAGTTTGAAGAAGAATTAAAAATTTCTCCCATAACAATGGAAAGTATAATTATTTTCTGCCCAAATGCTTCATTCTAGTTTCTTCATCAGGCTAACACATTTCCTTAAATAATGTATCCATCAGTGCTTATAATATTATAACTTTACAGTAAAACCATCTCACCTTTAATGTAAGAAAATATAAAAAAGGAATGACATCTAAATGTATCAGTGCAGTTTAGTCTATAAAGTAAGAATTTGTGGAATGATATGCACTGTGCCATGACTGCTAAACATCATTGGATAGTTTATACCTCAAAAGTGATACATTTTTCTTTTCCAACTAAACGTTTCGGTAAACGTTTTGCATCTTTATGACGCATTTAGCACTACGTAGGATTCCCACGTTACCGTAAGTCTATTTTATTTATTCTGTGGGTGATGCGATCATGTATGAACACATCGGGAGTTTATTCCCGAACAGTTACATTTAATAAATGTATTTAGGGTAAGCGTAGCTGTATAAGTAGACGGTCCCAAGGAACAAACATCGTGAAGATTTCTCCAGGATGTGGCAATACTGCAGTCAAAGCCATGTCGCTCGACGACGAAGATGGTACTTGGTGAGTAATGAGCCATTTTACTTAGCTATAAGCTGTCTGTTAATATTTTAATTTTGTGTCACCTGAACTAAATGAACGATGAAGTTATGTCGCAAGCAAATTTTTAGGAATAATGCGAATTATACTATGGAAATAGTAAATGCGTTGTCAGTTCTTGGCCGTTTGACATGTCAACAAAATCAGCTGTTTGTGATGAAAGCAGTTTTTACAACAATTGGGCCAGAGAAAGCGCAGGAATGTTCTTTTGTTTGTAGGCCTGGGTGTTTGTTCATGGTAAATGTATGTGTTTTATATTTAATCCTTAATTTATACTGAAATTAGACAAAGCAGACTACTATTTACCTTAAAACAAGCACCAGGAATTCAAGCGGATGTAAATTTCAGCGTAACCAGTTTTTAGTATGGGTGAACTCGATTACAGTACGGTACAGACGATTTATTTTAAAGATAAAGTTTACCATTTGTGGCTAAGTTATATAGTTGTATATCTTTCTTATGTAGTGCCTTCCGAGTGACGCACAAATTTTCCCTCAGGCATCGGTAGTCGGTAGTCTACCACAGTAGCCTTTGGTGAAATGTTTTTGGGAAAATAAGTATACCTTAGTTTAACCAGACCACTGAGCTGATTAACAGCTCTCCTAGGGCTGGCCCGAAGGATTAGATTTTATTTTACGTGGCTAAGAACCAATTGGTTACCTAGCAACGGGACCTACAGCTTATTGTGGAATCCGAACCACATTACAACGAGAAATGGATTTTTATCACCAGAAATAATTTCCTCTAATTCTTCATTGGCTGGTCGGAGATTCGAACGTGGGCCAGCAAAGTGCTAGCTGAGAACAGTACCGACCTGTCCAATGATGAACTTAATATTTTTGGGAAATAGGCTAATCTACACATTTACACTGGTAGCGAGAAAATGGTTGAAATATGGTTTTTCCATAACGTGTTTTCATGTGTTTCATACAGAATTTATATTGATTTTCTCAAATTCATAATTTTTTCTTAAGCCACCCTTAACTCCAGAAACCATGGATTTCCTGAAAAGAAAAAAAAAAGTCATTATAGAAATAGATCAGCAATAGTTTGCAGAATGATGGGGCTACCTCTGAGTGGAAGCTAAGTCCATTGTTTCTAATGTTTAGTGTTACTTTAGTGGGGTCCAGGGAGGCAAAGCTCCCCCTGCTAGGTTAGGGTAGGGTGCCCTAAGTGAGGTTAGGAAAGTAACGTCTGGTTAGGTCAGGACCTGGCATTCTAGGAAAGGTTAGGTTTGTTTACTAATGCGGCACGTGTTCCTGTCGTTCTAGAATTGCCCCTAGTTGAAAACACATGAAATCAAGCCATGAAAATCATATTTCAGCTGGGCTACATCTGAAATCCACCTTCACCTAGCTAATTGAGGGTGCCTGACCTAACCTGTCCAGTAGAGGCCTTTGCCCCTTTGAGACCCCCAAACTTAACTTCACCCACTGTGCTGTAATTTATGCAATACTTCTTCTCTATGTTAGGGGTGTGGAAGTCATTATGGCAATGCGAAATATGCTTTTTTTTTTTTTTTTGCTTATCATACATAAACTTAAATAATTATCAAACTTCACTAAACTTGACAGCAGTAAATGTCTGTTTAAAAACATGGAGGAGGTTTTACTGTTCTAGTGAAAAGAGTGAAAAGCATAAAATTGAGAAAAATCACAATAAGTCAATTATTCCAGTTTAATCACCAAACATTGAACTAAATCCATATGGATATGGCAGGGCAGGTGATCAGAATGTCGCTCCAAAATTGATCCAAAAAGGTCATGTAGTTTATAGTGACGTTACATCTCTGTACTTATAGGATGAGTAATTTGTAATTTGTCCACAATTTGGCAAATTTGTCAATGTCAAATGGGAGACAGATGGCATTACTGATAACAGATGGTAGTTCACTCAATAAATAAAGGAATATTTTTGTAGGGTAAACTGTTAATTTCAGAGTGTAAGAGTTCAGAGTGTTCATAAGATTATGAAAAATAGGGAAAACTTGGTTCTATAGCTTTCTTGTAAAACACATTTGCCGTTAATTTTTCCCCACTGGTAATCATATTGGGGGACCACAGTGGAAAACTGGTGTTCATGTGGACAATATTAATAATATTGTTTGTTTGAAAACAGGTGAGATATGGCTTTTCTGATAGTTTTAATGTAATTCTAAATATATTTAATGTCCGTTGGATATGCTTGCTTAACCTTTACAACTCCCATACCTAATGATAATGGGTCCTATAGGGCCAAAGTGGGATACAAAGGTTCTAGTGTGATGGGAAAGATAAAATGAATGAAAAGCAAGTCTACATAACTGAACATTCCTGATGTTACCTAACTCATGCCACCTGGCCCTACCAGACTGGGGACTTTGTTCCCCTGGATCACGCACCTAACCTGACTTTCAAGGTATGGTTTCTCACTGGGTCTCCCTATGTATGTAAGGGGTTAAGGCAGAAATAAACACTTGATTCTTAACTCACATTCTCAACTATTAGGAAAACATATTTCACCAGTTTAGCATTTAAAATTATTGTTAAAATCTACAAAGTAACTCATTGGAACACACTGAATAGGTGACATTATTTTGTAGGGTTGTTATGAAGATACATGCATAACATATAAAATTCATTGTGAAAGAATGACTTATAAGGAAAGTGGGAAAGAAACCTGTAGAAGTATCATGATGCCGCATTGCATATTTAATATGAACATGTGCAAATATTGAGTGTTGTCATATGTTACATCAGTCGGTATGGATGAGAAGGCCTGTCGGTACGGACGTGAAGAGAGCATTAATCAAATCTGGGGTTGCAGTGTAAACAAAGCAAGTGTATTTTGAAATAGAAACTAACCCACATCTTGTATAAAAACAATTGTCTTATTCATGGGTGAAAATACATTTCATTGTTTCATTGCCCAAAAAAATGATTTAACAATGTGTCAATATCTTTAGGGGTTGGGGAAACCAAAAACAAGTGAATTATATCAGCAGGCATGTACATAAACTCATATATACAAGAATTGTCAGAGATGTAGTAGAAGTAGTGGTTCTTATGTGTAACCAGTAGGAATCACAAAAAAGAAAGCTTGGAACTATGCCCAACAAGATACCTGACCCAGTCGAGAATAGTGAGTCATACCTGGAAGGGAATGGGAGCTAGTTTGGACCCTCTTGACCCCCTTTTAACCTTTACCAAAATGTCTAACACCTGTGTTTTCAAGATTACACCCTGCCTAACATTTATTTACCAACTTATCCTAATCTACGATACCAGGTTCTAGACCCTTCTTAAACCTAGCCAAAAAATGTGGCAGTGGTAATAAGCCCACATGGTTTCATCCTATCGTAACTTTCCATAATAAATCCTAACTTTGAATGACTTAAGTATGGTAGGTTGAAGTTGTGGTTCATCAGTTGAAAGATGGTCTACTACCCCTCCTTTATAAAAACTAATTAGGTGTGGGTATAGTTTGATGCCTTCCATGAGAAAGTAACGTAGCTATTCCTCCCTCTTTAACAAAAAAGCTCCTTTAAACGCAGTCATGGAAAAACAACATTCACAATGTCTCACCTTCCCAGGATTCTTCGCCTAATGAATGCAACCCCTCCGGCTCATTTGGCGTCTACCACATGGCTTTTGGCATATTGGGGATTATATTGCACTCGCTCTCTAAACAATCGTTGCATAAAGAAATCTCAGTAAAACAGAATATTGGTTGGTTAAAAGTGGGAGAGCTATGAAAACGTGCTGGGACTGTACCATATGTTATTAAGTTTTAATGGCTTAACTGTTATCTTATCAGCTTCAAAATTTGTCTTATATAGGTGTGGAATTGCATGTTTATGCAGTGATATGTACAATGATTGTTCTTGCCCAGAATTGTAAAGGAAGGTTATTTTAGACATAGTTTTATAGTAAACTGTAGCATATGTTACAGATGATAATTTTTTTCATTGTAGGCTTTTGGCCTTAGAATCTGCCTTGCATGAGGGTGTGGATGATCAAGAACTTATTGGCATCACCAGGGGCAGAATCTTACCTGAGGAACATCGTGCTGAGGTATGTAGGAATGTTTTATTTTGCTACCGGCTTGATTATGGTTTACAGTATTTCTTATGAAGCATCTGAAAATGTTTTGTTGTGAAAAATTTGAATGGAAACAGTATGCGCTTGTACTGTACATTAATTTTTATGCTTTTCAATATACAGTGCTTTTACAAATTGTTATGCAAACAAATATGAAAATACTCATGGTGTTTGAAGTTTTAAGGTTTTTTTCATATATCTCATTAAAAGTTCAGCAGTGCTAAAGTGCAATGCATTGTGATGATATAAAAATTCAAAATGTCATCTGACTTATGGTTTTATAATAGCTTTTATATAGATCTGATAGAAAAGCAGCTTTTAGTTGAGATCTGAGGCTTTTGGTTTTAATTTTTAGTTGTGATACAGCTGTCATTTTGTTTTTTATAATTGACTTACTTTTGTGAAGTCATTGTCCAATTTACACCACGACCTCTCTACTGTCTGAACATGCATCATCTGTGATGTTGTGTGATCAGCTCAGACACTTTGTATTCAGTCAAGATTGAGTAAAGACTTTAGGTTGGGCATTACTGATAACAAATGTATGGTTACATAGTGAACTGATTATATGATGAAGTTAAAAGTACTTGCTGGTTGGCTGAAAGATTTCGTAAATGGTGGAGTGAGGGTTTGATATACTGATTCACCCTTAGGCTCAGTTATTTTTAGCCTGCTTGTGTGATTTAGTGTTTGCATTCACTACATTCACAGTGTTTACAGTGCTAGACCTGGTAGTCAGTGAACTAGTGGTTTGCAGCTAGCCTCAGAGAAAGAGAGACAAAACGAGTGAGAGAAAAACACCAGATGTGAGCAGTCAGTCCTCTTACTCTAAACTGTACAAAGTAATTATATTACTAAAAACAGGAGGGTCCCAGTTAGCTAATCCTCACCCTGCTGGCTTAGAACCTGTTATCAGAATCAGTCTCTCTCTCTCTCTCTCTCTCTCTCTCTCTCATAATGATCAGTTAGCACAGCCATATCTTTACTGCATATAGGAGTATTCTTTAGTGAAGAGCTGAAATTGGTTGTTGAAACTTGGTAACAAGGTAATTGATTGGCAGCAGTGGGTGAGTTGTGTTAAACCCACACTCAATTGTCATCACAAGTATTTTTTCTTTGGCTGCCTTCATTTACAGATGACTAGCTACATTCTGCTTGACTTCCTTTTGGATCTTCTTTCTGTTATTTGTATATATGTCATTGTATATGCTCTCTCAAAATGGAAGCATCTAAGAAAAGTTAGCAAAGAAGGTGTGAAAGCCAAGGGTGAATGTATGGTCACTTTATGTCCTCTTTGATTTTGGATCCCCACCAGTTTTGTTCTTCCTGTATTATATGGCTAGGATCTGCAGTTCTTACCTTCCCTTCAAAGGGTGTTTGGGCTTATCCCCATCGCGGTGGAAAGAGGTTTGCCCAGAGCCTCAGATATGCTCTTGCAAGATTGCGTTCGTGCTCGTTCTCCTGTAGGTTCTACTAGTTTTGCTGTTTTTGATCATAGTGAGTCCTTTGGTACAGGTGGCAACAGTTTGGAATTTTGTTTCTGTTCGCAAGTCATATTTGGTTCACGACTGTTCAATTGGTAATGATGGAACTGACCGTGCACCACATTCCCATTTACTGTAGGAATAACTGGGGAAGGCTGGTTTGTTGTTCTCTCTTGGGAGGGAGGGGCTCCTTCTAGGGATATGATGGGGCTGGAGTCTTATGCTGTTAGAACCCAAGCTGGCCAAGTTGCAGTGACACTTTTGTGAGGTCATTGAGCCTATTCATGAGTGCTGCTATTTGGAGGAGGTAACTTTGGTGCCTCACCTGAACCATTTATGACATTTTATCTGTTCATTGGTGTCATAGGGTATGTAGTTATTGAGAATAAACTGGGTCTCTTGATAGTGAACGAAAGTATTTAAGAGGAATTATCAGTGAAAGACAAAGCACCAAAAGAGAAGTATAGATATTATACAGTAATAAACATTGTATAATTTGAGTATAAAGGTAGAGAAATACAAAGGGAAGTATCAAGATGAGAAGTAATGTCTGTGAAGTGGCAAGCCAGCATTAGCTGTGAATGTAGGGGATTCAGCTAAGGAGAAGAATACAGGAAAGCTGATAAACAATAGAAATTAATAAAGCCTAGAAATGCCATTTTGTTTGTTAGGCACATCAAACAAAAGAGTCTATTGTGGAATAAAGTGTTACTCTACAGTACTGTATAGAGGAATTAACAGTGGAAGTTAAATCTCCAAAACTATTGTGGAAAGGTTGCGTTAACAAGCAAATTTTGTTCATGACACTTACCTGCCAGATATATATATAGCTGTATTTCTCCGAAATCCGACAGAATTTCAAAACTCGCGGCACACGCAGTGTGGCCAGGTGGTTAGTACTCATTCCCGCATTGGGAGGCTGGAATCGGAACCATTCCCATTTTCTATTCAGATTTTCTCTGTCACGGTACTGTTAACATCTGTTACAGTACCTCCGCCTCTGGATTTCGTTAACTTGCTTATTCCCACTTAAGTATTCTCTTGACTTTTGGTTTTGATTCTTGGACTGTGGATTGGCACACGCTTTTTCTGGATTGTTGTGGATTTTGCTTATGACCTCTCTTTAACTATGTCTGGTTCTAGTTCTGCTAGTTTCCGTGTATGTTGTATGAGTGATTGTAAGGTGAGGCTACCAAAAGCTTAGGTAGACCCTCACTCTGTTTGTTTGAGGTGTAGGGGCATGTTTGTCTTATAGATGATCGATGTAAGTGTGAACCTTTATCGGATGCGAGCTGGAAGTCTTATGATTCGTATGTTCGCAAGTTGGAGCGTGACAGGGTTAGGAGGTCTTCCTGCAGGAGTGTGTGCAAGAGTCAGGTTATTTCCTCTCCTGATAATCCCAACGTAGTTGATGTTGCACCTGTCCCTGTGGTTTTGCCTTCGGGCCCTGATATTGTGTCTGTGGAGGGTTCGGCCCTGGCGCAGATCATGAGTTCTATCCGTGCGCTCGAGAACAAAGTGACATCTCTCCAAAGTGCTGTGAAGTGTAGTGCTCCCCAGTGTTGTGGAGGGGGCGTCAGATCGGCCCCATAATGCTTCTAGGCCTGGACCGCTGTCAGACTCCCAGGACTCAGGGAGAAGGCATGTCGAAAGCCGCAAGAAGGTTACGGGGGCTTCCCACCGATCTGACGTCCCTTCGGCAGTTCCTGTTGTCGCTTCCCAGGCTGCCAGAGATCGTGCTTCGGCGCGCATTCTCAAGGACTGCTTTTCGTCCTCCGAGGCGTCCTCCCCGCGCAAGGGGTGGAATTCTCGTAAGGACTCTCGTCCTCTCAAGAGGAGTTGTGTTCAAGAGGACGCTGCTCGTCAGTCTTCTTCGTCGGCTAGTTATTTTGATGCCTTTCCACCGCAGAAGAAGTCTAGGATTTCGTCTGATGAGGATGTTTGGGCGCCCAGCCGCTCTATGGAGAGAACTTTTCTTGCTCCTGTGAGGAAGAAGAAGCGTCCCCTCGCCCATCGTCTTCCCATAGGATTGTCTCTCCTCCCAGACAGGATTCTTCACCTTCTAAGAAGATTTTGTTGGAGATGCAGCGACAGTTGTCTTCTCTTATTGCAGAGAAGGACTCTGCTCCTCGTCGTCGCAAGGACTTGACTTTGCCTGTCAAGAGATCAAGGAAGTCTCCTTCTCCTGCTCCGCTTTCGTCGTCTCCTTCTCCTGTGTCGTCGCCTTGTCGCCCTGTTAGCTCTCTTGCTCCTCGTCGTGACGCTCGTCAACAGGACGCTTCGCGAGCTTCTTCCCGTGACGCTTCGGTAGCCGCTCTTCAGGACGCTTCTGTTCAGGACGCTCTTCCGGTTTTTGGGCGTGACGCCTGTGACGACGCTCTTCAGGACGCTCTCCAGGCGCTCCTCAGGACGTTCCTTCGGTTGCTCTTCAGGGCGTTCCGGAGCATTCTGTTTCTTCTGAGAAAGAAGATCCTTCTTCGGATTGGACCTCAAGGCCTTCGTTCCCCTAAAGTGTTGGGTGACTCGGTTTGCTTCTCCGGCTGTGGCGGAGGTTTCTGCCGGAATCGGATCCTGCTGAAGTCGAGCTCGTCTGCTTCCTCTTCTTCGGACTACCAAGTTTTAACCAGCTTGCTTAAGGACTTGTTCGGGACAAGTTTAAGCCTTGCTCCTCTTTCTCCTCCTTCTCAGCTAGCTTCCTCCAAAGCTAGGAGAGCTCCTGGATTTTTGAAGATGACTTCTTCGTTGGCGACCAAGAGGGCTTTCAAGAAAGTCAACATGTGGGATGGAGGAACGGAAGTCCCATGGCAAGACCTCTTTCGCTGTGCCTCCGTCTAAGCTTTCAGGCAAGGCTGGTATGTGGTATGAGACGGAGAAGATCTCAGCCCTAGAGTTCCTTCCTCTTCTCAAGGGGATTTTACCAGTCTTGTCGACACCTCCCGTAGGTCTCATCTGCCTACTGCTAAGGTTTCTTGGACCTTGTCAGAGACCGACCATCATCTCAAAGGTCTCTTCCGCACCATGGAGGTGTTTAATTTTTTTGGACTGGTGCTTGGGAGCCTTAGATCTTAAGCTTCAAGCTCGGACTCTATTACTTTGGGGAGCTCTCTAGTGTCCTTAACTGTATGGACAAGGCAGTTAGGGATGGATCTGAAGAGCTGGCGTCTCACTTTTGGTACGGGCCTCTTAAAGAAGAGGGCCTTGTTTTGTGACTTCACTGCTAAGTCTGTCTCCTTCGCAAAGGGCAGAATTATTGTTCGCTCCCTTGTCCAACCATCTGTTTCCCCAGTCCTTGATTCGGGACATTTCCGCTAGTCTTAAGGAGAAGGCCACGCAAGACCTGTTGGCTCATTCTTCTAGACATCCTCCAGCTCCTTCTTCTTCTTCGTCTGCTTCAGTTTTGTCCACCAGGAAGAAGAAGCCCTTTCGTGGAGGAACTTCTTCCTCTAGATCGTCTCATGAGGAAGAGGTTTCACCAGAGGAGCGGCCCCTCTAAACCTAGGGGAAAAAAGTGACTTCTTTCACCTCCAGACACCTGTAGGAGCCAGGCTTTTTTATTTTGCGGAAGCCTGGAGAACACGAGGGGCGGACGCATGGTCTCTAACTGTCTTAGAGAAAGGTTACAAGATCCCCTTTCTCATGTTTCCACCCCTTTGCACGTCGCCCAGGGATCTGTCGCCGTCTTACCACCGAGAGAAGCAACAGATTCTTTTGGACCTCCTGGAGCAGTTGTTAGAAAAAAGAGCCGTGGAACAAGTTCTGAAGTTGGATTCTCCGGGGTTCTACAACAGGCTTTTCTTAGTCCCGAAACAGTCGGGAGAGTGGAGACCGGTCCTAGATGTAAGCGTCTTGAATCGCTTTTATTTCAAAGGACAGATTCAAGATGGAAACGCCTCAGTCGGTTCTAGGGGCCTTAAGACCAGGGACTGGATGGTCTCTCTGGACTTACAAGATGCGTTTCCATGTTCCCATTCATCCTCAATCAAGGAAGTACCTGAGATTTGTGCTGGGGGGGACGAGTCTTCCAGTTCAGAGCTCTCTGCTTGGTTTGTGCACCGCTCCCATGATCTTCACGGTGATCATGAAAAAACGTTGCGAGGTGGCTTCACCTGGCGGGTGTTCGGGTGTCATTCTACCTGAGACGACTGGCTCATACGAGCCTCTTCTCGGAGAAGTGTCTGGAGGACCTGACTTTCACACTGAATTTGGACGAAGTCCCTGGGACTTCTTGTGAACCAAGAAAAGTCCCATCTGATCCCGACGCAGTCCATCGTCTATCTGGGGATTCAGATGGATTCAGTGGCTTTTCGAGCTTTTCCATCCCGAGAACGGCAACGGCTTTGCTTAAGCAAAGTTTTCGTCCTTTCTAGGGAAAGAAACATGCTCGGTGAGGGAATGGATGAGTTTGCTGGGGACCATTTCCTCGCTGGAGAAGTTTGTTTCCCTGGGAGGCTCCATCTCAGACCTCTCAGTTTTTCTTGGCGGAGAACTGGAGGACAAGGAGAATCTGGAAGAGATTTTGACGATATCTCCTTCTGTCAAGGATCATCTGAAGTGGTGGTTCGACCCCTTGAAGCTTGCAGAAGGGGTTTCTCTTCGCCTTCAGAGCCCCGACCTAGTGTTGTTTTCCCGACGCGTCCAGGGAAGGATGGGGAGCAACACTAGGAGGGGAGGAAGTGTCAGGCACCTGGAGAGGGGAACAGGTGTCCTGGCACATAAATCTCAAGGAATTGGGTGCTATCTTTCTGGCTCTTCAATTCTTGGCCCAAGTTGCAGGCAGAATTGTCCAGGTCACTTCGGACAATACCACAGCTCTAGCGCACCTCAAAAAACAGGGGGTACTCGATCTGTTCCCTGTTCATCCTTGCGAGGAGATCCTGCTCTGGACTCATGCTCGAAGGGTCACTATTCTCACGAGGTTCATTGCGGGAGTGGAGAATATTCGAGCAGACCTTCTCAGTCGGCAAAATCAGCTGCTACCGACCGAGTGGACTCTTCACAAGGAGGTATGTTTAGAGTTGTGGAGAATTTGGGGACGTCCTCTAGTGGACCTCTTTGCCACGTCCAGGACGGCAAGACTTCCCTTTATTGCTCTCCTGTCCTAGACCCAGGAGCGTTAGCCATAGACGCCCTCCTCTGGGACTTGAAAGGACTCGACCTTTACGCTTTCCTCCCTTCAAGATCCTGGGAGAAGTGATAAGGAAGTTTGCAACGTCAGAAGGAGCAAGGATGACTCTAATAGCCCCCTTCTGGCCAGCAGCGGATTGGTTTCCAGAGACCCTGTCCTTCCTAGTGGACTTTCCAAGAACGCTTCCATTGAGGGTGGACCTTCTCAAGCAGCCGCATTTCAAGAGGTTCCACCAAAACCTCTCCGCTCTGAGTCTGACTGCGTTCAGACTATCTCAAAGTTGGCCAGAGCAAGAGGCTTTTCGAGATCTGTGGCAAAGGCCATCGCCAATGCCAGGAGACCTTCTTCGAATGCGGTCTACCAGTACAAGTGGTCTGTTTTTAGAAGATGGTGCAGGAGTAAAGGAGTTTCCTCGTCCACGACCTCTGTACCACAAATAGCTGACTTCCTTTTTTATCTTAGGCATAAGAATAAACTGGCAGTCTCGACTATTAAGGGCTATAGAAGTATGTTATCGGCAGTTTTTAGGCACAGAGGCCTGAACTTGTGCGATAACAAGGATCTTCACGATCTATTAAGATCCTTCGAGACTGTCAAAATTCCTCAACTCAGGACACCTTCTTGGAATCTGGATGTTGTCCTGAAGTTTCTTATGTCTAGTAATTTTGAACCTCTGTCTTCGGCTTCCCTCAAAAACGTGACGAGGAAAGCTGTCTTCCTAACGGCTCTGGCGACAGCTAAGAGGATCAGTGAAGTGCAGGCTATTAGCAAACATATTGGCTTTAGGGGTCCTAATGCTGTATGCTCCCTAAATCCTTTGTTCTTAGCCAAGAACGAGAATCCTTCAAACCCTTGGCCCAAATCTTTTGAAATCAAAGGTTTGACGGAAATACTTGGGCAAGAGTCAGAAAGAGTCTTGTGTCCTGTCAGGGCTCTTAAGTTCTACTTAGCCAAGACCAAGAATACTAGAGGCTCATCGGACAATCTGTGGTGTTCGGTGAAGAGACCTGATCTTCCCATGTCCAAGAATGCCTTAGCATTCTTTTTAAGAAGTGTTATTCGAGAGGCTCATTCCTCCTGCCTAGAAGGTGACATGAGACTTCTGAAAGTAAAAGCTCATGAAGTTAGAGCTATCGCGACTTCGATGGCTTTCCAAAAAGAATATGTCTCTGAATGATATTCTTGGTGCTACCTTCTGGAGAAGTAATTCAGTGTTCGCCGCATTACTTGCGGGATGTGAAGACGACATTTGAAGACTGCTCTTCGCTGGGACCGTGCGTTTCCGCCAGACACTATGTTGGGAGAAGAAGGCAATACTCATCCTATCCTTTAGGGGGTTAGGTAGTATTTTTAATCTTGTTGTTGTCTATTTCTGGTTGTTGGGTGGCCATTGAGGTGGACATCCCAATTTTTTAGCCTATGCTAGGTTCTTTTACCTTAGATAGGGCGGTCAGGTGGTTGGTCGTTGCTCCTTCTCCCTCTCTGTATGGTAACATGATCTAGTCCTATTGTGGTCACGCCCCTTGGACAGGTCATCTGGATCTCTCCAGCTTTATAGGTCCCTACCTTGCTGGAGACTCTGGATTAGCAGAAGCAGGCTTGGGTGACAGATAACCTCGAAGTCAGCTATGCTAACAGGTAAGGAACCAAGGCGTCATTCGCCTACATTTATTTGTTTCCTAAATCCTATTCTGTCTCTTCCCACCTCCCTACGGTGGGATTCAGCTATATATATCTGGCAGGTAAGTGTCATGAACAAAATGATATTTTAATGATAAAATAAGGTTTGTTCATACTTACCTGGCAGATATATATACTTTAGTGCCCTCCCGCCTCCCCTCTTGAGACAGTGGCACTAGAAAATCTGAATAGAAAATGGGAATGGTTCCCGATTCCGCCTCCCAGCGGCGGGAATGAGTACTAACCACCTGGCCACACTGCGTGTGCCGCGAGTTTTGAAATTCTGTCGGATTTCGGAGAAATACAGCTATATATATATCTGCCAGGTAAGTATGAACAAACCTTATTTTATCATTAAAATATCATTTTTGCTTTTCAGATATGGTATACTTGTTTGGGAGGAAAGAGTAAGCTAAGTAATTTTACACAGTTTGATGAAATCTTTGATCTGCAAGAACAGGGCCTCATAAGAGCTGACAGCAAAGCTCTTGTTGGTAAGACATTTTTTCCATTTTATGTAAAGCCATTTTAGGAAGTTCGGCTACCTCAGTTATTTTTGTCAGGTTAATAGATGAAATACTGCTTGTCACTTAATGTAGCATGTGTTACTTTATCCAGTTTTAGTGCTGTTATTTACAACATCTTGTTGAACTTTGTACGTTTCTACTGCTTATTTAACCTTTTAATTCCAGATAAAATCGGTAACGAAGAGGAGGATAAAGTTTCTGTTGTCAGTGATATCGAATCCATATTCACTCACTACTGCAAAACGAGGCACCTCAAATATGATTCCTCGCTGTTGTGGGCTGACATTGTGTTACCACTCTTGGCAGCAAAAATGGCCAGGGATCACATTTATATATGCTTCGAAGAAATACTTGAAAAATATATACCTAGGTAAGGCACTGTTAGTAGATTTAATAATAATAATGTACAGAAATATGATACAATTTAGTCATTGGGGTACTTTGTTTCATTTGCCAATGCTGTTAAGTATACCTTAGTTTAACCAGACCACTGAGCTGATTAACAGCTCTCCTAGGGCTGGCCTGAAGGATTAGACTTATTTTACGGGGCTAAGAATCAGTTGGTTACCTAGAAACGGAACCTATAGCTTATTGTGGAATCTGAACCACATTATACTGAGAAATGAATTTCTGTCACCAGAAATAAATTCCTCTAATTCTTCATTGGCCAGCCGGAGAGTCGAACGTGGGCCAGCAGAGTGCTAGCCGAGTATGATATCGACCCGTCCAATGAGGAACTTTGCCAATGCTGTAAATACTAAAGATGATTAGCTGTAATTCTCTCAACATGCAATAAACTGTAATGAGATATACTTCATTAGACAATAAGTGTAACAGATCAAGGAGAGAGCCATCTATTAGACAAATTTTTCCTCAAAAAACTACTCACTCTATTGTATTTAGCACTATGCTATGAGATTTAGGCCTTATTATTCTGCTTGCAGTAAAATTCTTTTTGCTCTCTTAACCTAACCTAATGCAACTTTGCTTATGCAAGTTCTAAATGAAATGAGGATGAAGATAAGGCAACCAAAGCTGCAATCACTATGATTAGATCAAATGAACGTGTTCCTGTCGGTAATTGTGACTATTTTTAAAACCCAACATTTTAAGTAAATGGAACCCAACATTTTTGGGAAATGGTAGGAAGTGTGGACTCATGAATCTGACAATAGTAAATTAAATCAGGTGAAGCCAAATGTTGGATTGTATTGTTCTTCACTCCACAAGGAATGCCACAGTGAATTATCATAATCCCATCTCCAAATTGGTCTCACTCATCAGACCCATGGATATTTGGTGAATAACCCATGTAACCCAATTCCTGAATGAAGTGAATGTAGTGACACTTAAAGCCAAACACTGTAGTGATTGTCCAACTTTCAGCCAACAACAGATAGCAAGTATTGGAAGCAAATCTTTAAAAGAAATTTTGTCAGATTCTTCAACATTTTTAGCATTTACATCCTGTCATTAAGTTAAGGAGTAGCAGTCTATTTAATAGGATCTAATCATCAAGATAAATATTTTGGGCTAGTCACATGAGTGTTAAAAATGTTAACTCAGTGGTCTTGTTAAACTATGTATTGGTAATGATAATTTATGGTCATGAGAACATCGACGTTGTGAAGGTTGAGTGAAGTGTCATAGTGAATATTATGAATATGCTGTGATTTTTTTTTTTACCATTCCTCACAGATGTAAAATTTAAACTTAATTGTTTGGTCAAACAGTTATGATTTATCATTATCCCAGAATGAGAAGTATCAGATTCTTTCTTCTTTGTAATATTGCAGTCAACATTTGTAAAGCATGGATAGCTTTAATATGCTATCATATTTAGAATTTTTTAAAACTACAGTATATATATATATTTCAGAGTCACAACCATTATTTTACCACATTTTAATATTTTATCCCATCCTGCAATGTCCTAGAAGTATGATAGAAGTAATTTTTGGATGTGCAGTATTGGGTGCTATATTTCCAGCAACATTTTTTGGAGGTGTCTATGTGTGTTTGGTGGCTTTCTGATAATTAGGATCCTTTTCCACTTTTTAAAGCTGGAGGCATTGGCAAAACATATTATAAACTGCTAAAATTTTTTGTGAAAATTTAAGCATTTGAATGTAATAAGGTGATTAGTGGCAACACTGTATAGTCATTTAAACAATTTTCCAGTAAAAGAGTTATGTGAGATTTTATACTGTATCCAGCTCAGTGGCTTGTGAATTTTAATTAAGGTTTTGAACTTTTGTATATTTTTTTTATACTTGACTAACATGAATTTTAATTAAGGTTTTGAACTTCTGTATACTTTTTTATACGTGACTAACTTCTTTTGTAAACAGGGAATCCGGCATTGGAGGTCCAGTCTACCACTTGTTACGGCTGATATTGTTATATCACGACCCAAAGTTATCTACATTCCTAGATTCACGTAAAATTACACCAGATCTTTATGCAACATCATGGGTAAGTTGTGATTTTTACCTGTATATGAAATTTATAGATTTCAAACCAGCTAATTTTAAGATGTCTTGATTGAATTGTATTCTTATTGTAAAGAGAGAAGATATTGTGCCCTTTACACATATTTTAGAAGTGTAACATGGTGTGTCTGATCAGTAATACTTGTTCCTTTATTTTTGCAGTTAAGAAGTTTATTTTCTTCTGTGTGTAGCTTGGATTCGACAATGGCTCTGTGGGATATCTACTTCCAAGAAAGAGATCCATTTTTCATCATCTTTTTGTCACTAGTCATATTGGTAAATGCAAGGTTAGTACTGTTCAGTAAGTTATGTTGTTCCTAGGTGTATTAACATCATACTTATTTCAGGGCTTCCTGTAGGGGGCCTGAATGTTTTTTAGTTTTTATTGTTCCAAGGAAGTATGCAAACATTCATCTCTATATCGGAGTATCCCTTGAGAGAAAGCTGAATTGGTTGTCAAAGCTTGTTAAGTTTCCTCTTCCATTGCAAAGTACATATACATGTTGCTGCTGTACAGCACTGGACTTGATTTGGTTATTGGAGATTATTATCACCTTGATGATATTCTTTCTTGCTTTTTGTTTGAATGTTTCTGTTTAGGAGGTCTGTGCATGAGTCTGTTGCGCATAGGGAACAAGTTCATTGTATTAGAAGATATCCTGGATGTGTATGTGTGTGTGTTGTAATATTACTAAGGATTTGCTGTGTCAAGTATGTTGTACAGTATAACTTTGCAACTGATTGATGGTAGGAAGCCATTGATTTTATCTTCAGTTGCCTTGTGAAGGTTGAAGACAAGTGGGGATGAAGGTGAGCCATTCTGGAAGGTGTTGTCAATAGTTTTTAGTTGAACATTATATGCAGTGTCTGGTTGTTAATTAATGATCAAGAAATGCTGAAAGTTCCAGTTATATGTTGTGTAGAATCTTATGATTACATGTAAAAATTAGCAAAAATTAGATCAAAGGTAATTTTCATATTGTCATTATGGAGACCAAAGTTTGGATACTTTTCACGGTTTATTACCATTTAAATCAAGGTTTAGCAAAAATACCTTTATTGAAGACAATCTCTTAGTCACTTAGCGTATTTATTTCGAGGTATGAAGGCACAGTTATGATTCTCATTGATTAGGTGTGTTACTAACATAGGCTGTGCTGCTGAAGTTAGTATTCCCATTTCCTGTTGTATATTGTACCTCCTGTAATATCAGCTCTTCATAAATCCTTGTATGTATGAATGATCTGTATACAAGGCAGGAATTTCATGATTTTTGTAAGGTTATTTTAAATTGTATCATACTTTTATTATCTCTAATTTTGATTGAAAAATTGGCTGTAAAATTCTCATTGGGCTGTTTGAAGTGATAATATTTTATTAATCTTTTGCAACTTTTTTCCAGAGATCAAGTGCTTGAAATGAAGAGTGAAAGTAGGGATCAGATTATCACTACACTGTCAGGAATTCCAGCAGGTCTTAGTGTAGATGACGTCTCTGATTTTTGCTCCCTTGCAAGATATTATATTATCAAAACTCCATCCACTTTCAGAAAGGTATGGCACTAAAATAGTTTAATGATGATAGTACTATACAGTATATTGAATAGAATGTCAACTCGTGAATATTGATGTATTGTTGCGTGTGTACAAATAAAGTTATGTGGTATGTAATGCGCTAGAATGTAAATGAGAAACAGAACTGCTCCAGGAATATCAGACAGGTTTTTTATTATGTAAAAGAGATTTATAACTAGATTACATTCCAAGGCACTCTTAGGTACGCTTTATGATCCCTTTGTAATTTAATATTATGCAGCCACATAAACGTTATTTTTATTCCAGGACTTTTCAACTGCCATATTTGGATCAGTTTATATGGGACATGGTGACACATGCAATAGAGTAGGTGATCTTCCATTGTCGCAAGCCCTTTGTCTTCCTGTTGCAGCTGATGAAATAATAGATACTTGTGACATGTTGCAGGGTGCTCCAGATGATATTGAACAGGTCAGCCATATTTGTTATTTATTTAAGTAGCTAGTTAAAGCCTCATTTATCCAAATTTATGTTATTCAAGTGTCAGTCAGCTGAAATATGTAAATTAAAAAAAAATATTTCACAAGATTATTGGAAGATTAAGCTTAAAGATCAGTTTGATAATTCCAGTTTTTGTTACTGTCAGTGCTTTATGCCACGATGGTTTCCATGTAAACATGTGGAGCCAACCGTACTGATAGAAACTAACTCTCCAGTTGTCAAGTATACTGTACTCCAGTTGAATTTAAACCAAATATTTTTTTTCTGAAATAGAAGCTTAAGTTTGCTGGAGGTTTGAAAATTGGGAAGACACTTGTTAAGTGAAGACTTAAATAATGTGTTGTTGCCAATTCACAAAATCAAAGCCGGGTAATATTGATGCTTATGTCTACGATATTAATTTTTGTATAAATAGATCCAAGGTTTCTGTACCTCAGGATCTTATATTCAAGAGAAAGTTTTTGAAGCTCATGAGAAAATGGTCATACAAGAGTGGCATAGTTTCTCATATGGTTTTCTGAGTTGCTTCAAGCTTAGACTTGGCATTCTTAAGATTTTGAACTTTACCTTATTGTTTTAAGTTTGTTCTGTTTGGTGGGGGTTGTTACACTGTTAGTTACTGATCGTGTTTATTATTTTTATTCCTGAGTATCCATTTGGCTTTGGAGGTCATTGAGCTCAGCATATTAGTGGTCAGTTTGATTTAATGTATGTAAAATAACCTAGCTACCCTTAACAAGTCAGGTTAAGAAATTTAATGAAGGGTCTGAGTAAAGTTTCTTATCCTTAATTGAAGATTAGAATGAAGGAAACTTATGTGTCTCTATATTAGGCATACTAAGCTATCATCAGTAAGCCAGATTTTCTAGTTATGTGTTAAACAACTCATAAGTTGAGAAGTATTTAGATTTCCATTTTTATAAGTGCAGGTACAGTGCTGAATGCATGTGGCATCCTTATGTTAAATTTTGTATACATTTTAGCTTGTAGTGCTCCTGTGAGTTTCAGAATTGATCTCTGATGTGATACCAGTTTTACCATAAGAACAGTTTTCCTTTTAAAAGTTATATTCCTGTGAATGTTTCACTCAGCATTTTAAAGAAGCTTTTGATATTTGTTTATTACAGGTTCGGTTTTTCCTTGTGGATTGCAGGCCCTCTGATCAGTATAATGCAGGTCATCTCCCCAATGCATTTCATCTGGACTCAAGCTTGGCAAGTGTTTTATTGTTTCATCTAGATGTATGTTTTAGATATTGTCGATTTCTAAGGTGATGGACCATCAGCTCAGTGGTCTTGTAAAACTAAGGTATACTTAAGATGGACCACTACATGTAATTTGAACTGATAACTGTGGTCTTGCTGTTGTTGTTTATGAGACACGTGTCAGTTGTTTGTATGTTCTCGTGTAGCAGGCACATTATTTTTTGGTACTTACGTGGATCAGATGTATTGATAGAAAAAGAGAATAGTAAAACTTGCTGAAAATATACAATAACAAGTGCAGTTAAGTGTGATTAATTACAATGTGTGTTATGTTTTATGCTACTTAGGAATCCCATATAATTAATATGTAAGCTTGGTAATGTGTACTTCGGTAATAGAGTTACCTGTATTTGATAGTAGAACTGATTGAAACTCGCTTTTCTTCTTTCAGATGTTACAGCATCCTGCTTCTTTTCAAACTGCCGTCCAAGGGTTATTTATGGCCCAGCGTCAAGCTGTTGCATCAGAGACCCCAGGTTGTGGCCAGCACTTGTGTTTTATTGGATCTGGTAGAGAACAAGAAGACCAGTATGTGCATATGGTTGTTGCTTCATTTTTGCAGAGAAATACACAGTACGTCAGTTTAGCCAAAGGGGGATACCATGGTAAGTTTTTCTATATTTCTCTTTGCCTTTTTTGATTTAATGTATTTATGTCAAGTAAGTCAGTGGATTAGTTTTACTGGTCTGTTTAAAGTGCGCAATCACATATTCTCAATAGAAAAGGAAGTTAAATATTTTAATCTAGGTGTTGAGATATCCCTTTTTCTCGTTAGGTATTTTAGCATGTTCCAGATGTGTTATGAAACAATTTTTTGGGTTTTTTGTCATTCTTTAGTAGTCAGCAATATATTTAGAATTAGCTGTCATATAGCTTCTTATCAGAAAAAGTCATCATTTTAACCTTCTGTCTATTACCGCATAGGTATTTTAGCATCTGCTCTTGATGGTAGCGTCTTTGTTTTTCTAATTCTGTCATTTGTTAGTAGCTACCATCACAGATAAAAACAAAGCCTGATTGTTTATATCTTAAGTAAGAACTGGGACCATGTTAAGTTTGTCGAAATCTGAGAACTTCTTGCTTATTTTGTGTTCGTAGTGTCATGATCTTAAAGAGAGAAATTTGCTCAACTTATAAGGATAGGTGAAGCTCACTCTCTGTCTCCTTGAATGGAGTTTTTAACATAAGTCCTTGGATGGAGTTTTCAACATAAGTTCAAGAAGAAGATGGGAGGAGGAGATAGGAGGGTCATCAGACTTCTTTGCAATGTACAACAAATCTGCTGCAAGAACAAATGGATTAAGAAATTTGGCTTTATCTTTTTTTTATTTAGTATATTGTACGGATTAATGCAGATGACATGTACAAATCACATGCTGTAACTATTTATAAGTATGTATGATTATATTTCTGTAGTACAGTAAAGTCAAACCACAAGTCATCCGTACCTGCTATACCTGAATTTTGATTAATCCTTACAGAAACTTGATCTGAATATTATAACTTGCATTTTATTCTGATTACAAAGTAACCTTGAACCTTGGTAATTTTTTTTGAAGAATTATTTTTAAGGTAAAACAGCTATTTTCATGAAACTGGTTGACACTCGTTCCTTTTCTTGTGCAATATTATTTTTGTTACTCTTTCCTTTCTTAATTAGAAAGTTTTTGATAGGTTGATTTTTGTTTTCAGCTCTGCATGACATGTTGGTCCACAATATAAATGAAAGCCTAAGTGATCATGACTCCAAACACTGTCTTGTGTGTGCCCCAGACAACCAATCCCATTCATCCGAGCCAGCAGACCAAGAAGATTTCTCTGTTACATCCAAGCAGCAACCATCGTTTATGAACAAATTTTCATCCTTTTCGTCAGTGTTCAAGATGAGGGTATGTTTCATTACCTGTATTTGTTTTGATATAGCTTTTAAAAAGATTGTGTGCATAATAATTATGATTTTTTTATATTGACAGGGGAGTTTCTGTCTGTAGTCAGAATCATATTTTTTATATTTTATTATCTGTAGGGATAAGTTTTAAAAGAAACAAAGCATTGTAAGCTTTAGAAAATAACAGTGGGCAGTAAGTTGAAAAATAAATCTGGAAGAGAATGATGATGATATCAGAAATGTATATAACCAGTGATGTGAAGATTAGAGCCTGCTTAAAGAATAATGTCAAATACAGTTGTAAAAATTGAAAGTAGAGACCAGACTTTAACAGGATCAACAACTAACTTGATAAGTGTATGAACCTATCTGAAAGTATTGTAACCGCTATAAGTAATTTAATTGAAAGGTTGTAGAGGTAGAAATACAAAAGATAATGAGGTAAAGCATGGGTACAATTTTATTGTTTTATGAAAGCTAGTAAGTCAGAAATTACTAAAATGAAAATACAGTACATAGCTATTTTTTGTATTATAACTATTATGTTCAAGTTCTTATGAAGTGGTTGACTTGGAGGTATATGTTTGTCATTGTCATGTTATCTAAATGGATTTTGGTTGTAGAGGCCTGCTACAGCTTGTGGTTAGAAAATAGATATAGGCCATCTACAACAGCTCTTTTTCTTTGACAGACTTGCAAATATTGAATGGAATCACCTGGTATTTAATGAATTAACTTTATATATTGAATAAGATATGTAATTAATTTTTCAAATGGTTGTCCAAGGTTAATCCATGCTTTGGTGGCTTTTTTCGATAGCTTGTATCATCAATTATTTCACAAAACTTTTTTACTAAGAGGTAACAAATTAAATTGGTCATGCATTACTACTTGCTTCTATATTGTAATATGAAAATACATATGTAATTGTAGGGTCCTTGCTCAAAGACTAGAATTGATAAGAAAAGGAACTAAATTTTATTGACAAAGCCTTAGGAAGTTTCCAGTTAGGACATTAAAGTATAGATTATAGGATGTTCTTCCCAGAGAGAATAAAAATAATGGTGTAGTTTTAATAGAAAAGTGAGGATGCAGATGACAAGGAAGTATAATTACAGTAGGCCTATATACTCTCATTAATGTATATACTTTTGTCATGAAAAATAAAGCCATTGATATAAACCTCAAGGTACAGTATAGTACCATTATAAGAGTAAGTGCATACTTAAAGCTCAGACTGCTTGATAATAGGTGATTATTATGTACATGATACTGACGTTTGCTCCCCGCACAGTCCCCTGCTGTGTTTGAGAAGCTGTCTTCTTTAGTGTCAGGGCCTCGGTGCATACCAGGACAAATGGGGAAAATTTCTAAGAGTGAAGCCCCAACAGAAGTTGCTTATAATGAGAGAACAGTATGTCCCAGACAGTGCGATGTTCCAGTAGAAAGTAATCAAAGTTTGGAATCTGGAGAGACTAGTGAGGTGTGGAAAAGTGGGTGTGTTTGTGTGTTTACATAATTTCAGATTTGCTTAGATTACCTGTCTGAGATATTTTGTGTTTTTACATGCTGTACCAGATCTAATACAGTGGTGCAGATCTTGGAGTGACTTAACAGTTGCAATGGGCATGCTCAACTAACGGATTTGAGTAACCACTTGTCATTTGGGATACTAACCACAAGAGCCAGAACAGAATTTTTCTATCTTAACCCTTAAACGCCTACTGGACGTATCATACGTCGACTAAAATTGTCTGTTGGGTGCCAAGTGGACGTACCGTACGTTGACTACAAAAAATTTCAACCTTCGGTCAACTTTGACTCGACCGAAATGGTCGAAAAACGCAATTGTAAGCTAAAACTCTTACATTCTAGTAATATTCAATCATGTACCTTCATTTTGCAACAAATTGGAAGTCTCTAGCACAATATTTCGATTAATGGGGAATTTTTGAAAAAAACTTTTTTCTTACGCCTGCGCGGTAACTCGGCCGAAAATTTCAGAAATTCTTTCGTCATTTTGTCATAATTTTTGCACTGTTCTATATTAGCCGTTACATAAAGTTTTATATATGAAAATGTGCGCAATTTCATGTACAATACAACAGAAAATAACTCATGGTTGTAGCTTTATCAGTTTTGAAATATTTTCATATAAATCACAATAACTGCCAAAATTTCAACCTTCGGTCAACTTTGACTCGACCGAAATGGTAAAAAAAACGCAATTGTAAGCTAAAACTCTTACATTCTAGTAATATGCAATCATTTACCTTCATTTTGCAACCAATTGGAAGTCTCTAGCACAATATTTCGATTTATGGTGAATTTTTGAAAAAACTTTTTCCTTACATCCAGCCAGAAATTCTTTTCACACGTTGTCGTAATGTTTGCACTGTTTTATGTTACATAAAGTTTTATATATGGAAATGTGCGCAATTTCATGTAGAATACAACAGAAAGTAACTCATGGTTGTAGCGTTTATCAGTTTTGAAATATTTTCATATAAATCACGATAACTGCCAAAATTTCAAGCTTCGTCAACTTTAGCTCGACCGAAATGGTAAAAAAACAATTATAAGCTAAAACTCTTACATTCTAGTAATATTCAATCATGTACCTTCATTTTTCAACAAACTGGAAGTCTCTAGCACAATATTTCGATTTATGGTGAATTTCTGAAAAAAACTTTTTTCCTTACGCTCTGCCGCTGTAACTCGGCCGAACATCTCAGAAATTCTTTCGTCATTTTGTCGTAATGTTTGCATCGTTTTACATTAGTCGTTACATAAACTTTTATATATGAAAATGTGCGCAATTTCATGTAGAATACAACAGAAGATAGCTCATGGTTGTAGCTTTATCAGTTTTGAAATATTTTCACATAAATCACGATAACTGCCAAAATTTCAACCTTCGGTCAACTTTAACTCGGCCGAAATGGTAAAAAAACGCAATTGTAAGCTAAAACTCGTACATTCTAGTAATATTCAATCGTTTACCTTCATTTTGCAATAAATTGGAAGTCTCTAGCACAATATTTCGATTTATGGTGAATTTTTTAAAAAAACATTTTCCTTATGTCTGCGCGGTAACTCGGCTGAACATCTCAGAAATTCTTTCGTCTCGTTGTCGTAATATTTGCACCGTTTTATATTAGTCGTTACATAAAGTTTTATATATGAAAATGTGCGCAATTTCATGTACAATACAACAGAAAATAACTCATGGTTGTAGCTTTTATCAGTTTTGAAATATTTTCATATAAATCACGATAAATAGAAAAAATTCGACTTTCGGTCAACTTTAACTCGACCGAAATGGGCGAAAACTGCAATTGTAAGCTAAAACACTTACAGTCTAGTAATATTCAATCAATTAGCTTCATTTTTCAACAAACGGAAAGTCTCTAGCACAATATTTCGATTTATGGTGAATTTTTAAAAAAAACATTTTTTTACGTGCGGGCGTTACGAATTCATGCATCATTTTGTGATAATATTTTCTCTGTGTTGCTTTGATCGTTTTACAATTTGTTATATACCAAAATCATCGCAATTTAGTGTACAATATAACTAAAAAAAATTAACTCATTAGCTTTAACCGTTGTGCTTACAGCGCGATTTGTATACAATTATATGAGTTTTTTTTTTTGCTGTCATATATTCCAATATTTATATATGATAATGATATTTTTTTCATTTCTGATGGTTGCATACTAAACTTCAGGCAATGACAAAAAAAGGAGCCAAAAATGAACTCTTAATCTTAAAAACTAAGCATGCTGTGATTTTTGAAAAAACTTTTTTCCGCTTCGGCGCTAACTCACCGAACGCCGCCGGCATACAGGAGACGTTTTTGTAAATAGAGGCTCGGCGTTTAAGGGTTAATGTGTATTTTAAGTATTCAGTGCTTTTCAAACAGCAGAAAATATAACTTCAGTCGTGGAAAATGGTTCATAGGGAAGCACCTGTTTATTGGGGCCTTTGAGGTAAAGTTGAAGTGTTGATATTGAATCAGATTCTTGTAAAAAGCTCAGGGGCTTTGAATTTTGTGGAGGGCAGTCGATCTAGGAGTTGTGTATTTGACATAATATAAATTTTAAGCTATTTATCTTTGAACGTTTGGTTAGTGGATGGTAAATATGGCTTCCTAAAATTCTCATCTACAGTATACAGTAGAACCCTGGCCCTCGATTGTATCAGAACTCGACATAATCGGATTTTGACGTGAAATTTTGAGTAAATTTTGCACCAGAGGTTGAACAACAAACCAGAATCCGACCCAATGACTCATATGATGTTCGCAAACAAAAGTGTTTCGTTCAGCCGCCGCTAGTTGGCGTTGTTCCCATGCGTCCTTTAAAGCCAGCTCACTCTGCTGCTGTTGTTTTGAAAGATATTGTAAAGTGATTTTCTATACACTATTCCAGTAGACTTTGTATGAAATGTACCATAAATTAATACTGAACGTAAACAACGTTAATGTATTACTGTGATAGGCCACCAGGGTGGCACTTTGTTTTGTTTACATCCGCTCACGCAACACGCTGCCGACATAATGTAGGCAGCTTTTCTCAGGTTTGTGATAAAAGACATAATTTGGGTTATTTTTAACATTTTATTAATTTACTGTAATAATTAGGCTTGTTTTTCAATGTTTTATTATTAGCAACATTTTTTGTGCCTACCCATTACAGTACATACTGTTACCTAGTCTAGCCTATGGCGCTCGGTCAGCCATCAGTAATACGGCCGCGTTGGACGTAGGCCAGTTTTTTTGATACAGTATACATTTAAAAATGGAAAAAGTTTGCCAAATACAGTAAGTTATTCAACTCTGAACTTATTTAATTGTAATTTGTGTAATGTGTTGTATAAAAAGACAAGGTTAGGGTCATGACTGGTGGTCAAGAACAGATTAATCCATTTTCAGTTACTTCTTATGGGAAAAATTGATTCAGATCTTTACTGAATCGCATCTTGACGCTTCTTCTGGAATGGATTAGCATGGAGGACCGGGTTTCTACTGTATTTATGATGTATGGTGAACCCATGGTTGTTAGACGCTGTATCTGTAATTTTAGAAAGTGTTGTCTTTGATATATATTTTTTAAGAAAGCTATTGGAATAGGCTACTATAGGGTACTAAAACCCTGCCATACTAATCCTTACCCTGAAAAAAGTAAATTTTTCGAGAAGCTGTCTTCTTTAATGCTAGGGTCTTGATGCATATCTTGACAAATGGGCCATATTTCTATGAATGATGCCCAGGCAGAAGTCAGTCTTGATGAGGGCACAGCCCGTTCCTCACATTGTAGGGCTCCTGTTGAAAACAATCAGAGTTTGGATTCTGGAGAGACCATTAGGTGTGGAGTAAGGGGAAGTGTGTTTGCCTGTACAGTATTCATATTCTTTGGGATGAATCTTACCTTCTGTTAAAGATAGCTTATATCTCCGCTCCAATAGGTGAGGAGATATAAGCTATCTTTAACAGTAAGCTATCTTTAACAGTATGTAAGTATCCAAATAATAAATTTTATTGTGAAAATTTATAAAATTCTTAATTTTGTGTTAACATTTTAAGTATTGATATTTTAACATGAGATACCAAATCTAATGGAATAGATCTTGAGTGACTCACTAATTGCTATGAGCATGTTTAGCTACTTGATTGAAATAACTTTTTATCTACTGTAGAAAGTGAGTGTGATTGTTTTTTAAAGGCAAGAGGGTTTCAATCGAGCTGAGGGCAGTTGAGTTTGGGATAGTTGTGAGTGATTTTGTAAACTGTTTGACATAGCATGTTGTCGTTTTTATGTGAAGAAATTGGATTTTAGTCTTGGCCAAGTGTACAGAAGTAATGGAAGAGACTTGAAATGACAAACTATGAGTTGTTTGTCATGATATTGCATGTACAGGTGAAATAACATTGTATATATTTTTTTTTACATGAATCAAGGGTAAAGCAAAAGAGAGGGTAAAATACTGTTCTAATCATACAAAAAGCATTTACCTTAAAATTTAATTTTGGTAACAGCTTCACCCAGTAAGAAATCATTTATTAGAATTTCTTTCTTTTTCTAAATTATTACTTTATTTTCATACATGCATATAGTTATGAAGGATTTCGCATGTCCAGTGGTATGTATAAACAAAGATTTTAAAACACACATGAATAGTAAAAATATGGATCAGTTTCTTTGGACATTTCATACAGCTGGCAGTGTGTTGTAATTGGGTAAGTTCTCTCCCTTTCTCAGAAAAAAGGAGTAATTAAAGTTGTTTTTTGGCATTGTAATTGATTTGATGCTTGATTTTATTTTTCAGTCAGTAGAAATGAAAGAGAAGCTGGTGGAATACATAACTAATCCTAATGGAGAAGGGGTGACTGTTGATCGTCATGTCAGCTCGCAGGATCGTGGAAAGTTGTATCGTAACCATGGTGATGTTTTTAGCGTTGGATATGATGATGATGAGGGTTAGTAAATATGGATGCTCTTGTTTTGAGTTGTTTTTCATCTGATCATGTCAGGCTCAGAAATATTTAGTCGTGCACTGTGTAAAATTCTGTATCATTTTCTGTACTTTACAAGAAGAGTTTTGTTCATGGGATTAAAACATCCATAAAAATGTTATGTAACCTTAATACATTGCATACCATATGTCTTTTTCTGTTTTAAGGAAATTAATAAGCCAAAAAGGTGTTGTGTTTAGATAATATAAGTAAAATTGAGGCACGAGAGAAGGTACTTGTGGTTACAGTGTTGAGCTAGTTTAATTTCCAAAGCAGTACTTATCCGTGAACCTGCCTGCTTCTGTTTCAGTTCCCGGTGGCTATGATGGAAGAGAAAACAGTCCTCTGGAAGTTGTGAAAATTTCTCAGTGGCTGAAAAAACCAGATGTCATTTCCTCATTTTCGTGTCATCAGGTTAAGGAAAATGGATATATGTACAAATGGTAATGTTTATTAAATTTTCTTTAGATAAAAATTCAGAGTATCTTTGCTTTTACAATGAAAGTGGAACTATCAGCTTCTCGTTGATACTAATGTGGAATTATCTTCACTGATACTGGTAGATAGAATTTATACTAATATTAAGGGTTAACTTTGTACACAGTGGTAGGCCCTAAGCATGATAAGGACTGTTTTCTGTAATGCTCAGTTTAGAGTAGAGGTTTTGGCAGTACATTGCAGTGAAATGATATTCCATAACACAGTTACTCTAGATTTTTACAACCTGAAATTTTTTATTACAAATCCATTAATCATAAAATAGCTTTTTAAATGTGTGCAGTACAATCAGTTGGTAGATTAAAAATAGACTTCAGTAGAAATTCATCCAAGATAGTTAAACAACAACTAAATTGCCATTTGATATCAGTAGTTTCTATAGGCAGGAAAACTTTTTGGAAGATTACCAAATCTTTGATATGGGCATTTCTCCAAAGACATTAGCCATTCATAGTTTATTTGAATCCTTTCAGAGTTTGGTGACTTAAATTGACATTATCCTATTCTCCACTCCTGAAGTTTCGATTGCACTTATTAGCTGAGAAGTTTTGGCAAGGATTGTGTCATTTCAATTTTTTTCATTTTTAAACATAATACAGTAAAGTAATGGTACTCAACTTTAAAATGACACTTAAAGCTGCTTTACACCTTGAAAAATATATTCACAGCTAGCAGTGAAATAAAAACATTAATTTGTCAATGTGTGCTTTGCCTTAAACAAATTTGGGACACCCCTAAAATCTGAAAGGGGTATGTACACCTGGTGCTGTACTATTGTTTGTATTAGGAAAGAATTCATTTTCTACCAGTGGGTGGTTTGTTATTAGTTTGAGACCATTGAGTCACATTTTGAGACTCGTATGACTCAACCAGGTAATTTGTTCTTAATTGAGAATTGAAAATTGGAAAAAGGTAAAGTTGAAGAAGATACAGTATTAGGTAGGAAGACACCAAAGGGAACAGATGAAAAATAAAACTGATAGAGTAATGCACAAGTACATCTTATTGGAAATCAGCTATGAAAGGTAACAGGTTATGTTAGTTGAAGTCCAGATACTGCACTTTGCAACCTTGAACCTTCTTCGTTACATGAAATTTAAGACCTGTACAACTCCTTGATTCCCATCCCTTCCCTCACTGATAAGGACAGTGTGGTTGTGTTGTAGAAAAATCTATCAAGGACTTGAGCAAGAATTAAACTTGGGACCAATGCTGTTGAAAGTAGTTTAACAAAACTACTAAATCACCCTTTTAGGATTTGTTAGTAAATGAAAAGAGAAAACCAGAGAAAGATTAATTTACATAATAGGAGGCAAGGATGATGAAGACAGCAAAGTGAGAGAAGGCAAAATGGAATGTATAAAAAAAAAAAAACCAGCCAGCAGTGATTCCCAATGTACTCTGCTAGGTACTGTAAGAGTAAACTTTACAAGTTTCTGAAGGTAGAAAGTACAGTCTTTCATATGAAGGTTTGTTGTGTCATGAAATTCCTACGCTTTCAGAATTTGATGTTTTGCCAGTTATCAAATGTCCAGTGTATATAAAGCATATACTGTACTGTATATAGGTAACATTCCTTATTTTGTATCATCATTACCTGAATTTCCTTATTCTTTGAACAGTCACCTCCTGCTTATGGATACACTTCTCTTTGTGATACGAGAGTCCGAAACTAAGAGTGGAGAAGGTCACGTAACAGCACGGAGAACTTTAGCGTCTATAGTAAAGATAACTTCCAAAAAAAGACATCCAGATCTCATAACCTTCAAGTATGGTACCACCTCACCTGATGGAGATGTCACAATCTCAGATATGGATAGGTAAGTAGGAGAGTCTGTTTTTCAGAATAAAATGAATTTTTAGTTTTTATGTAAAGATTTGGGTGAGTATCATTTTGTATACACATCTTAATTTTACATTTGTTCACTGTACAGTTTTTAAATGTACTATTAATGTCCACTGCCTTTTCATTAGTTAATTCATAACAGGCTAAGGTGTTAAAATATAAAATGAGGAAGGTTTGGGTTAGTATTTAGTTACTTCATGTCATCTACTCAAATATAATTATGTAACAAAATATAGTACAGTAATTAAGCAATTTTTTTTTTTTATAAAATGCCTGATTTATGGTTGGTAAGGGTGCATAATTCAAGCACCATGAATGGTTTTTTTTTAAGCAGCATTCTGATCACGTTTAGGGAAAATCTCATTGATCTTATTTTCAATTTGCCAAGTCTGAGGTAGCTGGATTTGCTATAAATAAAAATATAGTAGATATTCCATAAGATATATGAGAGGTTAAACATGACTCTCAGTTTGCTATTTTAAATTTTTGTCACCCTGTGCACCAACTGTTTCCTTTCCATACTGATGCATGATAGCTACTATATTGATAGAAATTGCCTTAGGAAACGAGTATGAGAGTTAATTTATAAAGAAATTTTTGCATATTTGTCCAGCTAGTTGAAGGAAGTTAAGGAAAATTATATTCTACTTTTACAGTAGTAGAAACTTATTTGTAATGAACTTGAAGTGTAAGGACACTCATAAATTAATTGTTATAACGCTTGGTGCCCGAGCATTATAACCTTGACGCTGAAAGTTGTAGTGCTTGTGGACTTTAGATTCAAGAGAAAGCTAATGAAATATAGGAGAAAATGGCTATATAGGAGGTGCACAATTTCTCATCAGGCAGGATGAGTCATTTCAAGCTTACATATGGTATTCCTAATTGTGATATATTGTTGGTGGAACACCCGATGTTGTTGATTTGTGCATATCCTTTTTTTACTGGGAGTTAATGTTTGAAATTTTTTATGTTATTGCACACAGAAACAAAGACTGATTATTTTGGTTGTTTAGTTAGTGGGGACTGTAGCTCGGCAGACTACAGTCAAAGTTCCTTTGAATTCCAGAGGATTTAAAGTGCAAAGAATCATTGAAAAATATGCTAACATGAATGCATTAGTCCCTTCTACTTTGTTACCTTAGAATGTTATGGCAGAGTGGTGTAGAAAGCATATAGATTTATTAAAATAAATAATTTCAGATGGGATCACTAAGACAAGGTCTTGAAGAGGCATTCTCCTGCTTAAAATTTAGGTCAGAATATTTACCCCCACCTGCTGGAGGATTTTCTTCTGAAAATATTTTATAATTTTTCTGCAGGATGATAATTCAGGATAGGGTCCACCGTGTGACGGGTCAACTTCCTCTTGGTTTTCCTTTATTCTGAAACAAGTTATGTGCAAAATGATGAGACTTATTCTCTGAACTTGGTTTTGGCTGTCAGTTCCGTCTTTTTCCTCAAGAGGTCTAAAAGCTTTTATATATGAATCTGGGAAAAAATGAGTATGAAGAGAATTTGGAAGCTTGATCTCTTTCCTTGGAGCTCACATATTTTCAGTTATTTAGGATGAATCTTACCTTCTGTTAAAGATACTGTATATTTCCATGCTGATTGGCAAGGAGATATAAGTTATCTTTAACATTAGGGAAGTATCCAAATAATAAATTTTATGAAAATTTAAATAATTTTTCCATCTTGGAGTGAATAGGTCTTACAAAAGAGCTTGATGAGAATTTGATTTACGAAGCAAATTGTGAAAGGGCATGCTTTGTCAGTAATCTTTAGACTACCAGTATTGCTTTAGACAATCTTTTAATAAAATTTTTCTAGACTTTACCAACTGCTATGTTGTAACAAATGCTGTGGATGCGATTACGAGTCAGTAACTAGTACTGTACATGTGTCATATATATTTTTTGAGCATTTTGTAAGGAACAGCTTAATCATTCTTAGTAAGCCCTTCTTGAGCAGGTCCTAATCATTCTTATTAAGCCTTTCTTGAGCAGGTCCCTCTTCAAGTTATGGGTATTACAGATACCTGGATTTTTTGTGACAGACCAAAAAACAAGTTTCAATAAACTGGAGTTTCTTTCATCATGACCTTGAATTATACTTGTACCCATATTTTTGGCCTGAACATTCTCAGGTTCTTCAGTCTTTTGTTTGTCAGACAGAAGTTAGTCTCTCTACACTTACACCATTTAGATCCTCAGGTATGTCTTAGTAACCTTCCTCACTTATCATGAACGTGCGCTGTTGCTAGGAGGTCTGTTTATTGTTTTCTAACTATTTGCTTAGTAGAGGATCATTATTCCAGTGATCCTCTTCTCCAAGTACTAGGGAAGTTTTAAACTCCCAAAAACATGATGAGTCTGATATCTCATTTGTCCATAATGTTGGACAGTCCCATGAATCTCATGACCTGGAAGAAGCTTTTCAGGTGACTGAACTTCTACTGATTCCACCAACCTGGATATCCTGCAATGCCTCAGAGATGAGGCTTTCAGAGTAGGATGCTACAGCCAAGGTAAGGTCTTGCAGAACATAAGTCACCAGCTTCTGCAGGCTAAGTGGAATCAGTTCTGTAACCAGTGTAATTAAAGGTGTGTTGATCCAGTCAATTTCACTGTCAGTCTCCACTGGCAAGAGATATAGAATGCCATTTTGAATTTGAAAGTGTTTGAACTTTTTAGGCGTAGTGTGGTTTCTCTTCAGGAGTTCAAGCCTTATCCAGCAGTGCAGAAAGATGGGTTACTTAAACCTCCTACTTGGGATCTCTCTCTCTTTCTTCAGACATACAGCATGAGTAATCTTTGCTGGCCCTCACATTCAAGGAGGTCTTTCTATTGGTGGCTGCATTTTCAAGAAGGGTCAGCAAGATTCACACACTTTTGGGAAATATTAAATGTACTTGAGGTTGGTTGATACAGAGGTGTCACTTGCTCCTTGCTCGGTAGAGAAGACCCAAATGACTACTAGTCAGGATGGTTCACTGCACCTGTTGTCATGCCTTACTTATCTGCTGTTGCTAATAGTGAAGAGGACTTGCTCTGCTTAGTGAGGAAGACCAGACTTAATGGTCGACACTCTTAGACTGTAAAGGAAGAATCACGCTACAAAGAACAATGTCATATTGGCTAAAATATGCAGTGTGAGGAGCTGACAGTAATGTGTTGGATGGCAAAGCATAACGGGTCAGGCTTGCAAGACCATGTGGTCAGAGTGGTCTATATATAAGTAAAGTTTTGAATTGTCTTCTGTTTTACACATAGGTGCCTGGCAATGGTAGTTTACCTATATTACCATAAATCTGAGACAATATATTCTTATATTGGTGAACTTCTTTGTCATAAGACAGTCTGCCTGACCTTCCACCGAAAAGAATGCTTGTTTGTAAAAAAGAAAATGGCTAACTAAGTATAATTGAATAGATAAGAAATGAAAAATACATAAGAAATAAGAAAAATGACAAATAGATATAAGAACAAAGAGCTGAGAATTGAGCAACATGTATTTTTCGCACATGTTAAGCCTATGAGTCATCCTGTTTATTTAAGTGTTTATTTTGCAGTTTGTCAAATAGTGGTCTGCTGGGTTGCTAAAGACTACAGTAGGTTATGAAATAGTTTCTTTCAGTATATTGTATGTCAGCTAAATGTTCTCATACCAAAAACATACGATGTAATTAAAGTTTGCTTGACCTGAAATGACTGTAAACATATTATTTTTTTCAGATTCCTCATACCAAAAGCCAGTGAAGCCACCAAAGTCATCAAAGAACAGATAATGAAGCAGATGGAAGCTGCCAAGACCTAGTAGGCAGCATGTACAGCACTGGTTTTTTCATAAAAGTTGTTTACTATCGACTTCAGTTAATACATATTTGTATAAATAGGAACAGAGATTTCAGACTTCAAGAGCAAAATAATGTTTGTCAACAGTGAAAGTAGGTGAAAAGTAAAAGAACGATCATTAAAATGAATGTCTTGGTTTTGTATCTTTGCAAGACGTTTTAATAGGGCAAGGGAAGTTTACTGTATATTTGTAATTAATCTCTGCAAATCACAAAATGCAGGATGACTGTTGTATAATTCCCTCCATTACAATTCCTGGCTGATATCTTCTTTAGAACCACAACTCCATTCTCCTTCCTCTCAACGTCTTACGTCCATGCAGAAACGTGAAACCTCTGTACCTCTTAGGACTACCTGATTATTTATTCCTCGATTCCAAGACATTTTTTTACTTGTGTATATAATACATAATAATTCCATCCTCTTCTTGGGTGGTGAAGTGTCCCTGTTTGATAGTATATATAAATATATATATATAAAGAGAGAGAGATTTACATATATTGATAGTTATCTTTTAAAGTTGAAAAGTCACTGAGCTTATGTATGGCTTGTTAAGATTTCTTGCTTTAGCTCAGGTGGTTTTAGGGGAGAAGATTTTTTTAGTGTAGGTTTCTTCTGTTCGTATCATTTTGATTTCTGAGAAATCAGATAACTGAGGGTTCCAGTAATTGTTCATCATTATGTATTTGTTTCATACAGTTATTTGAAAATGCATTTATAGTTTACGCTGTTTAGTGTTTTTGATACTATAATTTTTCATAGTGTTTCTAAGTATCTTAAAAACCTGCATGCTGTAGTGAAAAATCATAATGCAATTGTGGTTTTACCATGGTTTTTTTTTTTAATTGTGGCCAGTCTGCAGACCCCCAGCCATTTTTTAATATTGCACTTCCTTTTTATTTGTACTTTTTATTAGTTTGCTTAGGGGCTGATGTGCACAAGAAAACTTTAGGGAGAAAATTATCATTTTACATTTAATTTTGAATGATAGAGCAGCTTATTTCTTGGGGAAAATGCTTGCACAATTAAGCAAGTTTTCCTAGTGCCCCTTTTAAAGAATGTGAAATTGTTGAGGTTAGGCATTTAGCAAATTATTTCTTTTATAGGAACTTCAAATGGTATCTTTATGAAAATTAGGGAAGTTTGGATTGGTGACTGTAGAAGTAAAGTACATACAGTATAATCTTGAGAATTTCTTCCACACCGTGCTGCAAATGAAATGGATTTTAAATTGAATATCATGGGAGACGGGACATATGGCTCTACTACTAGTTATGAATGGAGTTTTAGTGTGCCAATACTACATTAAATGAAAAATACTTATCCTTAGGGAAGTGTGTTATCATGATTTCTTCACTATTTAGTTTAACCAGAATGGTACCGCATGCAAGAGAGAAGATGGATAAAAATTTGCCAGACCGAGTGGTATGTTTTTTGTGTGAGAGAATAATTTTGTCATGGAATAAGCACAATGCCCAACTTAAATTTTGTTTATGGGCAAGCAACATTACTGTACAAAGACTGTTATTGATAATATAGAGAAGAGTATTAGTCTTTTAACAAGTTTGTTTATTGACAAGAATTTTCAATACAACTATTTTATGATGGTAATGATAACATCGTTTTTTTTTTTTGTCATATACAAGGCAGCATTTGGTTACCAGTTTTGTAAGTTTGAATTTTAGATTCAGCAGCTTTCCTTGCGTTCCTTTTACTAAACTTGCAACCTGCAGGCTCTACTGATAATGTTGCTAATCGTCTGTATTCTATAAAAATGTCCTAATTTTTGTAGGAAAATTGTGAACAAAATCTAGATTTTAGTATGAAAGTAGTAAATCCCAAAACGTGTGACAGGAGTTGTACTGGATTACTCATATTTTCATATTTATATGTTTTATCCTCATTTCACAATTTATGTGGCTCTAACCTGTTGATTTCTTATTTAAATATTTACCTAGGGTTACTTTTTCAAGGACAGGACACTGATCATGTAAAAATTACTTTTCAAATTTTAGTAAAACAGGCTTTGTTGTGTCTTTTGCATTAAAATTATATCTATCGTGACCTGTAAAGTAACTTCTATCCTCTGTAGTATAACAATCAGTAACCAGGAAGTTGTATGCTGTCATATCTTAGTTCATTCAGATTTTAGGAAGTCAGACTACCTTGAAGGGAGATTCAAGGGGTATACAGTATTTGTTTTTTGTATCTGAATGGGAAGACAAATATTTTGCATAAAGGTAAGTTGTCATTTATATTGCTGACTTGTCATAGAGTTTAATCAGGCCAGATGCCATACTTATTCCACTGTTTAGATCCTAAAAGTTAATGATTTCTTAGCTTGATTAGGACTACTAATTAGCAACTGGGGATCCTAAGTAGTGAACCAGTGTGTCGTTATTACTTAAATATTTTTGTAGCTCAAAGGTAAGCTTTTGGGGAAGATTCTGAGGTTGTTTTGAGTGCTAACTGATATAATTTCAAAATGAGCTTTTTTAGGACTTTGCCTCCTTTCATTTTGCTTTTGACACTATGCAGGTGCCATACTTGTAAAGCAGTAAACTAGAGGAGTGATGGAAAAGTAAGAGAAAGACATGAACATAGTATATATGTGAAGTTAAAAGTTAATGTGTGTTAGTTTCAGTAAATAATATAAAATTTTGACGCACACTGTATGCAGTTAATATATAAAACTCTCAACATATAATTATAAGGCTGGCTATCTTAATTTTGTTAAAGTACTAATAAAAACAAAGGCAGAGAACCCAGGAGCTAATGATACAGGATCTGTAGACTCCCACACAAATTGTATGAATTCTTCCAGGAATGATCCAGTTTTTCTGGAAATTTCATGCAACTAACTGTACAGTAAACCCCTCATATTCACGCGAATAGCTAAAATCCACGCATACTTAAAGCCCCTCTAAAAACACTTAGAACTGCCTATTTTGATTTGATAGTTCAAGCACAAAAAAAAACTCTAAAAATGCTTATAGCTGAGTATTGTAAGTTTTATCACAAAAAGTGCATTTAGTCATGAAAATACAGTACTGTAATTAGTGAATATTTTTCAGCGAAAAATACTGTGAATGGGGAAATTTTCCGCAAATAATGTGTATATATGTTTCATAGAGAAATCTGCGGATAGCCGAGTCCGCGAATCGTGAGGACACGAATACTGGGGTTTACTGTAATGGCATTGAACAGGTCATCACATGTTTTGTGTAAGGTTTGAGCTGGAAACATCAAGAAGCCAGTAATCTTAATGTTTTCTGGGCAGTATTTAAATTTTGAGAATTAATATTGGCTTTTATCCCATTTAAGGTCAACAAACAAGCATGCTTCTGTTATCTGTAGATTTACATCTTCATTCCCTTTCAGTCTTGTTACATGGCATTGTGGACAACCCTGACATGTTCATATGCCATAGGAGGTCATTGTTTTTGTTCCTTGCTGCTGTCATTTTGTTCAGACTGAGGTATGAGTACTTACAGATGCCTTCAATGCTCCAAGGAGTTTGCGTATGTTTGCTTTAGAATACAAGGAACTGTTTTGTATCATTTGCTTCCCCTTAAACTAGTTTATTTTTTTATTATTTGTAAACTTTCTAAGGAAGACATTATTTCCAGTGACAAAACACCTCAAGTTTTTTTTTTTATTTGGCTTTTGTCTCCTCTTTTGATTCCTTGTTTTGCAAAACTCCTCTCTAGAGAATTGCACTGCAGTGTCATTTAACCTCCTTACAGAAGCTTGATCAGTATTTCAGTCTAAATAATACTATTGTTTAATAAGGGATGCAAGCCAGATGGAACCAGTGGCACTATTATTTGATGATTTGCTGTGAAATTACAATCTAAGAGTTCCATAAACATAAAAAAAAGTGTATATTCTAGGAATTCAGATGTGGTGAGAACTCAACCTAAGTAAAGTTGAACATCAAGTCACTACAGCAAAAAGTAAAATTGAACATCAAGTCACTATAACAAAAACGATTGAAATTTTTAAAATTTTTTTCTCATTGCCTTTTCGGTTCCCTCTCACCACTCAGGTATGCGGATATGTGTCATCATGAAGCTGCTCTCTCTTCTCTGTGGATTCATCATCCTTTGTCATAAAGCTTTTCTCTCACTCTCTCTCTTTTTTCTATACTTCCTGCATTCAACTGATGATCAGTTAACGCAGAGCAGCCAAACCACCAGTAGCTAAACTTCCACATGAACACTATAAAATGAATTTTACATTTGAGACCCCTTTTCATGCTCTTTATCTCCACATTTTTTTTATTCTTTGTCACAAAGCTGTCCTCTCTCCTTATTTGCATTCAGCATTGTCACAACCACATCAAGCAGTAGCAAAATGTACCAAAGCCCAAAAGGAACTTTCGTATGGTTGATACAAACATTTTAAAACCAGACTGTGTAGTTAAAGTGCTAAATCCAAAGGTGTTTCAGTATCATTTCTTACCACATGCAGTTCTATCTGATGTCTTGCAATGAAGTGAATGTCCTTTGTAGGCTTTTCTCATTCAGGCAACCAAGTCCAAGTGATGATTATGGTTGCACACTGAAATTTTTCATTCTTGAAAAGTTTTCACTATATAAGCACCCCCAACTTCATGGAAGTTGTCAAAAATTTAGCCACTTAACTCACTAATATGACCAATATCCCTTTTAATCTACTGATGTATAAAAGAAGTTTGTTTTTGCCTAAGGAGGAATCTCAAAGGAGTCTAAAACACATATTCTTCTCTGAAGTGCAATAACACTCGCGTGATTTTCAAGGTTTTCCCTGTCTCATTACCACTGACAAGAAGGAAAGGATTTCTTAGTATGTTAACTCACATTTTAATATGCTGAAATGGTGTTGAAACTGTTTTCTGTAACCTCGGTGCTCTTTTGAGCAATGAACTTATAATATTTGCCATTCATCTTGTGCAGATGCAATCTAAATTCTGATTAGTTAAAGTTTCTTTTAAGAAAAAATTTTATACTTATGATGAAAACATTGATTTTTTAATGGTAAATGTCTTTAAACACTACATTCCCCATAGGGGGGTTTAGTTCCATTAGTGCCCCTCATCTGGTGCTCTGTAGGCATTACTCATATTCCTTGCAGCATCCCTTCAGCCCCTAGCTGCAACTCATCATTCCTTTTACTGTACCTCTATTCATAGTCTATTTCTTCCATCTTTCTTTTCAACCTCTCCTAACATTTGCTTCATAGTGCAACTGCGAGGTTTTCCTCCTGTTACATCTTTAAAACCTCCTTTACTCTCAATTTTCCTTTCAGCACTGAATGACCTCATAGGTCCCAGTGCTTGGCCTTTGACCTAAGTCATATTCCCATCTTATATATTTAAGATACATTCATATAATAATGAACACACAATTTGTTTACTACATACCTGAGATAAGGTTGACCTTACTTATTGTATTCCACTATACAACACTAACTACAGACTGTGCAAAAATATTTTATCAAAACAATGGGCACCCTATATTAAATGTCTAGTTAGCAGTTGCCACACCTCTGTCAGCCAGTGGTACTTGATTCTATGCTTTATTTCTTTAAATTATTGGTAAGTACTGCATTGATATCTAGAATGTTTAATGGGATATATACAACAGCAAACTCTTATATTCACCTTGCATAATATAAGCACACTTTAACTGACTCTTCTTAAAAAGTTAAAAATAAGTAAACAACCATGCAATGAAAAAATTCCAGGAAAGCATTGAATAGTACAACATTTGATTATTTTAATTTTCTTAGTTGGGAGAAGTTTCAATAATATTACCTGTACCATTGTACCTTTGCTATGAAAATGTATTGTGAAATAAGAGAATACAAATTTAAAGCTAGGGAAAGAGACATGCAGATCTGAGAGTAATGTTTTACAAATACTATATACCAGTTTAACATTTCAGGTATATTGGATCCAAATGGGCTTTTCCACCAAAAATTAAGCAGTTTTTAAAAAAAGATGTGATACAGCAAATGTGAAATTGATTCCTATTTTTATGGGTATGTTACATTTGTGATCATATGAGTCTACTGACTGTACTCACAAAACCCATGTGAATGTACACTGTAGTTATACAAAATGAACTCAACCTCTTAGCTCCCTAATCCATCTGGATACATTTTTATTGACAATTCTAAATTTGAATTATAGGAATGAAATCTAGAAAATGACCATTCCTGCTAAGATCTGACCCTGGATCAGGAAGGGCTACAGTTCAACTCAATTTTATTTCCATCTTCCGGTCAAAACAAATTATGCATTATGCAAAAGTGTCTTTCCCACCTAGCCTTAAAATTAGAAAGTTACAACGTACAAGGTACCTATCACAACTGGGGTTGGGCTATCAAAGTTCTAATTACACTTTGCTACTCATGGAACCATGATTTTTCTGTTTGTATGTTTTACAGAATTCTAGCCTAGGTGGAAATAAGCAAATTTCTAGGAGTCCTCAATCCTAACCACCGGTAAAAGTAGACAGAAGGTTATGCTGGAAGGTGATATCACAAAAAAAAAAAAGAGGTCAGTGTAAATAAAACTGAGGACTGGAATCAAGTGGTTTAGGCTATGTAAAAATATTTGAACATGTTCTTGACTTCAACAATTGCAGGGTTCACCGTAGACTAATTTCTATAAACAATAAAGCTACCACTTTAAAACACGAAACTCGCCTTGCAATTCATTTCTTGAACGTTACAGAAAAATGGCTCTTATAAATGGGTTCGATTCACATCAGTCTTAAGTAGGAAGACTTACAATCTTTGATATATTGATAACCCAGTTCATGCTGAAAATCTCGAGTGTCCATTTTGATCCCCTCACAGGACCAGTGTATACTAACGTAGTTTGCACTATGGCAATATATAAATTAGAAAATAAAGGAGATGCTTTCTATCTATAGTCCACTCACGCATTTTAATCTGTAAGAGATTATAAAACGGATGTGGATGGTTAATGCCTAATAACGTCTCTTAAGTAGGCTGGTTAAGATATCAACCGTCCGTCAATATAATATACAATATTACGTTACAAATAAACAAATGCACACATGAAAGACTGTATATAATTGAATGTAATTCAAACTATTACATTAGATATCTGGGGACGGCAGAAAATTTCTTCACATAATACAGAGAAGAAGGTTATTGTTATTGTTTCTCGAGGCAACGAGCAAGAGAAAACTAACCTCAAGTGTTGAATATTTTGAAAATCACTTGCGGTAACAATGGGATTGGTGGAGCTTTTGGCATAACATTGCATTCCGCATTGTTGTATGTCAGACTTCTGTCAGTACGCGTCAAGGTTTCGGTTAACAAAGTTTGTGGCTCAAGCAACGAAAAGCTGTAAAATAAGCAAGGACAAGTGCTGTATGGTAACTCCTGTGATGTTATCTATGAGTGCGACTGAAAATCTTGTGGTAAACTTTTATCATTGTGGGATAACTTATATTTTGTATGACTGGCTTTACTTCTGTCAGTGACAACGCGTAACAACAGCTGAAGGTAAGTTGTGTTTTAACAACCTTGGCAAGTCTCGTTTGAATATTTTGTTAAAGCTCTTCATGGCAGTTGTTATACTTCCAGAGAGTGTCTCTCGGTGGTGTTGATTCATGGCAATTGTAAGATTTACAGGGAGCATTCATATGAAACGTCTAAAATGGCACAAGGCACTCACACGAGGGTTTTGTTTTGTTTTTTTTTGGTGGTTGGGGGCCGCATTTGTTAAATTAAAAACTATAATAATAGGTAAAAAGATAAGCGAGAGAGGAAAGGACGGGAATAATAATTGCAATAATAACCATTATCAGTATTATAATTATTATTAACTCTCTTATACACGAAATATTTAATGATTTTGTACCAGCCAGCATATAAATAATTATTAATGATGTTGCGATTTCAAAACTGAAGTCACCATTGCACTCATGTGCCACGATAATATACTAAAGATGTAAGACATGGTAACTCAAACGACGTATCTTGTGCCAAGACATTACACTGACAACCTGTAGGGGGCTAGCGCCAGTGTTGCCAAGCGTAGGGGGATTCTCGTACGGTAGGTTAAACCTACCGGGAAAATTACCTATGTGTAGGGAAATTTCACTTATTTCCCTTATAAATATTTTTTTTTCAATATTCTGGATAAAAACAAAGTGAAATATAAATACTACCAGTGAAAATATTAAACAGTCCAGCATAATGACAGTATTAAAAACCCAGTACTTGCTAATTCTAAGGAATAACGTGTTTCAGATTCAGACATGTGATTTTGAATCTCAGTTTAGCTTCAGTCTAGCCAGTTCCCGATAAGGATTGCGAGAGGAGCTTTATTATTAATCACATAGATTTGTTTTGGGAATTTTGTAATTATGCCTATAGTAAGTGATAAAGGTTACCGTGCCCAAAGATATAGGGGGAAGAGGAGAGCTGGAGTTAGGACGGTTATGTGATGGAAAGCACGACGGAAAGGCTCGTTGCAGAATGTGATAAGGAATTTGTGGCAGGAAAATCATACGAAATCGGATTCTCCTGTGCGTTTTGCTAAAGGAGTGACGAGTGCAAATCAGACTATGACTGCTTGTTGAACTAAAGGATGACTGTAGGATTAAAGCAGAATTGAATGTTGTAATGGTAGTTAGAACAAATCTTTCTTTTAATTGTCCTGAAAAGTCAAGATACCCTGAAAAATATACAGACAGTGAAATTAATCAAATTTTCAGTGATTGAAGGATTTTTAAATGTTACATTAATGCTTTTTTGTAATAGAATAAGCTGGTATTTATTTACGTTTACTATCAGTGCATTAACAATTCACTTAGAAATGTATTTTCTTAGGTTACTTTAGTAGAGTCCCTTTATCCTTTCTTATTGATTAAAGGCAGCACTGTTGTTACATCCATGATTTTTGAAGTAAAACAATCTAAAACCTTTTTACATGCATTATAAACTCAATATATGCTTATAATTTTTCTTGTAAAATTTAATTTTTCCTCTTTAAGCAAAGTTCTGTGACTAATTCTTAATGTTGAGTCAATTTTTTGTGATAAGATAATTAACTATTCATTTGTATTTGCTATAAATGCATTAAATTTTCATACATATTTTCTTTAAGTGAGTTAATTTTTTGGTACCTAAAATTTGAATTGTTTATTTTTAATATGAATTGAAACTAAAATGTAATACTTCATTTATCATATTATTACGTTTGTGCGTAGGGGAAAATCACCTCTGGCATAGGGGAAAATGCTCTCAGTGCCGTGGCAACACTGGGTAGTGCCGTCAGTGCATCTCATGGGGTGCATTGTAGGCATTACTAAAGGTTCTTTGCAGCGTCCCTTCGGCCCCTAGCTGCAGTCCCTTTCATTCTTTTTACTGTACCTCCATACATATTATCTTCCATCTTGCTATTCACCTTCTCCTAACAATTATTTCACAGTGCAACTGCGAGGTTTTCCTCCTGTTACACCATTCAAACCTACCTACTCTCTGTTTCTTTTCCAGTACTGAATGACCTCATAGGTCCCAGTGCTTGGCCTTTGGCCTAAACTCTATTCCATTCCATAAACTGACAAACTCAAAATATGGGTAAATAAATTCCAGCATGCTTTGCCACCCTGTGAATGTTATCCTGCATGGTATCTCATGAAGAATAAGAAGCTACACAACGTACCACCAAGAGGATAATATACTAAAACAAAAAATCACAGGACACACTAAGCTCCTATTTCATATTTGCGGTTTTCAGTTTTTTCAAGTCTGTGCAGCGCTGCCCCGGTGGAAGAACACCAAACTACGTATTATACAGATAACGCCTCCAGATCACTGACCCTCTGTGGTTAAAACATGAAAAATTATTTGGTGTCCGTATTGGTGGCAAGGCATATGATGACTTATAGACTTGAATATTACACCAAGAATAGAGGTCTCTGTCATCGAAAGACGTGCCTCAGTTTTAATGTTGCATTTACAGTGTGATTTTCAAATTTCTTAAGTTTGCATCCGATTTCACTGGTTGCGTAGACAATAAATTATACAGTGCTGTCATGAGCCTGCTCCATCTGATATAAACCAATTGTAACAAATATGGTATTGTGGGAATTTGTTTTAACAGTTCTTGATATTTTTTTTAACTATTAAAAGAACTTTCCTTTCGAAATACCTCCATTACCCTACCAGTTCTGTATAAAATAGGGGAATGTAATACTGAAGTAATGTTTCAGCTCTAGGTGTATTTCATTATCTAGCAGATTTTTAAAACCGGTAGCAGCAGAACCACGTATTATGTTATTTTTATGTATAATTTTCTTTTATTTTTTATTTTTTTTATTCAGATGGCCTTATTCCAGCACGGGAACGCGTAAATTTACTGATTTTTGAAAGTCAAGGTTGCTAACAGAAGACAGCATTACAAACGTTGGCTAATAAAGGTAGTACATTACCTGCAGATTGGTTTGTAATGGTTAAAATTCGTTGAGTTTAGCCTAAAAAAGAAAATGGGTAATGTGTTTACATAGGAACAACGTTTTCTGTAGTTCATTCGATACAGACTTTATAGTTAAAATGTGCTACTTGATAAAGTATTATTGGGTGATTAACCAATATTAATCTCAAGCTTGAGGCAGTGTAAGAACAATTTTTCCATATCTACTAATATTGCAGATTTTTTTTTTTTTGTATCACTGGTATTTGCTTAAGTGAAACACGAGGTATTTTAACGAAAACTGAAAATGTTTTATATTGAATTAAGTCAGTAGGCATAGATAAACAACAGAGGTCCTAATATGGGTATCAAGATAAACTTTTTGTGATATAGTATTTTGTCGTATTTTTTACATCTTGATATTGCTCTTACAATTATCACCCATTTCATATGTATTAAAGGTAGGTCGAACAGAAGTTTGAAACTAACGTGAACCACTTCCTTCAGAATTTGACAACCGGGTCAGTCAATAACAGTGTTGAGTAATTGTTAATTTAATTGAATTTTTTCCATGTACACATATTTATTAGATAACTCATAAACTGCCGGTAATTTATCGTTCTTAGTTTATGCTACTTTACCTTCCTGTCGAAAAATATCAACCAAATTTAAAGGCCTAAACGCCAGTTAAAACAAAGTCTCCCAGCTAGTAAGAGCTGTTACAAAGATTCTCGAATTTTGTACCCATTCCATTGGGCAGTTTCTGAAGAGGAGAGAGTTGAAGACTGGTCAGTCTCCGTTACTCCGTTCTGTTGATCCTTGGAATTTGTGCTTGGATCCCCCATCAACTTGATGCTTGTTAGTGCGAAGGAAGAGAAGAACTTTCTGCAGTGAAAGGTAAGGTTTTCCACAGGATGTTTAGTGAGTAATTTAGGTTACTGAGTGCTTTATAGATATTCCTGGTTGTCGAGGAAAGAAAATGGTCGCCATTTTCATGGAGGTAGGCTAGTGGTAAACATCTTTTTTAACCAGTGTAGGGTGATATGTGTATGATTTTGAAAAATCCAGTGTTATGAATTGTACCTGATGGGTAGAACTATGAGGTTGCTCCGCATCAGGTGTTACCTGGGAAATTGACTTTTCCTTTAGTATTTTGATTGCATATCAAGAATTTACCGTTATTTTTAGAATATACTGTTATGGTAATTCTAAGCCAGCTGTCCGCGGTGAGCTATACTGTGGCAATTGACGTTTTTCTGTTATTTTACTTGCTTTACAAGAATTTGAAGTAATATTTTGTCGGCCGGCTGTAAATAAAATGTAATTGACCTTTGAAGACTACACGACTTAATTACCTAACGCGGGGTAGGTCTAAGCCGGCATTCCGCGGCAAGCCCCCCCACCTCCCTCCATAGCTAATACGGCAAAATTATAACCAGTAAATACTTCTAGGGTATGTTACGTTGGTATTTTTAGGGGTGTTTACAGGTTACAATTTTGCCGTATTAGCTATGGAGGGGGGGGGAGCTTGCCGCGGAATGCCGGCTTAGACCTACCCCGCGATAGGTAATACAAGTCGTGTAGTCTTCTAAGGTCAATTACAGTTTATTTACAGCCTGCCGACAAAATATTACTTCAAATTCTTGTAAAGCAAGTAAAATAACATAGAAAAACGTCAATTGCCACAGTATAGCTCACCGCGGACAGCTGGCTTAGAATTACCACTGTTATTTTTTGTTGGTCGACAGTAATTAACCCCAGAACTGATTATATTTTTGCTGTTATGCATGCACAGTTTTATAGGGGAACTTTTGCGGAAACAGTGTTTCCTTTTCCTTCACCAGGAGGGTCCAGGGGGTGGAGCCCCCCTGCTAAATAACACGGCCTACTAGGTTAGGTTAGGTAGGGTACGTTATGTTAGACTATTATTGTTCTTTTTATAATAGATTTCCCTGGCCAATCCTTTCTTGAACATATGGCTCCCAAATGTCTCCCGTATTTGGGGAACTGTTCCATAGGCTACAGTCTGTGTGGAGCCGATACTGAGAAATACCCTAATATAGGTTACTGAGTATCTGTTGGTTATCGTGGAAACTACGTGGACGCCATTTTCATGGAGATGATGAAGTTAGCCTAGTTGTAAACATCTCTTTTAGCCTGTGTAGGGTGATATTTGTATGCTTATGAAAAATTCAGTTTTGTGAATCCTATCGGAGGTAGAACTATGGGGTTGTGCTGCATTGGGTACTACCTTGGAAACTGACTTTTCCTTTAGTACTTTGGTTGATTATTAACAAATTACCTGTATTTTATGGTGGTCGACTGTAATTAAACCTGTAATTAACATCAGAGCTGATATGTTTTTGTATGCTGGCCATCCTGGAATGCTATTGTGCATGTGCAGTGTTATACAGGAACTTTTGGTAAAAAGTGAGTTTCCCCACACCTGGGGGCTCCCTGGGGTGCAGTCCACCAGCTAAGTAGCACAGCATGCTAGGTTAGGTTAGGGTACGTTAGGTTAGTGTATATAGTTCCTTTTATAGTAGGTTTCCTTGGCCAATTCCCTCTTGAACATATGGCTCCCTAATGACTTGCACATGTGAGGAACCATTCCATAACAACATGGCAGTCTTTGTGAAGTTACCCCGTAGTTTTACCTTCTGGTGAAATGGTATTCCGGTATTTCTAAGCAAGAGATACGCATGGACTACAACCTTGGAAATTAAGGAATACCGGTAGAACTAAGCATGAGCTCAGCATCAGGTATTACTTTGGAAATTGATTTTTCTTATACTTTGGTTGCTTATTAAGAATTTACTGTTATTTTTTGTCAGTCAACTGTAATTAACACGTAATTAACCTCAGAAGTTGTATGCTGGGCATCCCGGAATGCTGTTGCGCATGCGCAATGTTATAGGGGAGCTTTTGGTAAAAAAATGGAGTTTTCTTCACTGGGGGGTTTGGGGCTCTGCCCCCCAACTAAGTAACACGGCCTGCTAAGTTAGGTTAGCTTAGGGTATGTTAGGTTAGTATTGTTCCTTTCATAATAGGCCTAGGGTTCCTTAGTCAGTACCTGCGTAAACATATGGTTTCCTGATGACTTGCGCATGCGCGGAACCATTCCATAACATCATCATGGCGGTTCATTCCCTTCATGGCGGTTCGTTATTTCTCCCAACGTTTCCAAAACCCTGCGTTCCCTAAGGGTCCTCAACCATGTTGGGTATATATGTGAGGTTAATATTTGTTGATCGACAATAAACAACACCGCTTCCTTCATCAGCAGCACTAAACGTAGGTACAGTAGAATCCATTAGTGTCTATGTTTGTGCCAGTTTTGCCCGGATCATGGTTGGGTTCGTGTGGCATAGGGTCAACGTAGCCAACCGCAAGGAGACATAATTCTTATATTGTAGGTAAACGTATTTTAAACAAATCAAAACTTTATTATGACTTTGGTAGCTGTCCACTAGAACAACTAAAACAACTCTGCACAGCTTATTACCTTGAAAATTGAGTTTTCCTATACTTTTAGTGTTACTGGTGAAGGAGGTGGTGTTGTTTATTGGTGGTCAATTAATATTAGCTTCACATCTTTATCGTTGACCCTTTGAGAATGGGGGGTTTGTTTTGGGCGAGGTAAAACACAGGGAGAGAAAACGGGCATGTTATTGTTATGATAGCCACCCTGGAGTGGTTCTGTGCACGTGCAAGGCATGTGGGGGCCATATATTCAAGAAGGGATTGGCTAAGGAAACCTGTTATAAAAGGAACTAAACTAACTTAACCTAACTTAGTAGGCCGTGTTACTTAGCTAGGGGCTCCGATGTGTGATTGTATTACAGGATGGCCAGCATACAATAGCATATAAGTTCTGGGGTTATTACAGGTTAGTTACTGATAAACAGCCAAAATACTATAGAAAAAAATCAATTTCCAAGGTAATAAGGCATGTGGAGTTATGCTATGGTTCTACCCTTACCATTTAGGATAATTATATTGGCAATGATATTTGAAGATTTATTTGATTTTACAGCTTTTGTTTATGCATAACCTATTACTGTGAACTTCCATATAGTACTTTGCACTGATTCCCATATAGTACTTCATACTGATTCCCATACAGTACTTCATACTGATTCCTGAGTGTTCTGGCAAGGTGGGCTGAAGTAACCTTTCAACCAAGGGTCCTCGTATTTCATGGGCAGTCAGTGGTAGTAGACTGTGGGTTAGATGAGGAGATTGCCATTCCGTATTATTTTGCTTAGTTCATACAGTACATAGTCAAAATATGAAAATAGTGTACTAAGACAGGTTTCATGTTGTTGACTGAGGTGTAGGCTACTAATTTTTTAATTTTTCTTTGCAGTATTTAAGATTTTGTTTGGCTATTAAAAGTGTACGACCCGACCATATTCTTGGTTGACATAAAAGTGCATAATGTTTGCTTTGCTATGAAAGATTTGCTAATACTGTATTGCAGAACTGGTCATTATATGTCCTTTCGGTATTTCTGAGTAATAGATACACGGCAGGTATTTAGCGAGAAAAGGCATTTTCTTATAGTATTTTGGATGCTTATTAACAATTTAATGTCAATTTTTGGCGGTCGGCTGTAATTAACCTGTAATTAACCCCTGAAGTCCATCCAACAAGGGGTTTCCATACACGATCTTCACAAGACAGAGCACGGGTACGTATGTTTTGAACAGTTCATATCCCGTTGGGCAAGTGCAATACCTTGGGAACTGGTTGTTTCTACACTTTTAGGGCTTCTGACACTGGCGGTGCATTTGTTTACCCATTTGTTTGTTGTTGGCCAAATGGAATGTCCCTTCGCCGTGTTTAGTACTGGCCCGGTGGTAGGGGGTTACCCATACGTTGACAAGTTATTGCACTTGCCGGACGAGATATGAACCGTTCGAAACAGACGTAACCGTGTTCTGTCTTGTGAAGATCGCGTATGGAAACTCCTTGTTGGATGGACTTCAGGGGTTAATTACAGCCGACCGCCAAAAATTAACGTTAAATTGTTAATAAGCATCCAAAACACTTTAAGAAGCTGCCATTTCTCGCTAAATACCCGCCGTGTACCTATAACTTAGTTCTACCATCCTTTCCACCCTCTTCATTTTTCCCATTAAACTGCATGTGATGCAGTAATGTAGCAATTTTTTTTGGAGATGCGGTAACCCCAAATTTGCATTCCATTTTCCCCCCCAAATACAGTAATGTTAAAAGCATTTAGTACTTTGGGTAAGGTTAGAGTTCATTAGCGTCTTTTGCCCAGTAGAGTTTTATAAATTTTTTGTATTTCCCTTAACATGGCTGGGACTTATTATTGGCAATGATAACATTTTTATAAGAACTTTTAGTTCCCATTGCCAAATTAGCCATGGAACTACATGTGGGCTGTTTTACTTGTGGTGTGAGTAGTGATGTGACATTCTCCCATAAATTGCTTAATGGTCATAGGTAACTACAGGACATTTGTTAATGTATACGAGTTATTCAAGGTTTAATGACAGGTACTCTTTCAAAAGTTGAAAAATGGAGCTTCAATGTTATTTATCGAGTGCCTGTCTAATATTTTCTAAATAGGGAGAAAGTAATTACTGACTGTTTCAGCTTTGAATAAAAATGTTGATTTAATAGGTACAAATTATTTACATTGACTGTAACTTAGAATAAAAATCAAACAGTGGGTAATAGATACTTCAGTACTAGTTATTTTCAAAGGGACATTTAGGATACTTTGAAATAATGCAGTAATAAGGTATGAAAAAAGTTTTTAATGCAATAGAATGTAAAGTGTCGAATGATTATGAAATATAGCCAGTTTGAAGTTATATTGCTAGCATTTTGTAATCCAGTAATTTTAGGAAATACTGGTGTTACAGGTCTATGGGGTCAGGTATTTGTGGTAAACTATGAAATGAGGCAAGTATTTTGTAATATAACCGTAATTTAACGAGACATTTACACAAATCCAGAGAATTAGGCGGTGATAGGCTACTGTACCGTTAGTTGTTACCAGTGATTGAACTAAATTCAGACAATTTTCTACCATAACCATTGATAGTCTGTCAATATATAAAATATACAAAATATGACATTTTTATAATAAAATAAGATTTTATATCATACTTACCTGTTGTTTACATATAGCTGTAATTCTCGATCTCGACAGAAAATTCAAAACTGGCGGTCCCGCTAATATATGGTCAGGTGATACGACTACCCCCCTCTACCGGGTACCTGGATCCATTTCCATCAACAACTAATCATATTTTCTATGTCCCCTTGTCCCTTGCGGGAGGCGGGTGGGAATGTTTTATATGTAAACAACAGGTAAGTATGATATAAAATCTTATTTTATTATAAAAATGTCATTTTTATACATGAACTTACCTGTTGTTTACATATAGCTGATTGCCACATTGAGGCGGTGGGCATGGACAGCTGTAAGTGTTAAATGGAAAAACCTGAGATCATCAGGCTAAGAAAAAACTTCTTAACTTTGGATCCTTACCTGCTAAGGAAGCTGTTTTCTCGGTTACTGCCTCTGTAACCTGCTATCCTTAGTGCAACTGCGGGGCCTAGTAGCTCAGACGCAGGTTGCTATATGGAGAAAGGTCTGTTGGCCCAGCCGTCTTCGACACAATCAACCAAAGCATATAATGCCCCTGCTCAGGCGCAGTACTCAAAGCATCCACCATCATATCACCCAACCAAAAAACACACCAACCTATTAAAAATTAGACCTACTAGGCCATCTAACCTCTTAGGCTCTAGTAGTCGACCAAAAGAAACTTCTGCACCCAAGGAAACTAAGGAGAGGATCTAGAGCCTCTGGTTTCCTTGCCCATCACCGTGTCAGACGCAATAAAGGGCCCAACGTACTGCAGTCTTCATATGTGGTTTGGATCTGTCTCCAGATAATGCGAGGCAAAAACAGACGAACATCTCCAATAAGTTGAACTTAGAATGTCCTTTAAAGCCATGTTCTTCTTGAAGGCTAAAGAAGTTGCAATAGCCCTAATTTCATGAGGCCTCACTTTAACTAAGGAAATCCACATCCCTTAATTCCTTGTGTGCCTCCTGAATCAGTTCTTTCAAAAGGAAAGCAATCCCATTTTTAGATAGAGGGTTCTTGGGGTTCTTAGTTGAGCACCATAAAAAATCATGAGTTCCTCTTACACTTCTGGTCCTGTCCAGATAGAATTTCAATGCTCTGACCGGACAGAGAAGTCTCTCCGTTTCTCTTCCACCCAAGGAGGATAGGCTAGCAATGGGAAATTCCCTTGGCCATGGATTACTAGGGTTTCCGTTCTTAGCTAGGAAACCCAAGGTGAAGGAAACTACAGCCTTATCCGCACAAAAACCAACTCTTTTGTCCAGAGCATGAATCTCACTTACTCTCTTTGCCGAGGCCAGTGCCAAGAGAAAGAGAGTTTTCTTAGTTAGATTCCTAACGGAGCAGGAACTCAAAGGCTCAAAAGATTTGGAGGTAAGCCACTTTAGCACCACATCCAAATTCCAATGCGGTACACGAAGAGATTTGCCTTTAGTGGTAGCAAAGGATTTAAGGAGTTCTGCAATATCTTTGTCCGAGGAAAGGTCTATACCTCTATTCCTGAAAACTGCCGCCAGCATACTCCTATACCCCTTAATCGTGCTGACAGCCAATTTCTTCTCCTTGTGCAGAAACAAAAGAAAATCCGCCACCTGGCTTAGAGTCGTAGAAGTGGAAGACACTCCAGACTCGGAGCACCACTCCCTGAAGCGCTTCCACTTCGCTTGATAGACCTTTGTAGACGAGGGCCTGGTTGATCTAGCCATTGCCTGCGCCACTCTTCTAGAGAAGCCTCTCCTCCTGTAGAGTCGCTCGAGAGTCTGAACCCTGTCAGATTTAGATCTGACGGGTTCCTGTGGAACTTTCTGCTGTGCAACTGGCACAGAAGGTCTGGTCTGAATGGCAACCTCCTTGGCCAATCCACTACTTTCTCCAGTAGCTCTGGAAACCATGATCTTCCTGGCCCCCATGGAGCTATAAGGATCATTGACGCACCTTTGTGTGCTCGAAACTTTTTCAGGACTTCTCCCAGCATCCTGAAGGGAGGGAATGCATAAAGGAAGAGACCCACCAGTCCAGGAGCATGGCATCCACCGCTAATGCTTCTGGGTCTGGAACAGGAGAGCAAAAGAGAGGTAGTCTGCGGTTTTCCTCGTTGCGAACAGGTCTAGCATGGGAGTTCCCAAACCTTCCACAGGCCTTGGCAGACTTTCTGGTGGAGGGTCCATTCCGTCGGAATGACCTGGAGTGACCTGCTGAGGATATCCGCTCTTTCGTTGAGAGCTCCCGGGATGAAGCGAGAGTTACTAGCTCTATGTTCTTGGTTGCCGCCCACAAAAGCAGGTCTTTTGCGATCTCGAACAGAGAGAAGGAGTGAGTGCCTCCTTGTTTCTTCACGTACGCCAGAGCTGTGGAGTTGTCCGAGTGCACTACTATCTTTTTGTTTTCTACCAGAAGCACGAAATGTTCCAAGGCTAGATGTATTGCCTTCAACTCTTTCGCATTTATGTGCCAGTCCCGTTGGGATGAAGACCAATTGCCTGACACTTGAAGATCCCCCAATGTTGCTCCCCAACCCTCGTCTGAAGCGTCGGAGAACAACATCAGGTCTGGGTTCCTCTGTCTCAGTGACAAACCTCGATCTAGTTTGCTCCTGTCGTTCCACCATGACAGGTCTTGCTTTACTTGAGTGGATAGAGGAAAAACAAACGAATCCGTGTCTTTCTTCCTGTTCCAGATCTGCTGTAGGAAGAACTGAAGAGGTCTCATGTGTAGCCTCCCAGACTGACGAACATCTCTAGCGATGAGAGGGTGCCTAAAAAGGCTCATCCATTCCTTGGCAGAACAAGTCTTGGCTGCCATCAGGTATCTCGCTTTCAGCAGGCATTTCTCGATCCTTTGAGACGTCGGAAAAACCTGAAAAGAACTGAGTTCATCCGAACTCCCAAATAAGTCAAGTCTTGAGATGGAGAGAGTTGTGACTTTGGAAGATTTACTATGAGTCCCAATTCGTCGGTAAGAGAAAGGGTCCTTTGTAGGTCCTTCATGCATTGGCCTTTTGACGGAGACCGGATCAGCCAGTCGTCGAGGTAAAGGGAAATGTGAATTCCCTCTAAGTGAAGCCATTTCGCAATTGGAGCCATCGTCCTTGTGAAAACTTGTGGGGCTGTTGATAGGCCGAAGCAAAGAGCCCTGAATTGAAAAGCCCTGCCTCTGAACACAAACCGTAGGAATTTCCTTGATCTCGGATGGATAGGTACATGAAAGTATGCGTCCTGGAGATCGAGGGACACCATCCAGTCTCCTTCCTTCAGGGAATTGATAACCGACTGTGTGGTTTCCATCTTGAATGGTGTTTGAAGCACAAATTTGTTCAGGCGCTTACGTCGAGGACTGGTCTCCATCCTCCTGACGATTTTGGAACCAGAAACAGACGGTTGTAGAACCCCGGAGATGAAGGTTCGAGGACTGCTTCTATGGCTCCCTTTTGAAGGAGGGAAGTAACTTCCTCCTCCAACACCACAAGTTTCTGTGAGTCCCTGGATGATACGTTGAAATCTACTGGCGAAGACTTTAAAGGAGGACTCTCTGAGAAGGGAATGGTGTAGCCTTCTCTCAGAACGTTGATCACCCAGGGTTCTGCTCCCTTGGCCTCCCAAACTTGCCAGAACGACTTTAGTCTGGCTCCGACCGTCGCATGAAGGACCTTGAACTCATCGGTTGGTACCCCTAGCTTTCTGGGGATGAGAAGAGAATTTTCCTCTTCCCCTAGCACGGGAAAAGGGCCGAGAAGGAGTACCCCGAGAAGGCCTAGAGGATACAGGGAAAGAAGACTTGGGTACTACTGGAGAAGTCGAAAACCTGGGTCTTTTCGAAGAATGAGCCAGTAGGTCTTGAGTAGACTTCCGTGAGAGAGCCTCCGAAATTTCCCTAACTAACGTGGCGGGAAAAAGGGATTCCTTAAGCAAAGGAGCAAAAAGAAGAGCAGATTTCTGGTTCCTGGAGACTCCTCTCGCGACAAACGAAATCCAATGTGCTCTCTTCTTCAAAATGCCGGTAGCAGTCACTGAGGCAATTTCTGACGTTCCGTCCGTGATGGCCTTGTCCAGGCAGGCCAAAATAGCATCAAGATCTGTAGCAGTCTTGGGGGGAAGATCACAGACTTTCACTATCCTGCTCAAGGCTCCTATAGACCAGTCAATAAAAGAAAAGATCTCCAAGATCCTATAGGAACTCTTCACCAGATGGTCAATTTCCGAAGACGAGAAGCCGACTTCGGACGAAGAAAAGCTGAGCGACGGGCAGAATCCACAAGGCTGGAGAAATCCCCCTGAGAGGAGGCAGAGTCTCCCAAGGAAAGACTTCCCCAGTCTCATACCACGAACGAGACTTAAAAGACAGTTGAGAGGGGGAAAACAAAAAGATGTTTTACCCTGAGATCTTTTCTTGCTCAACCATCCTTCTTGCCTTCGGAGAGCTCTTTTCGCCGAAACAGACAGGACCAGCTTCAGAAATCTAGAGGAAGGAGGTTTAAAATCCTTGGCAAACTGCGTAGTTGGAGACGAAGGGGAAGCTGGAGCAAAGTCTTCTTGAAAATGTTCTTCAAAAAGTTGTAAGAGATGCTTAAAGTTGGACGTAGGAGCAGACGGAACATCATCTACTTCCGAAACATCGGAAACTGGGGAGAGAATCTCTGAAGCAGTTGGAGCACCGCGATAGAAACGTCTCCGGAGCCAAACTTGCGTTATCCTCTTGAGTATCGCCGAACGTCACCGAGGCGCCAAGAGCCCGACCCGCGTCAAGCGTATCCGAAACATGAGCTTGAGAGGAGTCAGGAGCCTTAGAAGATCCGAGAGCCAAAGAGGCGCCAAAAACCACGGTAGCGCTAGAAGCGCAAACATTGTGCGCCTTGGAAACGTGTTTTGGAGAGGCGCCAAGTGCCAAAGTAGCGTCGTGATTGCGGCCGGTGCGGGCGGAAGTGGCGCCAGGAGCGCGATCAGAAGCGGAGCCAGGCGCCGCGAAAGGAAGCGGAGCCAGGCGCGCGAAAGCGGAAGCGGCGCCAGGTGCGTGAGCGGGAGCAGAGACCGAGCCTCAGTTGCAGAAGGAACCTGAAGTGCTGGAGCTTTAAAACCTTCGAAAAGTCTCAAAATCTTGTCCAATTTGTCCTCTTGCGAAAGGGGGCAGGAACCGAGGCATAAAAGCCGACTTGGGATCCAACGGGAAGGAAGCCGCTACTTGCATGCTAACAGGAGGATCCGGCGCCGCTACGATCCGTAGAACGTACATCCGGACTGCCTGAAGAAGAAGAGATCTCTGGGCTATCCCAAAAGCTACAAGACGGAAGAGGAGAATGTGCCGAAAGTTTCTTGATAGGAACTTGACTTGGAGAGGAAGCTCTGCGTCTCTTCAGCGGCCTACTAGACTCTGACTGCTTCCAACTCCTCCTCGACGAAACAGAAGCACAAGAAGACACTTCCGCATCGCTTTTACTATAGCGAGCTGCAACAGCCTGGGACGCAACAGGACTGTTAGAGGGAGCAACTGCTCGTGAGCAGACCCCACTCGCCTCCCTTCGGCTTTCGGCATGTCTTCTCCTGAGCCCTGGGAGCCGGACAGAGGCCTCGACCTAGGAGAGCGAGGGGGACGAACAGTCACCTCCTCCACAACACTATCACTCGCAACACTTCGATGTCTAGACATCGCACTCACATCCTGGCCAATCTTCTCTATCGCAGAGAAAAGAGCCGAAATCTTACCATCAAATTCTGCCCGAAGGTCTGACACGGTAGTGGGTTCGGAAACAACAGGTTCCGGGGCAGGAATAGGAACAGGAGGGGTAACAGGAACAGAACAAGAGGCAATACTACTCCTACTCTGGGAGGAACTTCTGGCCGAAGCCTTACGTGCTCTATCTTTACTTAATTTTGCCTGATATTTAGCCAACTTTTGCCAATCAAGCACAGACAAAGACGAACATTCATCACATCTATCCAGATTCGTGCACAATTTCCCTCTACAGTTAGAGCAAGAAGAGTGAGGGTCTATGTTAGACCGAGACATACGAGTTTTACAACCCCCCCCGCAATATCTAATTTGAGATCCTGAATCAGACATAACTAGAAAAAATCTCAACCAAAGCCAAAAAACAAGCCAGAACCGTCAACAAAAGTGGGTACTTCACCAAAGAAGAAACGAAAAAGCACCGATGAATTTCCTGAAGAGGAGCAGACGACTAGTCGCCGGCCCCGACAGAGAAAATATGATTAGTTGTTGATGGAAATGGATCCAGGTACCCCGGTAGAGGGCGGGGTAGTCGTATCACCTGACCATATATTAGCGGGACCGCCAGTTTTGAATTTTCTGTCGAGATCGAGAATTACAGCTATATGTAAACAACAGGTAAGTTCATGTATAAAAATATATAGCCAGTGATCATGTGTAACAGGGTCGACTGAATGTCCATAGTAGGGTTTTTAAAATTTTAGTGCTTCCCTTTAGCTGGTAATTATGAAATTATAACTACTTGGTTACATGAAACCCATCAGAGGTTTGAGGAATGTTCTGTTTTTCCTTAATTTTATTATGAGAAACTGCTTACTGTTACATCCTGGCAAATTTTTGCATGCCGGATTGGGAGTCAGTCTATAAAATGTTTGCTTGGTTAGGGGTTACAGAAATATGAATTCCCTTCCTAATTTCATTTTTGTGTTTATTGTCTTCCTTCCTAATTTAATTTTTGTGTTTATTGTCTTCGTACTTATTTTGATCAGTAGGGTTTTTGGTTGACTACATCGGTTAAGTAAATAGCACAAGACTTAGTATAATGCCAATTTCTGTACAGCATGTTTAATTCTGTGTTATATGTTATTATATGTCATGCAACATTTTGATTAGCTTCCCTAGTTACTTTGTTTATGCAGTACAGATATGACAATGATAAGCTTTCCTATTTAGAATGGATATAATCTTTTATGATGATTTAGACAGTAGACAGACAGGCAATGACTACCTAAGTTTGCCTCGATTACTGCTAGAAAAGAAGATATATGGTGGACTTTCATAAAAGAAATTAATCATTGTTCTGCCAAGCTGAGAGTTAGGCCTATGTGTTAATTCTGGTTTCTGTTATTTTCAGGAATACTTTCATCGTAATGGCTGCATGTGAAGAGGATTGTAACCAAACAAGCCATCATTGGACTAGGCTACATTGAAGATGACAAATATCAGATATTGGAGGCAGCATACAAGTTTGACTGTGACGTTAGTGCAGTCTTCATCCGACTTACAAATTGAAATTTGTGACGCCATACGAAGTCTTCAGTACCGTATATAACTATATTTTCAGTTTTATGTTATCTCAGTGATTTTGGGTATCAATTATAGAAAAACCTATCCCAGAAAATGATTAATGCCGGGGATGAAATTTCTACCACTGCTGCCTCCCCCCTCCAACCTGCTCACCTCCTTGGTAATTTTTCATATCTTTCTATACAATTTTTCATCTTTTAAATACATTATAGGCGTGGTTTTAATGCTTAATATGGGAATTGGGTGGTTTTTGAAATGGTTTTGTGCTTTTGGTCAAGACAAAATGTGGATGGTAAGTTGTGAGCTAGCACTCCATAGTTTTTGGTCGGTCAGTTGTAAGATAGGAGGAAAGTCTTTGTAAAAAGCACGATGGTAAAAAATGAGTTTATATGTGGTATTTCCACAGTAGTAAAGAAACTGAGCATGCAACTAAAAATCTAGTAAAGTCAGTCTGGTTTTACTTAGAATATTAATGGGTAAGCACATCACTTTTGTGGAAGTGCAGATTCAGATGTACTTAAACTTAGGAAAGTAAATGTAGTGTAAAAACACATGTTATAGCTAACCACCTAACCTTTAAATTTGTTTTGAAAATGCAATAAAAGGTCTGATTATCTAGCAGTGTGACAGTAAAGATTGTTGAATAGTAAATGCCACTGTCATGACAAATGTGGCAAGACAGTTCCTTTTGTAATTTCTTAGAAGTTGATATACTACAACCTCTCCACAATTTGGCTACCGTATTGTTTATACACTAAACAATAAAAAGTGCTGTATAAATTAAAAACCTATGGAAAGGTAATATGTATCCTAGACCGTTTTAGATATCCCATGGGAATCTGGTTCACAGGCATCTCTGCGCTGGAGAATGTGTGCTGTTTAAAAAAAAAAAAAAAAAAACCCGCATTAAAAATACTGTACAACCATTGAACTGAAATTTTTGTATGATTTCAATTTGCTAGTTGAACAGTGGTCTTTGTGCACATACAGCCTGCTTTGGTTACAAGTTAGTGAATGATAAAATATCAAAACTACGTACTTACATAGGGATTTGCAGTGAAACATCTGTGAACACAAGAAAAGAATTGGTGTCGCAAAATGAGAAATCCTTGAATGTCGTACATAAAGATTCAGTAGAGGTATGGTTGGGGTAGTCTGATCTTAGTGGCAGGGATTAAGATTTGGTATACCTTAAAAGAATGTTGTAGTTTGTATAGATAGTAGTCAGTTCATAACTGATAAGAACAATTGCCAATTATAAAGTAGAATCTTGAGCACAGTTTAGGTTAGGCCACCAAAAGTTTAAATGTAGATTTTCCATTAGGTTAATGACATATGCTTTGGAATCTTAATGATATCAGATAGGAGTGGATCCAATCCCAGTTTTTTGACAGCACTATGTGAATGGGTCATGGTTATAATAGGCCTCACTATTTTTTTTTTTTTTTTTATAAAACCACTACCACATAGTGACATAACACTTTTGGCACTAGGTGAGAATTGTGTTTGTAGCACTGACAGGATAGTATGCAAATCACATGATTAAAACTTAAGCATTGAAGCAATTCTAAAGGTGCAGAATACACTGTGTATATTGTGCTTATCCCTTAAACATTAATTTACGATTTAAAGATGTTGAAGTGAGTTTTTAAGGTGTTTTTATTACAAAATAGTTTAGCTGTGTATGTGAGGCCCCAAGAAACAAACCAAAGTGCCAGTTTTAGTGGTGGAAAATTGTATGCAGTTTTGCTTATTTTAAACAAAAATAACTTTATTTTTTATGGTAGAAAGTTTCCCCCCCCCAAGGATTTTTCCCCATACTTGCAGTCTGCATTTTGAAATAAGTTTGAATCTGTTAAAGGGTTAAAATTTTGACATTTTCAAAACTTTGCTTTGTTTTTTTCTTGAGTGCCTCACACAGAATGTGATATGACGTACAAAATTCAGGCTCTTAAGAAGCTGACAAGGCTAATGCATACTTTAAGCTGCATTTTGGGTTATTTTAATCAACTTTTAAAGTAGGTCATGATAGTATTGAAATGGTTTACTTGTATTTTAGTTTTTTAACAAGAAGTTAATGGTAACTGGCTGCTCTTGGTAATTGTAAATACAAAATCCTAAAAAAATCGTGTAATGTTTACTGTTGCCATAGATATTTTGTATTATCACCTTTGAATTGGCTTCAGTAATTTTATGCTCTAATAATAATTCTATATAAGTTGTCTTTGGACTGCTGCTTTTAATTTAATAACCATACTCTGCAATGAATAAGGGTATGAAATTGACAAACTGGTTTGTAACTTTGATTTATAGACATGACTTTCTAGTTAATGTATTCAGCAATTGGTGGTGTAGTTCCCATAAAAAAGTAGAGATTACAGAGCATTTAGGATGCCTCAATCCTAAAGGGATTTTATCCCTACTAAACTTTACTAATTCGAATGTTCCCTATCTCCATCCATTATGTAACATTGATGTAGTAGAATTTTAAGAATCCCAGGAATTTGCACATTGGCTGGTCAGTGGCATGTTTTGTAATGGTTTGTATGATGATGATTATTATTATTGCAACAACTGCAAGTGAATATCAATAGAGAAATGAAATTGATAATTGTGTTAAATCACTGCTTTTGATGAAGTTGAGCAGCAGGTTCTTTTAAGCTGCTGTTGTAGCTGTATTTTAGCCTGGGACTTTTAATGTATTGTAAAACTTTTGGATGTCATTTCTCCTTTAGGTATGCACTTTGAAGCTTTTTAAACAAGATATTTTCATAGCCCATCAATCACACAGTCCTTGATTTTCCCCAGCAACAGAAAGCAGCCTAAGGTGATACAGTACTAGTGCACCCTTGACCCAGAAGTAGGAATAGTGTGTAAGCTATTGCGCACAGCTCGACAAGGTTTGCCCGGACTTTGTTTGCTGGGTTCTGGACACTCCTGCTTCTTGTTGTGCCTCCGTCCTTTTGGTTGTGAAATTGAAGGATCATCTCTCATCTAGCATGGCAGTTTCTCTATTGTCTAGCTCTCTTGTTTGTGTCTCTTGACTGCTCGTCCATGGTGCTACCAGTTGCTTTGATGATCAGCCTCACTATTCTTCTTGTACGTGCTTATACCTATGCCCTTTGAGAACCTTCAGCTTCTGCTTATACTGCTTGTTTTATTTTGGAGAGCTTTGTTTCTCAGCTACTAGATGAGATTTTTTTGTAGATGTCAAGGGTTACTCCAGTGCGCTTGTCTCCTAGAGCTTTACTGGATCCTGTTGCGTGCATAGATGAATCTGGGATTGGTCATTTTCTCTGCTTCCCTTGTAAGTTATGATTTGGGCTCAGTATGACTGATGGTTTTTGAAACATATAGATGTGTGGCATACGAGATATGTAATACAAACTCTTTTAGTGCTCACCTCTAGCAGATTAGTTAGCTGTTTCACATCCATTGTATGTGAATAATGAAGGAGGAAAGATTCCTGCTGATGGCTCCAGTGTTTGTATGGGTTGTCAGTCACCTTAGGCAGTGGGTCTTTTCTTACGTGTACAGGATGAGAAAGTACCTGGGAAAATTGCACAAACCACAATGAGAGCTTGGTATGATTGATGGGTTTGTATAAAAAGGATGTTTTAAGTTAAAAATGTAAATGAAATTTGTGTGATGAACAAACTTAGTACTTTGCATCGACTGCTTGCTTAAAGTCTAGCAAAGGGTTTTGGAGGTAGGATTACTGAAACATGTTCTGTAATGAGATTGAAACACTTGTTGTATCAACAATTATGTTATGGACTAACTTCAGTTTAAATCATGGTACAGTAATTCACATTTGCTGTCACTATACTTTTCCTTTAATTGAAATTAATTTTTGTGCAATGTATCTGATTACTCTTGATGCTGAGAAGTTTTTGGTTAGGTTGTTAATCATACCCACTATTTTATAGAAGGGATTTAAGAACAGCTTTTAGTTACCAAATTCTGATTCCATATCAGCAGGGGCACAAGTACTTTGGATATTTGAAGTTGCCATGTAAACTTTAATTGTAAAATGTCTATGATCAGTGATTATTCTAAGGTGTAAACAGCATGTGAACATTGTTAATATTCTAATGAGAATTCATTCATACTTAGGTTTTGACAAGCCTTAAATTAATTTTACAGTTTGGTCTTTATTATTGTATGGAATAATTTTTTGAATAAGGGGTGAGATTGCAAGGTTTTTGAAGTGGTTCATTTTCACTTAAAAGTTTTCTTGTGGATTCATATTTGTCGGCCTTTTCATAATTTTTGAGCCTTCAAATCAGGTTTTGGAACAGATTGTTATTACTAAATAATTTGAGATTTGAGTTTGTCATATGCTTGGATAAATTTCTAGATGGCTGTAATTCCCTACTAGCAGTACCTTGAAGTAAGCAGTGTATTTTGTATGGTTAAAATTTGCAGAGATTCAATTATTGTACATAATAATTCTTACCCTGTCTCTGTAATAGAAGGTCATAAGTTTGTAAAACATAACTTGTTTTTGATGATACATATTACAGTGATATGAAGTGTGTTGACAGTTATAAAATTTTCAATGTGTAATTAAAATAGAGAATGTTAAGTATTTTTTTGTCACATTTCTCAGGAAGCCCTCTAGAAACTTATCTTTAAGTAAAATCTTAAGCCATGAGTCCCATGAATTGCAGAGAATGTTTGAAAAGATGTGAATGTATGTACTAAATTTTCTTGGTGTAGTTGCTTTTAGAGTACCTGTAGTTTCTCTCTCTTAGTTCCTCATTGGACGGCTGGTTACCGTTCTCAGCTAGCACTCTGTTGGCCCCGCGTTCGATTCTCCGACTGGCCAATGAAGAATTAGAGAAATTTATTTCTGGTGATAGAAATTAATTTCTCGCTATAATGTGGTTCGGATTCCACAATAAGTTGTAGGTCCTGTTGCTAGGTAACCAATTGTTTCTTAGCCACATAAAATAAATCTAATCCTTCGGGCCAGCCCTAGGAGAGCTATTAATCAGCTCAGTGGTCTGGTTAAACTAAGGTATACTTAACTTTCTCTCTCTCTCTCTCGTAAGCAGCAGATAAACTTTTAGACCATTGAAACTGGAAACCAGTATTTTACAGTAGTTCTGGGGCTGAATGAGAATGTGATATACACTAAGGTAACTTTCAGCAAATGATTGTAGACTGTACATTCTTAAACTGCTTAATTTCATTAGCAAAAGTACCTGTAGTCATTCTGATTAATCTACAGTATATTTTTCAGACGTGGAAAGAAAGAAAAAAATTCCAGAGTCAACATGGCATTGGCACTGAGCATGGGAGTAGTGAGGTTTCGAGGTGATCAAGCTGGGACTTCTGTTGGAGCAGATGACTGAGCTTTCTGAGCTGTGGTTGGCAAGTTTTAACCATTTATCCATTACCCAGAGATTGGGAAAGGTCCTTGGTTATCTTGTTTGCTTTCAAACAGAGCCATATGCTCTGCCATTGCAATGGTTAGTTTTTCATTTATATAATTCAGGCTTGGAATTTGTTGGTGTTATTTAGGTAGACATTAAGCCAAAACATGCTGTTGTAATTGTGCCATTCTTACAAGTATTTGCCAGTTACTTTGTCAAGGCTGTAAGTGAACACTGACTGATACAGCTAAGCTTATGCCATGTGAACTGGTATGAATTATGATAGACTTTTCATTGAAATCATGTTACTTCGTTTGGTGGCTAAATCAAGGTTAGTATTTTCACTCATTTAAGGCATTAAAAATCTATAGGTTTTAAAGCATATGTTTTAGAATATTTGGTTCGGTTTGAGACTTTCATACTTGGATTTTTCTGTGTAAGTGCAGAGTATTCTTGGTGTACAGTATACTGGTTAACTTGAGAAAATGCTTGTCTAGTTTCATTTTATTAACAGGAAACTGGTCTGTTAGGCTTGTTTTAGGAGAAAGTCTTGTTTCATTTCTTAGAATTAAAAACAGTTAAATGAAAGTCTTTTCTCTGTCATTAAGATAAAGCAGGTCATGTTATTCAGTGTAAAATATCCCAAAGTTGTTGTAGTGGATGTAAGTTGATCATTGTTATTGAGTATTTGGTAATTTTTACTTTTATACATTGTGAAAATTTAGTGGATGTGAAATCTGATCTGAACAGACTTTTGAAAACTCTTTGCTGAAAGTCAGTTTAATGTGTTTTTTCCACTTATGGGGAATGTGTTGATGGTAGTTTATATAATCAAAGTTACTTTATTAATAAGGTTTTTTTTTGATAGCCATGTTTGAATGTTTTTCCCAGATGTCTAAAAGTTAAGAAAATAGTCATATATTAACAATTCATGGTAAAGTTATTTTGTTAGGTCTTGCGTTACAGTATTAACAGTTGGCTCAGTTTTCCCTTTTGCATATTAAGTTTTCCTTTTGACCTTGCATAAGAATTTATTTTGTTATGCTTAATGATGCATGTACTGTATTTGACTCAAAAAGGTGGTACCAGCTTGTGGTTCAGACGCTTCTCCTCATCTCAGGTTTATTGTTTCATTCGTGCACTTGAAATAAAAGAATGGATAAATACACAAAGGGCATATTTTAGAAGTCGGCTTGTGATATATCCTCCAATCTCATTTCATGGTGTAGGCCTAGTGTCATGGTTTAGGTAGGTTGGCAGCTTTGTCAATACGAGTGAATTATTAGAACATATTGACAAGGTTGAGAGTAGTTAAAATGTAACACAGCTTCATTGTCTGTTTTTAGCTCCTGGAGAAAGACTAGATTAGTTGTAAAGAAATTTAAAGTGATGAGAATACAGTTTCCAAGAGAAACAAAGAGACGACTGAAAATGTCCATAAGGTAAGGATTATGTAAAGAGACCCTAAAGATAGGTTATATCGTTTGGAGTTCTTGCATTTGAACAGTTTGGTCCATATAGCCTTGTGGAATATTTATATAAAAATGTGAAAGTGTACAGGAGAGAGTTACCTGGGGAACTGAGTGTTGTGTCCCAGAGTTTGTATGTAGTGCTGCATTATTGTTGTTAGTGATGATTGTTTTACCAAGCCCTATAAATAGGGAGTAGTGATGATTGTTTTACCAAGCCCTATAAATAGGGAGGGTCAGAGTCAGGAAGGGCATCTGCCAATAAAACGTCTGCTAAAACTAATTATGAATGAACTGTTCAGTTAATGTTAGAAATAAAAGGATGTTACCGGGAAATGACCCACACATAAATTGACTTAGCTCTGTGGCCATTAGGGGTTACTGCATTGAGTGGGTGTGGCCGAATTAGCAAGCTCAATCAATGAGGTTTGGAAATTTAAATGACAGCAGCATGACGTGTGATTGCAGATCTGATGAAAGTGGGAAGTAGATGTGGGTGCAGGAGACACATTGGAAGGGTAATAATGCAAAGGAAGTGGGGAGATAGTTATAAACTGTACAGTGGGGCATAAGTGGAGGAATGAATGAATGGTGTTGGTATTTCTGTCTGGAGACCTTAAAAATGGGAGGCCTTAAAAAATGATCAGTAGGAAGACCAAATGGATTACATGAGGATAAGGCTATGTATCAGGAACACCCACGTAACATTGAGTGCATATTCTCCTGAAATAAGATTTACTGAAGAGGAGGAAGATAACTTCTGGACAGACTTGAATGAGGAAATAACATGAAATGAAGCACAGGAAAGAACCATTATTGTAGGGGATGTAAGCAGGAATGTCGGTCAAGCAATGATGCCGTAGGTCACCCCATGGAGTACATGTCTACAGTAACCAAAATGAGGTGGTGAAAGAGTAAGTGACTTTGCAGTATTGTTTGACATGGGGATGCTGAACACCTTTTATAAGCAACCAGAAAGCATGGTCACTTACAAAAGGAACTGCATGTCTAGTCAAATTGACCATCACTTACACAGAGGAAAAGATTTTTTGGAGCTGAAAGACTGTAAAACCTCCCCTGGTGGCCATTTAATTGCACAACATTTAGTAATTATGAACTGGCAACATAGAATAGAAAAGGACCCAAGAGGAAAAAGCATGGGGCAGAGAAAATCATTTGGTTTAAGCTGAGAGAGCCTAACCTTGGAAGGCATTTTAAAGAAAAAATATTGGAAGAGATTGTTCACGAGATTACATTAATGAATGTTGGAACCAGACGGGGGAAATTATGTTGACACTGCAAAGGCAACTTGGGAAAAAGTAGTAGAAAAATATGGGAAATAAGTAAACTTTGTGGTTTAATGGGGTGCTACATGCTACCAAAAGAAAGAAGGAAGCAAAGAGAAATAGGATGAGACTGAAAAGGATAAGATAACCCACGAGGAAAGGAATGAGTGGGAAAGGAATGAGGAAGTCAAGAAGATGGTAGCAAAAGCAAAGATGAAGCAAATGATCAATTGTATCAAGATTCAGAAGTGAAAGAAGGCAAAGTGATGATTTTCACGCCAGCCAAAGCAAGAGACAAAGGACATACCTCATAAAGGAAGTCAAAAGAGGACAGAACAGTATTGAAGTAAGAAAAGGGCATAGTTTAGTAAAGAGAGGGAAGGAATATTTTGAAATACTATTGAATAAGGAGAATTAGATTCATAAGGAGAGTTTTAAGCCTAGATTTTAGAATGGTTAATGAGTCAGTTGAGAAGTAAAGGAAGCTCCAAGAAAGATGGAGTGGTAAAGCAGCTGGACCACATGAACTGCTGAGGCATGGAAGATAGTGGGCAAGGAGGGAATATAATTTAGTATGGGAGCTGATGAATAAAATGGAAAAGGAAACTATGCCAGAAAAATAGAGATATAACTTGATACCAAATTTTCAGATAGAATGACATGCAAAGATGGGTAATTAACTTAATGGATCATATCTAGACAATAAGATTGGAATTGGTATAATTGATGGAATATTCTCCTTGTGCCAAGTATAGTGACAGCAAAGGGCCCTTTATAAGAGCTTTATCAACCTAGAAAAGCATTTGACAAAAGTTGTATGTTGACTAGAAGTTTGAAGCTTGAGGAAGTAAGAAGCACTAGAAAAATTTGAGAATTAATGAAATTTTGAGTACTGTGCCTCTACTTGTTAATGTCATGCTAGATATATACTGTAGTAATATCCAAGGATGTAAGGGATGAACCCACTTGCTGTACGTACTACCCTGATATTTTGAGTGCAGAAACTAGAGAGCTAGGTACTGTACATGGAGATGTCTGTTAGAGAGCAAATAGCTGAAAGTAAGTGGAACAAAGACTGAATATATGACAGATGGAATGGATGATGATCAGCGAGCCATGATTAGGTTGGGAGAAGTGAACATAGAAAGTGTCTCTCCAGTATTTAGGCCCAGTGATAGATGCAGTGGGTGGAATGAATAGAGCAGTTACCCATCAGATTAAAGGCAAATGAATGAATTGTGGGGTGGGGACCCGGCATGCTGTGCAAAAAGTCCATTGTAGGTTACATAGGGTGGCGTTAGGACCTGTTGTGTTTTGTGAGGTTGATGTGACACCACCGAAGAAATTAGAGCAAATTAATTTAGATGGGGAGGGGATTAGATTGATGATTGGGATGACAAGAAGAAATTGGATAAGAAATGAATACATCAGGGGATCAACAAAGGTCATTGGAGTGTCAAAGAAAGCCCAAGTGTCAAGATTACGGGAGTTTGGGAATCCTGAAGATGAGAGGAGAAGATAGAAGTACTACTAGGGACAAAGAAGATTGAGACTTCAGAGAAAATGGAGGCTGTGCTCATTCCTAGAAAGTTAGAATTATAAAATGCAGAGATTATAAAACTGCCAAATCTCCACTCAACAGAAAATGGCCCCAATTCATTTATCTGGTAGGAAGTGTTTTAAAATTTTCAAGATTGGTAGAAATAGTTTTGTAATTTCATTAGCAATTAATTTTTTAAACCCCTTAGGCAGTAATTACAAGATTCGAGTTTGGTAATTGTCTTGGCTACCATAATTAGGTTTACTAATATAAGCAACTCTTATATGAAAAATTCACTAAAGATATAGTGGTATGCACTATACTTGGCGTTGATCAGATGAAGGTCCACTAGACAAGTACTAGGCAGTAATTGTCCTCAGTAGATGCATTGGTGATTGAAGATATTTTGATTAGGAAAAACTAATTTGGAATGTTTTGAATTATTTAGTTGAAAAGGCAGGAACTCTTAGATGAATAGATGGCAATTGCTACCACCACACATGCATTTGTGTCTCATGGGATCCACTTATCATACAGAGAAAATTCTTGTGCTAAAGTAGGTAATATTAATCTTTAAACTTAGCCTTAAGGAATAAGAATTGAAGAATTTATTGCACAGCCGAATCTAAATTGCCATGGTGGTTCACGTTTGTAGAAGGTGGCTTACGTCCGATTTGGCTATCTTGTTGGGGGAGGATGCAGGGATAGTCAGAGCTTTCACTGCATGTCTCTTCTGTTTACCAGACTTCATCCTGCACATTGAATGGTGTCAGACTGCAGGAGGGTTTGAGAGTTTGAATTGTCTAGTCTGCTTTTGAGTTCAAGCTGCATGTATCTTGTGTGACTAAATATTATTGTTTGTGCAAGGGTTGAAGGATCCCTTGTTTGTGTTTATTTTTTAAAAAATCGTGGAATTAGTCTGAAAAATTATAACCTTACGAAAACCTTTGAGGATTAGATTATTTTAAATCTTTAATTTATAAAAATGATCAGAAACCTTAGGATAAAAAAATTTTGCCAAGATCAAATTTACAGACATTGGGTGAGAATACTCATGACATTGACAGAAAAACATGGCTTTGTAGAAGAAAGGAATCATATTAAATAAAATTAATCTTCTGAGTGAAATGGTTTATTTCATATGAGAAAATTAGTGACTATTTCCATACTAATGTTAAAATGCAGTACAATTTTTAGAATTACCAGTTCTGTGAAAATGATTAATGAAAGGTTCAGCAGAGTCAGAATATAATCTTTCCCATTGATAACTTAGTCTTAAAGATTTCAAGTAATGTTTGTAGAATTGTCGGTAAATTCTGTCAACTATTAATGGATTGTAAAAATAACACTTCCTACTAAATACTGTAGAACACGTAATGTTTCCAAAAAGTAGATCAGTTCTGCTGCCATTCCGTGCAGTTAAATGCATTAAATTCCATTCAGCAAATTTTCGTGGTGGTTTGAAAATTCCATGTAAAATTTTTTGCACAAAGAATAAGCTGGAATTCTATAAGTCGAATGCTTAGCGTCTGTGAATTCTCTTTTGTTTCGTGAAGCATAAGCTTGAGATTAATTTCAGTTGAAAGTTAAAATTATTTGTAACTGGGCCCTAGTGTTTTCTATACACATTTTAAGTTTTTAGTTGAAATTGATAGATGCTGTAAGGAAATAATTTACCATGCCATTTTCCATAATTTTGCTCTGTATTAGAGATCTAGGAACCAGTGTTTTGTGGCTATAAGGTACAGGCTGTTTTGTTGGAACAATAGATGTGTATTGTGGCTATGTCAGGCTTATTGGCAAGTTCTGTTTGTGATAAGAGAGTACCCAGACTGGTTTCATTTGAAGATTGAGAAGTCTTGGCCCTGTTAATGTTCCTGTTACCAAATAGCTTCACTTTAGGATAAAGAGAACCAGTATACCAGTTTTCTTCAATGAGTCCAGAGAAAGTTAACTATAGTGTACTCCATTTTCTTATCAACCAAATGAGCTGTAGTAGAGATGCTTTTCAGCACAATGTTTACCCAGGTGTAAGGTGTTTCTCATGTAGAATCAAGCATAGAATTGCAAACATATGGTTTAAAATACCTGTACTTTTTTAAAAATCTTAGTTGAAATATACTAGCATTATTTGACCCCAGGACTTGCTTCCAAGTCATATATGATTTAATGAAACAGCAAATTGGCTTGTCATACAACTTCTCAAGGCATCAGGTTAGTGGTCAGTTATGGCCTTGGCAAATTAGTATTGCACTTGCATGAATGGCATGGTTGCAGCAGCATTTTTTGGCTTGTATACCCAAGATACTAACCCAACCACTTTAGGCTAGAAAAACTAACAACAACAGTGTCAGAGTATATATTTATTTGTCTGAAAGAGCAGCACAAGGGAGTCAAGGGCCTATAAAAAGTAATGAATGGTTAAAACTTGTCGACCAATCCTTGGAAATATGGGCAAGTATTCTCTTACTGTAAATGAAATGCACTCTCAGCTTTGTCACCTATTAGCTGCTACTTCAATCAGGACCACTATAATGCTGCACAGGAATTATTCAATTTTTTTTATTTATGAATCAAATATGTAATTTTAACTGCTTACAAATCAAATTACAGTAACTGAATCTTCATCACATTACTGATATTCAGTGGTAACTGTACAGAACATAATAAAAAAAATTATACCTAAACCTAAATATCTCCATAGTTTAAGACACTGCAACATTGGAAATGTTAAAATTTACAAAACCTGTAAACTAGAAAAAAATATATGATAATTTCAAAAGGCACTAACAAACGTAAAGCAACAAGCAACTCAAATATCTCCTTAACAATACATGTCTACAAAGATGAAGCTTAGTGACTTTTTCTTAAGACAAGACAGTTTCATTCTGTTACGATACCACTTCTATTAACTAATCAAACTTTCACTGGTGCTCTGAGATGATACACATTATATAACAAAAGTACAAAATATTTTCCCTTTCCTTTCTTTAAATCCCTTTAATCTATTCCCACTTTGCTATCCACTTCTTTAGCCTCACCTTACTCCAATTTACAATTTCCATGGAATACCAAGCAGAAGTTCATCAAGAAATTAATTTCCCTTATTACACAGATGTCTGGAAAATATTTCTTGTTCTGTATGAAAAAATACTGGCTAGTTCCCAAGGTGATTTCAATTCTTAAAGCACGTTTATTTATCAATTACATTAAGAAGTAATACTACCTGAGTTGAGTTACCTTGCTAGCAATAAAAGACTCCTCAAACCACCAGTGTTAATTTGAATTTATTTATAAATTCACATACCTAAAGTCCTTGTCAGAGAACCAAAAACTTTTCTTAAAGTACCACTTCCAAAACTAGAACCTTAAAATACCAACAGTCTCTTGAAATATGAAGACATGCCACGAAAATATTGTTCATTTAAAGATAAACTTTTAACTGAAGCATTAGCTTTCAATAATTCTATTTTCAAAATTTACAAGATGCATTATTTCCATGGCAAACTTGTACAAATTTAGGAGTATCATTACATCACATAAAAATTACAGCAAGGTCTCCTTTCAGCAAATCTGAGATAACAACGAATAAACATAATTCTGAAATATTTCCTGTTGTAAAATACAAACATACAATTACTTTGTTCTGTGATATCCTTCCAGTATTAATCTAAGCCTTTATGCAACTTTAATCTCTAAGTTTAAGCCCCAGTGTTTATGTACTTTTACAGTGATATAAAAGATAGATGCATTAAAAAATTAACTTTACATTAGCATGGATATACTGTAATAAAACAAACTGAAACAAAGGCTCTGAGAACCATCTGCAATTGAAAAGCTGTCAATAATTACTGATAATTATTCCATAAATGTTTTAAGTAACACCTCAGAGATTCGTCACTAAACTACTGTATATATGACCAAGAAAAAAAAATGTTTAATATACATCAATATGATCTATTCCTCTTAGCTAATGAAATACTAGCTATTAAGCAGGTAAGAATCTCGTGGAAATTAAAGAATATTATCAGAACAATTTCCTATTGCTCTAAAGAACTCTGGGAAAAGTCAATGTCTCCACAAATCTGCTAAATAATTTACTGACAATGTAAATATGGAACAACAACTATACTCTGATCAATATACTACCTGATACCACCTACCAGAACTTCCCTTGAGTCAACATAACAACCTACAATTGTTTATTACCTGATATACAAGAAATCAAACAATGGAAAATGCTTTTATCCTCTCGTGTAAGACTGCTGGGTACCTGACATCATGATGTTGATGTTAAAAAGGAATGCCTGATGTTAGAACATCATACATCCTGTACAACCTGACAGCTGTCATTAGGCCTATGAAAGTCCTGTCTACCCCTGAGCCAAGCCTGTGATGAGCAAGTTACCTTTGTACAGTCTCTGTGACATAACCTTTCGTGTTATGGTACTCATCCTGGCGTCATTTCAAAACAAAATACCTGTACTTTATTGTGGTTATGTTCACAAAAAGCCAAGCAACAAATAGAGGGTCAAAACTGCAGTAAACTCAAGAGTTGGAAAAGCTGAAAATGACAACTTATATCTGACTCAATGGTTGGATTTTGATGTTGCATCCACAATACTCCAAGGGGTTTGCATGCTGGTCAACTGAGAACTGATATTTTCAACTGATAGGATGTTTAGACTAATAAGCTATGCATGTTGAAACATACTGAATAATACTACGCAATAGCTAACATTTAACCGTTATGAGATTTATATTACAAACTATGTACAGTACACTGTAATGAAACTTTTGGCTTGCATAGGCTGATAGGAAATTTATGTATTAAGCCCATTAAATTTAGGCAAAAACTATACATCCAGTCAACAAAAATAACTGAATGCAGATATGTACTAAACAAACAGCTGATTTTAGTCATGAACCACTTACAGTATCCTGAACTACACAGTAAACACCTGCATCTGCTATCAACCCAAGTTTTCCTTAGACACTATTATGACCCACACAAAGTAACATTTTTATGACCTACATAAAGTAAAAATTGCAAGGAACTAAAACTTGAGCTTCTGTCATACTACACTTGCCCGGAACTAAAACTTAAGCCTGTGACAGCTTTAACAGTGAAAGGGAAACTAAAATCCCTATTTATAAAAGTAAGAGCCTAAATTATTCAATGAGACTGATTCAAAGATATATAACAATCGGATCATTTTTCCTGCTAACAGGTAATGTATCAAATTTTTCACTACCTACAGTTAATTGATGTTTGTGAATAACCACTAACAACAATATTACATTAGGTTAAAACATGAACGTATTTCTTGAAGGTATGATCTTCCGTTGTAGAAATTCCTTGGTGAGAGTGGAATATTCACAGTAGCTCAGTCATATTCCTTGTGATTTCCTACTGTAGTGGTACAGAGTCTTCAGTAGCTAATGCCTGGCTTACCCAGATCTTATATGGGTGGAGAGGTGCTTAGGTGTTAAACACATGATATATGTTGTTCGACCCCAAGGGTACCAGAGCTAGCACCTCCATCTACTGTCTACGGATTGCCAGTTGTAGGTGATATTCTGAAAAGACAAGAAATCGGTTAATTAAATCATGCAACATTCAGGTCTTTTGAATTACAAAGCATGAAAATGAGGAGATAACTATAACCAGATTCCAAATATCCTAACCTGAGTTCCTATTAATAAAAGGGGCAGAAATGGGACAATAGCTTTTGACCTGTGTTGAGCATCTACAGTCTTTTATCAAGTACATCTTAAAAGAAATAATTTTTTGTTACAATAAGTGTAAATGTAATGAAGCTTTTGACTGCAATGCAAACTTTATTAAAACAGTAATAGAAGATTTTAGGAACAAATTTTATCCAGCAAAGACAAAATCTACCCGAATCTGAGTAAACTATTAATATTACAGTATTAATACTCTGTAATTCTTCTTCAGGTTCAGCAATTTCCTATTTTGTTTAACCAAAAGGCTTTCATGGTACAGTACTTGTGAAATACCAGACTTTTTTGGATATTGCATTACAACCAAACACTAATTATTGGGTGAAATACCATACTTTTTTGGATATTGCATTACCGCTAAACACTAATAATTGGGTTAAATACCAGACTATTTTGGATACTGCAATACAGCCAAACACTAATTATTGCATGAAATACCAGACTATTGGAAATTGATTTTTCCTGTACTTTTAGTGTTGCTGATGAAGGAGGTGGTGGTGTTTATTGTCGGTCAATTATTACTGACCTAATATCTACCCAACATGATTAGGGACCCTTTGGGAATGCAGGGTTTGTGGGGGGGGGGGGGGGAATCATTGGGAGAAAAAAATGGACTACCATGTAGTTATGGAATGGTTCCGCACATGCACATGTCATTAGGGAGCCATTATGTTCAAGAAGGTATTGGCTAATGAGACCTATTATAAAAGGACCTATACTAACCTAATGTACCCTAACCTAGCAGGCTGCGTTACTTAGCCAGGGGCTCCAACTCCAGGACCCCCCCGTGAAGGAAAATCCACTTTTTACCAAAGGCGCCCATATAGCACTGCACATGCGCGATAACATTCTGATGTTAATTACAGGTTAATTACAGTAGACCACAAAAAAACCCGTAATTTGTTAATAACTACCCAAAATACTACAAAAAAAGTCAAGGTAGAACTAAGTACTGTATTAGCTCTGTGTCGGTATTACCTTGGAAACAGACTTTTTCTATAGTAATTTGGTTGCTTATCAAGAATTTATTGTTATTTTTTATCGCTTGACTCTAACCTCAGAATTGATTATATTTTAGCCACTGCGCATGTGCAGTGCTACAATGGAACTTTTGGTAAAAAGTGGAGTTTCTTCACTGGGCGGTCTGCTGGATAAGTAACAAGGCCTGCCGGGTTAGGTCAGGTTAGGGTGGTATGTTAGGTTGGTATGGTTCCTTAAATAATAGCTTCCTTAGCCAATGCCTTCTTAAATATATGGCTCCCTGATGACTTGAGAATATGTGTAACCATTCCTTAATAACATTGTGGCGGTCCGGTCTTTCTCCCAGTGCTTTCCGCCCACCCAAAACCCCGTGTTCCCAAAGGGTCCCCGACCGTGCTTGGCAGATATGAGGTTAATAATAACTGAGTGACAATAAACAAAACCACCACCTCCATCAGCAACAGTAAAAGTATTAAAAAGGAAATCAATTTCCAAGGTAATATTCAGTGCAGAGGTTTTGCTTAGATTTACCAACAGCTCATTTATTCATTGTTTTCCATTATGCAATAAACATTTGATAAATGTGTACCCTGGCCTTGACTGACGTAATGCAGTGAATTTGGACCACCTAAACTAGGATTACCTAAATGACTTGGCCAGCTTACGTAGCTGGCTCCATATGAACAATAAGGCTACCCTCATTCAATGCCATACTTGACTCAGTTACTTGTAATTAGGCAATCACACACGACATAATTACGGGTAATTAGGCAATCTTCATTTCGAAATGACCTAGGGGGTCTAATAAACGTTAATTTCCCGAACTTTTAAAAAAATAAAATATATATATATATATATATAATATATAAAAATTCGACAATGTCACAAGGTGCCTTGGCAAAGACCTTCCAGAAAAGGGGGTTTGTTTTATTCCTGTGCCTAGAAAACGGAATGATTACTTATTACTACACTAATTATGACTCAATTACCGTAATCGTGACTCATCTAGAGTAACATGGAAACGGTCTTCGGTACTAAATGATGTAAAGAGTAATTTGGACCTCAAAGGGAGATGCCTCAACACTCGAGGGTCACGAATTGTAAACAAAGATGGACAGTTTCCGTTCGCGATTTTTTTTGTTTATATATATTTTCATTCTAATTTTTTAGTTATCTAGTCCATTTTTTACTATCTTTATTGAAAAATCTAAGTATATTTGTTATTTGTTTATTTTTTTTATTTCCATCTCATTATCCTGAACTTTTGCTCTCCGCTTTGACTGAATCACAAGTTCTGATCATCTTCTTCTGAAAATAAGGACAAGAATTTACGTAATGAAGACAAAATCAGACACTTTTCTCGTAAGAATATCTTGATATATTGTTAAACATACACACTTGAAATCCTTAAGGCACAGTAATCACCAAGAGCTAGGGGATTAGGTGTAATTTGAATGATATATCAATATATACACGTAAGACAAGGGTCTGATTTCATCCAATCTTTTTAGGAAAGAATTGTACTTCGTAGTATTCAATATTATTTACTATAACAAGCGAGGAGGAGCATCAGAGCAGGCCTAATATACTAAAACAACGAAGAACAAACTGAGCATTTGGGAGAATGGCCTCAATAAGTTGAAATATTTAATCATTCTTTCAATAATAATCGTAATAACAATCAATATGTCTGAGTCTCAGATTCAAAAGTTTTAAACGTCTCTTAGGTATCAGATGATAAGCTCATCACTTCCTCTTTATAGAATAGCTGTTCAGATGGATTATTACAGAACAAATATGCGTAAGAATAACACCACTCAAATAACGGAAGCTTAATTTACGCTAGAAACAGCTTAGTAGGGTACGGAAAAGCGTGTACAAGAATAAAACTTATCACGAAAGCGCTCTGAGTTTAGGCCGATGTGACGGAAAAGCGCAAATAATTCTCCTCTTTCAGTTTAAGTACCTATCAGTGTTCCTATTTTCAACTTAACTACACCCTTTGTACTATTTATGAGAGGTATATGTACTTCCTGATTATCAGTGACTTTAAGGCACAAAGCCTTCATAGTACCATCGGCTTTTAATTCTGAGGTATATCCGAGTATTGTATCTTTCATTTCATTTACAGACACAGCATAAATACCTGCAGAAGAGGGAGGTAGGATAATTTTTTTCTTTAATCTTATCTCATCTACTCCAAGGCTTAATGGCTGAATAGTTTTGAGATTTCTAATTCTCCTTGTGGAAGGTCTCGGTTTAAGAAGCCGCACATGATATGTAATATTATCCCAAATTACTATACCCTTTATACGATCCCATGTTAGACGAGCAACCCCAAGCAAATCTGCGCCCAATAGAATTTCTGTATCTAACAAGTTGTCTGGCACAATAAAAAATAAGTGAGTAACAACTCTAGTGCCACTATGAACATCTAAATAAACAGATCCTAGTACTGGTACAACTGCCTGGGTGACTCCCATTAACCTTGGTAAATTTCTCATCTTGGCAGGCTTCAAACCTAAGCTTTCCACAAAGGATTTCTTAACTATACTGGCAGAGCTACCTGTATCAACTGAAGCTTCAATCATGTTATCATTAACCACCAGACTGATACTAGGAGCTCGTGCCAGACTCCCTAGTCAGTTTATACCTACTTTTCCTGGACATCCTACATGACCTCTCCTACTATTTTGTTGGAAACAATCAAAACAAACTCCCTTGGGAGGATCAAGAGGACAATCAGACAGATTATGGTCAGTCACTCTGCAAAAGGCACAATATTTACTATTACTCTTTTGTTTCTTCATGTTTACTTTCTCCAGTTTTTTATTTAACTCTTCAAGCTTCTTTCTTAAATTATCTAGCTCATTTCTTTGTATTTCCCCCTGTTGAACACCTGTTACTGGGGATGATGACTGAGGATTCCCAGTGCCTGAAATTGGCAAGACTCTATTCCCATTACTACTATTCATTCCTTGAGCCCTATAATATTCTTCTTCGGCCCATGTCATGAAATTTTCCAACGGAATATGGTCTGCTAAGAAATCAACTAGTTTGGCTTGGGCCTGTGAATTCAATCCCTTATAAACTTTTGTCTTAAGGAATTTATCTGATGTTGGAATTGGATCATTGGGGAATTTCAAAGTTAAAGCTGAGATTTTACACTGTAATTTATTAATAAAGGAACTAGGAGGTTCATCAAAATAGTAAGTCATGGCAGTAATCTCTTGCCATGCCTGTAACAGAGTGGCTGAGCCAATAAACTGCTTCTTCATAAGTTTCTTAATCTCATCCCAAGGTAGATTATTACCCTGGTTTACTAACGCTGCTGTTAAGAACGTAGCTATATCTGGTTCAGTCCGGGCCATTGCCACTTCTATTCTCCTGTCATCTGAACTAGTGCACGACTCTACCTGTCTAAAAAAAGTATTAAGTCTGTTGTCAGCAAGAACTCCCTTGAGTTCAGAAAGTTTGAGAAGGGCTACATCTTTCGGATTTAACACTGGTACATTTTGAGGAATTGCTACTGGAGTATTTATTGAGTAAAAGTATGGATTGGTATTATTAAAGGGATAAGTAGGTTGTGGTCCAAGGAAAGGATTGGGTATAACAGTCTGTTGACCTTGCTGCAAAATGAATGGGTTTGACTGACTGGTATGAGGGTTTTGACAAGAGTTACCTGATGATGGATCAGGTATAGGTGTGGATGGTTGTATAGGAGGTTGTACTACCACTGCAGGATTAGGTGGTGTTGATGAGACATTTATGGGTATTAAGGGCACTATACTTGTGATAGTAGTCGTGTTTGTGGTGGATACTTAGTATTTGTACGAGGCGGTATTGGGGGTCTGTATTGTGGGGTTCCTGTTATGGTATTGAGGTTGTCACATGAGAATGGATCACTTGGAATATGTGATGTATGTGGTGTAGACATTATGGGTGGTTGAGTGTTATTATGTTTGGGTGTTAAGTGTTGTATCGTCCCCTGTATGTCAACCAATTTCTGGTCCAAGTCTTTGATTTGATTTGATAGATCTCCCACTTGAGACCAAACGTCCTGGTAGGATTGAGTGAAGTTCTTAACTGTCTGTAATGTTTGTTGTGTTTCCTGCTCTAATTGAATTAGATCAATATATGATTCATCATTACCAGTTGCCATTGTTACAATATTTCAAATACTTACAATCAAACAATAAAATGTAAACTACATTAATAGACAATATCCTGCACTCCGTCACCATAGAAATAATGAATATGCATGAAAATAAGTCATGACCTTAATCAGATAAAAATCAACAATATTGTATAAAGAAATGCATACAATATGACAAAACATTATAAGTGACCTACATAATATATAGGCACAGTGGGTATGGATCAATAGCACTGGACTAAAGATCCTATCCCACCGCTGCCACCAAATGTCACAGGAGGATTCTTCCCCCCCCCACCAAGACATTAAGATACGAGAAAAGAGAGAATAATAATACTACTATAAAGATGCACTGTTGTCAGTCTTCTTGCCTGGAGACAGGGGTCAGAGAATGGTCCTGTGTCATAGTTGACACGGTGGGTATGAAGACTACTGACGTTTACGCTGCCTGGGAATTAGGGTAGGCCTGTCCTACCTGCTATTACATGATATTCCTTGGGTGTATGGGTCTTATTACTGATGAGGCCAGGTGATGTCTTCCCACTGGGAGGCAATTGAAGTGCTGATTTCCATTTTAGTGGTAAGGTACGATGGTACTGAAGAAAATCCCTGGTACTCAGTTCGTTTCTTTGTTACTCATTACATCATGCCAAATTTCTCCCAGGCCTAGTCTCCCGGACTTGGTTAATTTACATAGTCTTCAGAACTCCTGGACTAGATCCAATTTACATACTCTTCAGGACTCCTGGACTAGGTCCTTGGAAATATTCCTTTTATTTAATTTTTATTTCAAGAAAAACAACACAAGTGAGTTGTTTTAAAACAACAAAAATAACTCTTTATATTGAGAGATCTCAAAAAAAATATATCAACTACATACTGTGGGAATTGCTTTTCCTTCACAACAGAATAAATATCAAACATGGAGCAGCCCTGAAATCAATTAATTTACAGTAAGGTGTAAATCACTTGATACCCTACTCCACACAGTACTAAATGTTTTGTACACAACATATGTCAATGGATAAGACTACCTGAAAGATTTCTGAGAAACACTTAAACTAAAATGAGGTAAAACTAGGCTAAGGTGCCTTTCAACAGGATATAGTCTAGGCTAGGCCTCTTCAGAAATCGTTAAGGATAGCCTATGCAAAGTTTACATGGCTGATTTTTGACTAGGTTACAATAGGCCACAAGTTAGGTTAGTTTAATGAGGGTATAGGCTAAGTCCTACGTAATTAAGTTTTCATGAACTTTTATATATATAGCCTAAGCTATTTGTAACAAAAATAGTCATAATTCCTCATTCAAACAGGATTAGTCTAGGGTAGGCCTTCTTAAATTACTGTATAGCCTAGTCTAAGATCGTGATCGGCAGTGGAAACTTCCATGAGGAAGGTAGGGGCAAACCCAAGATGCCCTGTTGGACGGCCATTTTGTGGTACCCTTTAGGCGCTGGTATCTACAAAAACTTTACACAAACAAAACACTTATAACTATCTCTTCCTAACGCTCTACAACCCTATCAAATGGTAAGTTACAACTCAAACTAACGCAGCAAAATATCATGACAACTAATGAATGTGAAGAATATTTCACTACAAAAATTTTCACGTTAAGGCGTTGCAATCACGTTTGACTGGCATGCAACAAGGCTGCACCTAAATCTTCGTCTGTTACTGTTCTTTCATGATAGTGATCTGTTCCAACTAATGAACTACCGGTAATATTATGACTTTAAAAGCTTACCTTGCAAGGGATAGATAATAACTTGTATTAATAATTTGGTAAAATAGCCAAAGTGAAGGGTGGACCGCTTGACGTCCTTTTCACACCAACAGCGTTCTCGTCCCTTACATGTTTCTTTAGTGTTACCAATATGCAGACGAAAGATTCAGGACAGCGCTCCCACATTCAGAGCGAAAGAAAAACAAAACAAGGGACAGGCTACACTGCTATGCACTCGACGTCCACAACAAAAACGAAAACATTTTACAGTCCCAATCACTCTCACAACAGCAGTGTAAAGATATTAGAGGAGGATGATGAATTAATTCCTAAACAAATCACTAAATAATTAAAGCCATATTTTTCCCATTACAGCTCTGTATCGGTATTACCTTGGAAACAGACTTTTTCTATAGTGTTTTGGTTGCTTATCAAGAATTTATTAGTTATTTTTTGTCGCTTGACTCTAATTAACCTCAGAACTGATTATATTTTAGCCATTACTCATGCGCAGCGTTACAAGGGAACTTTTGGTAAAAAGTGGTTTCTTCACTGGGCGGTCTGCTGTATAAGTAACACGGCCTGCCAGGTTAGGTCAGGTTAGGGTACGTTAGGTTGGAGCGGTTACAGTTTCGTATGCTGTGGGTTTCGTCTGCCGATTTCCTATCCGAGACCCACCACCAGGTGGCAGTGGGTACTGGCTAGAGAATCGGCGGACGGATACAAAAAGATGGCGACGCAACCGGACGAAACCGACCTAACCGAACCTAGGACGGCGTGCCCTTACCTGGCCGGGGCTTTGCCTGGACCCCACCGACCTAGGTCGCCACCGAAACTAACGAAACCGACCTAACCCAACATAGGACGGCGTGCCCTTACCAGGCCAGGGGGGCTTCACCCCCCCAGAAGGGCCGTGAAATTAGTAAATCTATAACTTTTCGAAATAGCACGTACCTCATTCGAAGTCGGAATCGGCGACATTAGACCGCATTTTGGCGGGTGTTTAAGGGATATGCACGTTTAATTAATTCGAGGAAAGCTTTAAAGGGGCAAGGGACGACGCTGCCTTCGTCACACTTGCCACAAGTCCCGCTGAAATCGCCAAGTAGGCCACTTTTCATTAGGTAAACCAGCAATGAACGCTCTTCGTGACACAAAACGCCTAAATCCCTAAGGATCACTGGATTCTTAGCCCCAAATTCCACGTGGGTCGGATACGACACGGAAGACACGAAAGTAGCCATGTTAGCAACTCTTGAACCCGGGAGAGACTGAGGAAGGTCGCGGGGCATTTCGGGTCGTTGGTCGTCAGCTGTTTGGGTGGAACTACTTACCTTGGCGGAGGGATCTCGGCACCGCAGAATGAGTTAGGCGGCCCAGAATACGAAACTGTAATCTACCCGTTAGGTTAGTATGGTACCTTAAATAATAGCTTCCTTATCCAATGCCTTCTTAAATATATGGCTCCCTGATGACTTGAGAATATGTGGAACCATTCCATAATAACAACGTGGCGGCCCGGTCTTTCTCCCTGCGTTTTCCGCCCACCCAAAACCCTGCGTTCCCAAAGGGTCCCCAACCATGCCTGGCAGATATGAGGTAAATAATAACTGACTGACAACAAACAAAACCACCTCCTTCATCAGCAACAGTAAAAGTATTAAAAAGAAAATCAATTTCCAAGGTAATATTCAGTGCAGAGGTTTTGCTTAGATTTACCAACTGCTCATTTATTCATTGTTTTCCATTATTCAATAAATATTTGATAAATGTGAGCCCTGGCCTTGACTTTGACGTAATGCAGTGAATTTGGACCACCTAAACTGTAGGATTACCTAAATGACTTGGCCAATTTACGTAGCTGGCTCCATATGAACGATAGGGCTACCCTCATTCAATGCATTACTTGACTCAATTACTTGTAATTAGGCAATCACACACGACATAATTAGGGGTAATTAGGCAATCTTCATTTCGAAATGACCTAGGGGTGGGGGGGGTCTCATAACCGTTAATTTCCCGAACTTTAAAAAATATATATATAAAAAATTCGACAATGTCACAAGGTGCCTTTGGCAAAGACCTTCCAGAAAAAGGGATTTATTTTATTCCTGTGTCTAGAAAACGGAATGATTACTTATTATTACACTAATTATGACTCAATTACCGTAATCGTGACTCACCCAGAGTGAAATGGAAACGGTCTTCGGTACTAAATGCTGTAAAGAGTAATTTGGACCTCAAAGGGAGACGCCTCAACACTCGAGGGTCACGAATTGTAAACAAAGATGGACGACAGTTTCCAGTTCGCGATTTATTTTTTTGTTTATATATATTTTCATTCTACTTTTCTGGTTTATCTAGTGCATTTTTTACTATCTTTATTGAAAAATCTAAGTATTTTTGTTATTTGTTTATTTTTTTTTATTCCATCTCATCATCCTGAACTTTTGCTCTCCGCTTTGACTGAATCAACCAGTTCTGATCTTCTTCTTTTGAAAATAAGGACAAGAATTTACGTAATGAAGACAAAATCAGACCCTTTTCTTGTAAGAATATCTTGATATATTGTTAAACATACACACTTGAAATCCTTAAGGCACAGTATTCACCAAGAGCTAAGGGATTAGGTGTAATTTTAATAATATATCAATATATACACGCAAGACAAGGGTCTGATTTCATCCAAATCTTTTTAGGAAAGAATTGTACTTCGTAGTATTCAATATTATTTACCAAAACAAGCGAGGAGGAGCATCAGAGCAGGCCTAATATACTAAAATAACGAAGAACAAAATGCGCATTTGGGAGAATGGCCTCAACAAGTTGAAATGTTTAACAATTCTTTCAATAATAATCGTAATAACAATCAATATGTCTGAGTCTCAGATTCTAAAGTTTTAAACGTCTCTTAGGTATCAGATGATAAGCTCATCACTTCCTCTTTATAGAATAGCTGTTCAGATGGATTATAACAAAAAATATAGACGCACAGAACGAATATACGTAAGAATAACACCTCCACTCAAATAACGAAAGCTTAATTTACGCTAGAATCACCTTAGTAGGGTACGGAAAAGCGTGTACAAGAATAACCCTTATGACGGAAGCGCTCAGAGTTTAGGCCGATGTGACGGAAAAACGCAAATAATTCTCCTCTTTCAGTTCTCTTTCCATGTGAAATTTCTGATTTTTTCTTTACTAAATGAAGAAATATGAATTTTACGTCTTCGTTTTCACTGGAGTTTTTAAGAAATTATTATTTCAAGGTAGAATTTTCTTCGAGTTAACACGGTATTTAGTCACAGTGCAAGTACGTACGTGTGTGTGTGTGTGTGTGTGTGTGTGTGTGTGTGTGTGTGTGTGTGTGTGTGTGAGAGAGAGAGAGAGAGAGAGAGAGAGAGAGAGAGAGAGAGAGAGAGAGAGAGACTCTGTGAAGACGGAAGACTCCGGAACGCTAGACCGAAGCATATGCTGGAGCCTATCCATGACATCGAAGGAGACGTTCTGGATTACTGGAACCGAAGTAGTTCTCAGAAGCTGGAAAAGTCTTCAGAAGCAGGAGAAGTCTTCAGACGCCAGATTAATCCTCAGAAGCCAGATTAGTCTTCAGAATCCGGAGAAGCCTTCAGAAGCCGGATTAGTCTTCAGAACCCGATGATGACGCGTTCAGGAGCCAAAGTCAGCTCGAGGCTTTTTCTAAAACTAAGCATAAGGCAGACCTCCAATAATGGGTAGCGAGCAACTGTGACCACCTCCAGGAAAAGGCCCAGTGGATCCAAATTCTGGAAACGGCTTTGGCTACTAAGGAATATGCGCACGCCGAGGAACTGATTGATCTCAGCCAGGAGGCACAGAAAAAAATCACACAAGCTGAAGATACAATTGAAATTTTCGCAAAGGAAAATCGACTTCTGAAGCAGGCAAACGAAAATAACAAGGGATTAGTAGTTAAACAACGACAAGATATTGATAATTTGAACGGCCTCATTGCGGAGAAAGATTTAGAGTCCAGGAACAACGGACAGTGCAATGAAGAGTTGCAGAAAAAAGTGGTCAGCCTTCAAAGTAAATGCATCTCACTACAGGAACGCCTGAATGAAAGTGAGGTCGAAAAGGTTAAAATTGAGGAGGAAATGGAAGACATAGGAAGGAAATTGGGAGACCAGGAATTTCACCTGAATGACAAGACTCAGATGGAAACGAGGACGAAAGAGATAGAATAGGAGAAGGATGGAAGCCTCTTCTTGAGAATAGTAGAAAAAGAAGTCACCGGTCTACGAGAGCTGATAAACACTGGTGAATCTGACCTAGGCACGTTTGGGGACAAGATGAGTGAGGAGGTACAAGGAAAGGTCCTCGCAAGAAACTCCTACAGGAGAAGCGTAATGCAATGAAGGAGGCCATGAAAGAAAAGCAAGCAACCTAGCCACTGAGAGTGGGCAGACAAGCCAGCCCAACTCAGTGCCGGTCCCAAGCCCGGATAAATAGGGAGGGTTGGAATCGTCCGTAGCATCAGGCCTAGATGCTACATGACCAAAATGGCATAGGCAATTATACCCACAGAACTGGTGACACAGATGTCTCGAGGGCCAAGTCCGAGACACCAGTTCAGAAGAGACATGCAAAAAGAGGCAAGTCTCGATGCCTGTTGCCTTCCACAGCAGGAGGGTGGGTGACCTGTGACACCCCAAAAAAACCAGCCAAACTGGCCCACCAAAAAGGCCCAACCAAAAGGCCAACAACATGAGTGAGTCACAGGCTGGCTCGGCGACCATGGGGCTGACCGCACATCTTCAGCAGCATGACAGGGACTCCATGATTCCCCACCTTCAAAATAATCCCCCCCTTGAAGGTGTTCATGGCAGTTCCTCTAATGTTGCTTTGGGTGTTTGTGTTCAACCCCACAGTCATCAGGCCATTCTGTGACCCATTTGTGTTTGGCCTATTCTCTCAGTCAGTCAGGAGGAGCTCGGCAACTGAGCTTCACCGCATGGACTAGACTGATCTTCCTGCTGTACATAAAACAACATTTTAACCTAGCCACTGAGAGTGGGCAGGCAAGCCAGCCCAACTCAGTGCCGGTCCCAAGCCCGGATAAATAGGGAGGGTTGGAATCGTCCGTAGCATCAGGCCTAGATGCTACATGACCAAAATGGCATAGGCAATTATACCCACAGAACTGGTGACACAGATGTCTCGAGGGCCAAGTCCGAGACACCAGTTCAGAAGAGACATGCAAAAAGAGGCAAGTCTCGATGCCTATTGCCTTCCACAGCAGGAGGGGTGGGTGACCTGTGACACCCCCCAAAAAAAGGCCAGCCAAACTGGCCCACCAAAAAAGGCCCAACCAAAAAGGCCAACAACATGAGTGAGTCACAGACTGGCTCGGCGACCATGGGGCTGACCGCACATCTTCAGCAGCATGACAGGGACTCCATGATTCCCCCACCTTCAAAATAATCCCCCCAGAAGGTGTTCATGGCAGTTCCTCTAATGTTGCTTTGGGTGTTTGTGTTCAACCCCACAGTCATCAGGCCATTCTGTGACCCATTTGTGTTTGGCCTATTCTCTCAGTCAGTCAGGAGGAGCTCGGCAACTGAGCTTCACCGCATGGACTAGACTGATCTTCCTGCTGTACATAAAACAACATTTTAACCTAGCCACTGAGAGTGGGCAGGCAAGCCAGCCCAACTCAGTGCCGGTCCCAAGCCCGGATAAATAGGGGAGGGTTGGAATCGTCCGTAGCATCAGGTCTAGATGCTACATGACCAAAATGGCATAGGCAATTATACCAACAGAACTGGTGACACAGATGTCTCGAGGCCAAGTCCGAGACACCAGTTCAGAAGAGACATGCAAAAGAGGCAAGTCTCGATGCCTATTGCCTTCCACAGCAGGAGGAGGTGGGTGACCTGTGACACCCCAAAAAAAAGGCCAGCCAAACTGGCCTAACCAAAAAGGCAACAACATGAGTGAGTCACAGACTGGCTCGGCGACCATGGGGCTGACCACGCATCTTCAGCAGCATGACAGGGACTCCATGATTCCCCCCACCTTCAAAATAATCCCCCTTGAAGGTGTTCATGGCAGTTCCTCTAATGTTGCTTTGGGTGTTTGTGTTCAACCCACAGTCATCAGGCCATTCTGTGACCCATTTGTGTTTGGCCTATTCTCTCAGTCAGTCAGGAGGAGCTCGGCAACTGAGCTTCACCAGATGAACTAGACTGATCTTCCTGCTGTACATAAAACAACATTTTAACCTAGCCACTGAGAGTGGGCAGACAAGCCAGCCCAACTCAGTGCCGGTCCCAAGCCCGGATAAATAGGGAGGGTTGGAATCGTCCGTAGCATCAGGCCTAGATGCTACATGACCAAAATGGCATAGGCAATTATACCCACAGAACTGGTGACACAGATGTCTCGAGGCCAAGTCCGAGACACCAGTTCAGAAGAGACATGCAAAAGAGGCAAGTCTCGATGCCTGTGCCTTCCACAGCAGGAGGGGGTGGGTGACCTGTGACACCCCCAAAAAAGGCCAGCCAAACTGGCCCACCAAAAAAGGCCCAACCAAAAAGGCCAACAACATGAGTGAGTCACAGACTGGCTCGGCGACCATGGGGCTGACCGCACATCTTCAGCAGCATGACAGGGACTCCATGATTCCCCCCACCTTCAAAATAATCCCCCCCTTGAAGGTGTTCATGGCAGTTCCTCTAATGTTGCTTTGGGTGTTTGTGTTCAACCCCACAGTCATCAGGCCATTCTGTGACCCATTTGTGTTTGGCCTATTCTCTCAGTCAGTCAGGAGGAGCTCGGCAACTGAGCTTCACCGGATGAACTAGACTGATCTTCCTGCTGTACATAAAACAACATTTTAACCTAGCCACTGAGAGTGGGCAGACAAGCCAGCCCAACTCAGTGCCGGTCCCAAGCCCGGATAAATAGGGAGGGTTGGAATCGTCCGTAGCATCAGGCCTAGATGCTACATGACCAAAATGGCATAGGCAATTATACCAACAGAACTGGTGACACAGATGTCTCGAGGGCCAAGTCCGAGACACCAGTTCAGAAGAGACATGCAAAAAGAGGCAAGTCTCTATGCCTTTGCCTTCCACAGCAGGAGGGGTGGGTGACCTGTGACACCCCCCAAAAAAAGGCCAGCCAAACTGGCCCAACCAAAAAGGCCAACAACATGAGTGAGTCACAGACTGGCTCGGCGACCATGGGGCTGACCGCACATCTTCAGCAGCATGACAGGGACTCCATGATTCCCCCCACCTTCAAAATAATCCCCCCCCTTGAAGGTGTTCATGGCAGTTCCTCTAATGTTGCTTTGGGTGTTTGTGTTCAACCCCACAGTCATCAGGCCATTCTGTGACCCATTTGTGTTTGGCCTATTCTCTCAGTCAGTCAGGAGGAGCTCGGCAACTGAGCTTCACCAGATGAACTAGACTGATCTTCCTGCTGTACATAAAACAACATTTTAACCTAGCCACTGAGAGTGGGCAGACAAGCCAGCCCAACTCAGTGCCGGTCCCAAGCCCGGATAAATAGGGAGGGTTGGAATCATCCGTAGCATCAGGCCTAGATGCTACATGACCAAAATGGCATAGGCAATTATACCAACAGAACTGGTGACACAGATGTCTCGAGGGCCAAGTCCGAGACACCAGTTCAGAAGAGACATGCAAAAAGAGGCAAGTCTCGATGCCTATTGCCTTCCACAGCAGGAGGGGTGGGTGACCTGTGACACCCCCCAAAAAAAGGCCAGCCAAACTGGCCCACCAAAAAAGGCCCAACCAAAAGGCCAACAACATGTGGTGAGTCACAGACTGGCTCGGCGACCATGGGGCTGACCGCACATCTTCAGCAGCATGACAGGGACTCCATGATTCCCCCCACCTTCAAAATAATCCCCCCCTTGAAGGTGTTCATGGCAGTTCCTCTAATGTTGCTTTGGGTGTTTGTGTTCAACCCCACAGTCATCAGGCCATTCTGTGACCCATTTGTGTTTGGCCTATTCTCTCAGTCAGTCAGGAGGAGCTCGGCAACTGAGCTTCACCGGATGAACTAGACTGATCTTCCTGCTGTACATAAAACAACATTTTAACCTAGCCACTGAGAGTGGGCAGACAAGCCAGCCCAACTCAGTGCCGGTCCCAAGCCCGGATAAATAGGGAGGGTTGGAACGTCCGTAATATACCTGCCAAAACAAATTAAATGAGGGAGGGAGAGAGAGACAGAGAGCAATCTCTCATGGAAAACCTGTAGAAAAATCTCCCTTTAAAACCTTGAGATAAATTTTTATATAAACTTGGTTGAATGCTACACTTGAAGAGTCATGTAGCATCAGGCCTAGAGTCTACTGCATTGCCAAGCACCTACCTAGCATTTATCTTCTATTCTTTGGAATTTATTTGATATATATTTTTAAGAATAAATTCCAAAGAATACAAGGTAAATGCTAGGTGCCTGGCACTGTAGAGTCTAGGCCCAATACTACTGTTGCTCTAACTGTAGCATTTTAGGGGACCGTCCACTTTACATTAACCTTATGGGAAAATGGGGTTTTTCAAACTCTATAAACTTTTTTGTTTTTCAATCGATTTTTCTCATTCAAAAACCATTTGAAAGATAATTTTCTCTACTAAAAACTAATTACTGGAATTTTTAAAAAAATTTTAGTTTTTTTTTATTATATATTTTTTACGTAGTATTTTTTTTTTTTTTAATCGATAATTTCAATAGGTAAAAATCAAATTTAAAAATTCTGTGCTATGAATATTTAGACATTTTAATGCTCTATTATTTGGTTTTTGAACTACTAAAATCGGTCGATAAAAAAAAAAGTATAATTAATTTTTTTCCGAAAATCTTAAGTTTTGAGAAAACGAGCTTCAAAGTTTTCATATACTACATTTACTTCTGTAAATTCTGAAGTGAACCTAGAGACTTGAAATTTGGAGGATACATAGAAACCATATTTATAAACATAAACTGTAATTTTTATTAAGATTGTTTGAATAGAATTCAGTATACATAAGTTTGAAAAATTATAACTTCAGATAAACACTGTGAACAGACAATGCATGTGGGCGATTATACATTTGTCTTTTTTTATCACTGACCACATTTCACGCTTTTAGCTTACTTGATTATCATCTCTATTACCTTATGCTACTATGAATATGATAATGACGCAAAATCATTACAAATATCTACGAAAAGACGAAGAAATGAACAGAACTTACTTTAATGGCTTATCTTTGGTTTTTTAGAAAACTCGTATCATTCAAAGAAAACGTCGAGTTCATTTAGGAAAACAGATCTCTAAATTTGGGAGAGACTATAGAAAAAATTTTCAGGTACTCAGAAAAAAAGTTCCCTACCGGATTAGTGTTGCTTATATGACCCCGTGCTAGAGGAGGCATAGATAAGTGTAGATTGAAGCCTTTTTAGACATGATTTATACATATTTCATAAAAAAATTGTTTGAAACTTAAAGTAGAGTGGTTTTCCTACCCAAAACCGTCATAAACCGAAAATGGGTTTCGGACCCCATGGGTCGCCGGATGAATGTCCCCTTAACCAAGTTTATATAAAACTTATCTTATGATTTTAAGGAGATTTCTGCAGGTTAAACATGACAAATTTCTCTCTCTCTCTCGAACAGGTTGTGGGTGGAGAGCTGTTGAAGGGTTGTGGGTGAATAGTTGTGGGTAAAGGGTTGTGACTGCAAGGTTGTGGGTGGATGGCTATGGGTAGAGGGTTGTGGGTTTAAGGTTGCGTTCAGGGTCATGGGTGGAAGGTTATGGGTGGAAAGTTGTGGGTATAAGGATGCATGTGGAGGGTTGTGGGTGTAAGGATACATGTGGAGGATTGTGGATGTAACGAAGTGTGTGGAGGGTTGTGGGTGTAGGGATGCATGTGGAGGTTTGTGGGTGGAGAGCAGGTGGAGGGTGGAGGGTTGCGGGTGGAAAGCAGACTGTGGGTGGAAGGCAGGCTGTGGGTGCAGGGTTGTGGGTGGAAAGCAGGCTGTGAATGGAGGGTTGTTGTTGAAAAGCAGGCTGTGGGTGCAGGGTTGTGGGTGGAAAGCAGGCTGTAGGTGGAGGATTGCAGGTGGAAAGCAGGCTGTGGGTGGAAAATAACCTGTGGGGTGGAAAGCAGGCTGTGGGTGAAGGGTTGCGGGTGGAAAGCAGGCGGTGGGTGAAGGGTTGTGGGTGGAAAGCAGGCTGTGGGTGAGTTGTGGGTGGAAAGCAGGCTGTAGGTGGAGGGTTGCAGGTGGAAAGCAGGCTGTTGGTTGAGGGTTGTCGGTGGAAAGCAGGCTGTGGGTGGAAAGCAGGCTATGGGTGGAGGGTTGTGGGTGGAACATAGGCTGCGGGTGGAGGGTTGCCATTACGAATAAAAATATGTTAAAGGCAACTTTGTGCCATTAAGAATAAAAATATGTTAAAGACAACTTAAGACACATTGGCTGTCCGTGCAAACAACGTTCAAATTGCTATTAAAAAAAAAAAAAAAAAAAAAAAAAAAAAAAAAAAAATTTGCTAAATCTGCCGGTATAGCAGTCTTCAGTTCAGCCTCCTTTTACTTCAAAATCCTCTTTGATATTGGAGTGCTATTTGTGATGTTAAGTCTCCTTGAGTTGGGTAATATGAAAATCACGCTCAAAGAAAAAGCAAATTTACCGATACCGAATTATTTACCGTCTTTTATTTGTGTTTCCTATTTATTCCAATGTGGGATGGTAGTGAACACGACGCCCTTGGGAATGATGTTTGGTATTATATAAAACGTTAGTGACAGAAACGTTATAAACGTTCATACTTCACATTACAACATATGTAAATTATATTTTCAATCCCAAAATGTGATAATTGTTTAAAATTTTCCTGAAACTGTTTAAAAAATGGCATAATCTCAATGTGGCATTTCAAAGACACATCGCAACTCAGGATCGACAATTTACTTATTTCTGCCACTTTTGGTCATATAAAGCTTTGATCTACCAAACATACGCAAGAATTAACTTCTAATGTACCTTGGCGTTACTTACAATTAATAAAATGAGGAAGAACTATCAGTTAAACACTAAAATAAGACGGCCGGTGAGACACCATGGACGGTTGCCAGGAGCTCAGGTTCCAATAATATCCTAACAGCTTTGAGCGTTATTTTAGATTATTTATCGTTATCTATATCACATTATAAAGCCAATACTGAAATACGCGATATTATAAGATATTTAATAAAGACTATACATGGCATTTCTCGTTAGATCTTTTATTTTATGGCTACAACAAGATGTAAAGTTCCATCGATGGAGACTTTAACTGAAAACCCCGTATGTTTGGTCGGCTGTTCATGTAACTAAACTACAAGAAATATCGTTTAACAAACAAATGAACAATATAGCATCAACCTTTGACTGATTAATGATTAAAAAATAAATATCAAGTACAAAACAAAGTTAGATTTTATGTAAAGCCTTAAAAATCTCCGAGTGCTATTGTCGTATCGTCGGGTGACAAGACAACACTAAACGCCATTCACAAACAAACATAGAAAGAAGTTTGAATATAATTCATGTACAACATGTACACTCTGTAGTTGAAGAAGGTTACCTAACTTGATGAGAACTGGGCAAAAAAGCTGAAATACAGAAGTCCTTGTACATTTTAGTATTACAATACAGCACTTTCCCATTATTCAGACCTTCAAGTTCCATTTTAACATTAAGAACTAACTGAATCTTCATCACATTACTGATATTCAGTGGTAACTGTACAGAACATAATAAAAAAAATTATACCTAAACCTAAATATCTCCATAGTTCAAGACACTGCAACATTGGAAATGTTAAAATTTACAAAACCTATAAACTGGGAAATTTGTTAGTTAGTTATAAATGATTTGTTTAACCAGACCTCTGAACTCTTTTAGGGTTCTTCTCGGGCTGGGAATAAACTGGGAAAAAATATATGTGAATTTCAAAAGGCACTTACAAACGTAAAGCAACAAGCAACTCAAATATTTCCTTAACAATACATGTCTATAAAGGTGAATCTTAGTGACATTTTCTTAAGACAAGACAGTTTCATTCTGTTATATCACTTCTATTAACTGATCAAACTTTCACTGGTGCTCTGAGATGATACATTTTATATAAGAACACAAAGAGCGAAATATTTTCCCTTTCCTTTCTTTAAATCCCCATAATCTATTCCCACTTTGCTTCCTACTCCCTTAGCCTGACCTTACTCCAATTTACAATTTCCATGGAATACCAAGCCCTTCATAAGTCTTAGAAGGAAAGAGAAACACTTGACTTGTCATGTGAAACATGGTAATGATAATAGTCCACTACATACTAACTATCCTTATAGCAGAAGTTCATCAACAAATGAATTTCCCTTATTACATAGATGTCTGGAAAATATTTCTTGTTCTGTATGAAAAAATACTGGCTAGTTCCCAAGGTGATTTTAATTCTTAAAGCAAGTTCACTTATCAATTACATTAAGTAGTAATACTACCTATGTTGAATTACCTTGCTAGCAATAAAAGGCCCCTCAAAGTACCGGTGTTAATTTGAATTTATCTATAAATTCATATACCTAAAATCCTTGTCAGAGAATCAAAAACTATTCTGAAAGTACCACTTCCAAAACTAGAACCTTAACATAACAGCATTGTCTTGAAACATGAAGAGATGCCATGAAAATATTGCTCATTTGAAGATATACTTTTAATTGAAGCATCAGCTTTCAATAACTCTATTTTTAAAATTTACAAGATGCATTATTTCCATGGCAAACTTGAACAAATTTAGGAGACTATCATTACATCAAATAAAAATTATAGCAAGTTCTCTGTCAGCAAATCTGGGATAATAACTAATAAACATAATTCTGAAATATTTCCTGTTGTAAAATACAAACATACAATTACTTTTTTCTGTGATATCCTTCCCGTATTAATCTAAGCCTTTATGCAACTTAAATCTCTAGGTTTAAGCCCCAGTGTTTATGTACTTTTACAGTGGTATAAAACCTAGATGCATTAAAAAATTAACTTTACATTAACATGGATATACTGTAATACAAAAACTGAAACAAAGGCTCTGAGAACTATCTGCAATTGAAAAACTGTCGATAATTACTGATAATTATTCCATAAATGTTTTAAGTAACACCTCAGAGATTCGTCACTAAACTACTGTATATATAACCAAGACAAAAAATGTTTTATATACGTCAATATGATCTATTCCTCTTAGCTAATGAACCACTAGCTATTAAGCAGGTAAGAATCTTGTGGAAATTAAAGAATATTATCAGAACAATTTCCTATTGCTCTAAAGAACTCTGGGAAAAGTCAATGTCTCCACAAATCTGCTAAATAATTTACTGACAATGTAAATAGGGAACAACTACTATACTCTGAACAATATACTACCTGATACCACCTCCCAGAGCTTCCCTTGAGTCAACATAACAACCTACAATTGTTTATTACCTGATATACAAGAAATCAAACAATGGAAAATGCTTTTATCCTCTCGTGTAAGACTGCTGGGTACCTGACATCATGATATTGATGTTAAAACATAAAAGAATACCTGACGTTATAACATCATGCATCCTGTACAACCTGACAGCTGTCACTAGGCCTATGGAAGTCCTGTCTAGCCCTGAGCCAAACCTGTGATAAATAACAGTTGCCTTTGCACAGTCTCTGTGACATAACCTTTCGTGTTATGGTATTCATTCTGGCATCATTTCAAAACAAAATACCTGTACTTTATTGTGGTATGTTCACAAAAAGCCAAGCAACAAATAGAGGGTCAAAACTGCAGTAAACTCAAAAGAGTTGGAAAAGCTGAAAATGACAACTTATATCTGACTCAATGGTTGGACTTTGCTGTTGCATCCACAATACTCCAAGGGGTTTGCATGCTGGTCAACTGAGAACTGATATTTTCAACCCCCCACCCTTGAAGGTGTTCATGGCAGTTCCTCTAATGTTGCTTTGGGTGTTTGTGTTCAACCCCACAGTCATCAGGCCATTCTGTGACCCATTTGTGTTTGGTCTTTTCTTTATGCTTTAAATTTCTTTATATGGTTTAATTGAAAGAGTAATTTAATTTTTTTTTTTTTTTAGTTGCTGCCAAGTCACCCAATGGCTCACCAGGCACACCCCACCCCATGGAAGCAGTTGGGGAGAGGCACCCTCTCTAGCATTTCCCTCCTCTAGCTCTGTATTTTGTTTTCCTTTTCTGCTCCTAGATCACAACTGAGAGGATGTCTTTGCAGTGTGTTAGATGGATGTCAGTCCGTCTTAGCCTGTGATTTCCTCTGATAAGTCTGTCATCTCGCTCTGGCTGCGTTGGAATGAGCAGGGCCCAAAGACTGAGACCAGTTGAAGCACTTGACGGTCATTATTGTTAGCTCTTCCCCGAACTATGGCAGCTTGTATCTAGTCTTTTGGGAAGAGATGGTGATGAATTGTAAAATTGTTCTGTTCCATAAGGCACTTACAGACTAGGGACTGTGTATTTAGAGACCCTGGGAAGAGCAGAGTCCCTTCGTAATCAGTTTTCAGCTAGCGCAGGAGAAAATCCAAAATGTAAGAACTTCAGGTTTGAATGTTAAGAAAATACAAATGATTAAAAATTTGTGATATTTTCTCCTAAGCCTTTGGAAACATGATATTGTAGAATATTCTTGGCATCTTCCCACCTCCAATAAATGGCTACCTGAAAGTAAAAAATAAATTTAAAAAGATTGAAATGTCTTAATTTCCTAATAATTTATTTATCTGCATAATCTTAATTTCCTGATAAATAAATTGTCTGCATAATTCCTAAATCACTTAAAAAGCAGACTACAACAAAAACTAAAAAGGAGCCAGAACCATTGCAATTTGCAGAGGTCCCAATGGATTGAAAATTTAAAATCCTCTTTTCTGCAAGGAGAAAAACTTAACATATCCAGCCACTTGCTTAAAGCCCAATTAATTACATTTCTAAGATTCAAGATCAAAACTGAATGTGTTACATACAAACCACTGACCATCCATTTTATTAACAGAGCACATCTATCTAATTCCAGGCCATTTCAAACCTCCCCTCATGCTTATCTAAATTATAAAAAGACAAGAGACCATATACAAAGTGATGGTTGGATGCACTTTTTGCAAATCCACGTTCAACTTTTTCCAAAGCCTGAGCTTCATTATTACATCCAAAATATTCACCTATCAAGTCAGGTCTAACATTTTTTTTATATCTATCCCAAAAGTTGGTAGTTGGCCATGAATGTCTGCCTGCAAACTTGTTAAAATGACTAATGACAAACCGCAAAACCTTCACCATTTGGCATGATACTATGAGGTGCTTTCAAGAGGCTGCTCATGAGCAGAAAAGGCAAAGGTCACAATACCCAAGAGACCAAAATACATACCAAATTGCACCAAAGCCTCTTCTCCATTGGACAATAACTGCTGAGGAATTCAGAATGTATTCATATGAAGCTCCTAAATCGCCATACTGCACTGAATTCACAGATACACAGATGGTATTACCATTGAAATCTATTCAGCCATGAGTGGGCTTAAACTCTGGAACAGTCCAATGATAACAGGAATTACGAGGCAATCCATGTTAGCTACCTGCAGACCCAAATTCCTAATCCATTCTGTCGCCCGTGCAAACCCAAGGATGATCACCTTATCAGGCTGCTGTGAAGCATTCATCATAGTTGTCTCTATCCCAAAAAAGACAAAAAGCTTTAACTACTCCAGACTGAAAAACTAAAAGTACCACACAGAAATTTACACTGGCAAAGAGAAAAACCAGAACACCAAGGCAAAAAATGGGCAGGAAGTGCTAAAACAACTGGCTTCTTGGATAGAAAGGCAGTAATGCTGCCTTCCTATGAAGGCAGATAAGAGAGAAAACTGATGTGCCTCAGCGTTACTGGGGTTAAACTAAGTTCGGCTGCGCCCACCTTCTTCACCGCCGTTGGCTGTTTCCTGTTGCCACCAAAATCCTTGTGCTATTTGTAACCGGACTCCAGCAATGCCAGAGAATTTCCCTTAAGACAAAAGGTTTGTTGTGAAAAACAGAAATTGATTAAAAATTAATTTTGAAAAGATGGCACTACTCCTGTCTAGAAATATCAAAATTTGTTCTATCTGAATGGTGGGGGTCCTTCAATGGCAATTAAATTCAGGTAATATTCTGAAGTCAAGCCTGAGAAGGCTGAGTAATAACTGTATTCCTCTTAAGACAGTTTTTGAAATGTCAGCTCTATCTATGGTGTGTCTTAAGCAAAGGATGATTCATCTCTCTCTGACAAGCCAAATCTGAATCAAGTAAAGCCCAAAAGAGAAATCAAATTTCTGATGTAACAAGAAAATTGGCAGGAGCTGCAAGAACTGGTGGTTAAGCAGCATCAGTGTCAAGATGAGTCAAACCAATGGCTTCATAATAGTCTAGCCATGAGCAGTATATCCATGAAAATGAAACTGCAGAAGTTCCAAACTAGCAGGAGAAAAGACAGAAACCAACAACAAACTCAAATGCCCTATACAATCCAGGATGTCAACTTTTAATGTGGTTACAGAAGGAACAAAATGAAACAAGGTGAGGCATCTCTTACTAAAGGTCTGCCTAATTTCTCGTTTCATCTACAAGACCTGTGAACAAGATGATACACATACAATGTAAAAGGCATGTTGCATTTGTAACTTGGAAAACAATGTCAACGTAGACAAACAAATGCTAAAAAAAAAAAAGTTTCTTATATAGAGTAAGCAAAATACAGTAAACTTACAGGAATCGTCAAGACTACTGAGCCAATGATACAGTGCCAAATGGGCAAGGAGGACACTCTCCCAAAGCAAAATGGCCAAAGTAGGTAAACCACCATCATGAAAATATTCTGCAACTAATCACCAAGGAATAAATGAGAAGCCTACAAAATGGGTCGTAAATCTTATCACAGACCATGGCCCTGGTGAGTATTTTTGTGGAAAATCACTAATACTGTGCTACATATTGTGTAAAATTCTGAATGGTTATTTTACTGAAGTTTGCTAAGGTAATCAAAAGCAAATCATCCTGATCTACTATCCCCAAATATACACTATATAATTAACTGAACATTACAGATTCCTTTTAGGAATAAATTGCCAATTTGATTTTTAATGTCTTAACTGGTGTGCCATCTGAAAAGTCAGTCCAGAGGAAATATTAAAGAGGAAACCAAGTTGCTTTTCCATAACTTCCATTTTCCTTTAAATATTTCGAAATTGAAAAAAACCTTTCCTTGTCTTATCTAACCAAACTACCAACCACTGTACTTCAATCAACATCACCTTCAATTACATAATAAAAGGGAGGACATTAAAGTTATTGCATTGTGTGGTCTGGCCATATTTCATTGTAGTCATGTACTGCGTATAGGACCTACCTTTGAACATTACTCTATGTTCTTTACATATGCACTTGAGCCACAATGGTTGTTTGGGAAGGCTGCAAAAGGTGGGCTACCTGGAGTACTGAGAATATGCCAAATCTTCCCAAGGTACTTGAGAGATGACATCTTGGTACCTGCAAAAAATATTCCGTATGTTCACTTTTCATAAGAGATTTGTTGCTAATGAATGAAATTTATTTAATAAGCTAAGGAACAAAATTTCTTTAAAAGTTTATAACAATGTTGAATTTAATGAAGTAATAAAACCTACTTCAATACTGCAATTTTTTTAATATTGTATAGGCACCAAATTAATAGTATGTACAGTATACCAGTTACCTACATTAAGTAGAATTTTTCCTCCACTTGAGTACATTGCTGCAAAATATCAACCAAAATATTTTGGCAGTTAAGCTAAAATACATCATCTTGGCAGAAGCACCAGCAGTTCCATGTCACTTCTGAATTCTAGCATGGTGAATCAACTTCATTACCAAGAATGTGGGTTCATCAGGTTATCCATCATAAAATGATAAAACAGATGGATAATTACACTGCAAATGCATAAAACTGTGTTATCTATGAGAGGACTGATTACTGATATTCTACTGCATTGTCAGTAGGGTTATCTATTATATAAGTTCCCTCTCTTCTGCTTGTGCACTTAACGAAATCCTCAAGTCTAGTCTTAATCACAGTCTTTCATGATTTTCTGGGATTTCCTACTGGTCTTTGTCTTGGTGCATCCATTACCTACTTCTTCTTTATAGCTGTTCCCTATCCATTATCATCAATTGGCCAGACTACTCAAATTTTTCCACTCAATCTATTTTCCAGCAGCTGAACATGTTACTCAACTTCATATATATCTTCTCATTACACTCTAGCCATCAATGATGGCTGCATTACCTTGAAATCTGGTTCCTTTGTTGGAGGCCATATATCAGCTGCAGAAAGTTATATAACACTTACCTCAACACCTCATCTAAGCTGTATTACTCATTCTTGGTTGCCTTTCTCAATGCCTGCATCACAAAGTAGTGTCCCTAACATTACACCATTTCTCTTCCTTCTAACCACCAGAATTGCATCGGAGACCCCCACACACACTGTCTTAAATCAAGCCACAAACCATATTCAGCTCTCAACGAACACAATGCATGGGAAAGAACTAAAAAGTTTTCTTTTGTCAGTGACTGGCAGGCTCTGAGATTGTTGTGCCACAAACTCGTGAACAACAAGAATGAGAAGGGTTCCCTGCCCTCAAGTGCTGAACAAGATATGATGGCTGTGGAACTTATCAACTCGTGTCAACCAGGTTAAAGCTAGCAGAAAAACTGTGATGAGACCTTGGTCTGATGCATCCCCCAAGAGCTCTATGGCAACCAAGTTAGGCAAAACTTTTGAACTCCTATGAGAACGAACAAAGCTACCAATGAAGAGAAGTTCAAGCCCTTCATTCAAAGACCCGGCCTGAGGTAGAGCAATCAGCTTCATCAACTTGACTGTGAGGTGCTTGTCTTCATGAAGGCACACAAGGAAGTGCCATCTCCTGAAAAGTAGCTCCAACTGAAGCAAGACCCTGTCCATGATACCAGCCATAGAAGATGGCCCCTAATTACCTATTAAACATTAGCCGAGATGCACCACAGGCAACCAGACATCACCAAACCTACCTGTGAGAAAAGCCTCTTCTCTAGAGAACCACTGGAAAACTTTCAACCGAGAAGGTTGAGGGGCTGAACCACCTGGTGGTAGTACTTCAAAATGGGCATCTAACAGAGGTTAGAGGAGTGAAACCATGGGGAAATCTCTGAATGCCTCAGCTAGAGAGGCTATGACAGTATGATATCACTTGTCATGGGGCCAATGAGGCAGCCAGGGGTATCTGAACCCCACAATGTCATACCATGTTAATTAATCACCAAATCTGACTTACTGCAGAAAGTCATGGACCTCTAGACTGAACTAATAGAGCTGGAAGGCATCCTGAGCAGCCCAGGGGTCTGGAACATGAGTTAATTTTCTGCAGTTCCTATGGATTCCAAACAACACAAAATTTGTTCAACTGACATGAAAATGCTTAAGAAAAAAACCACAATCTACAAGTTTTTTTGTGATACTGTACCAGCATTCTGATAAATGATGATCAAGGTATCTTGGTTGACTAGTATATGTCATTTAGGCTATCAAGCCTAGCACTGGGACACTTTCTTTCATTGAGCATCTTAGACAGTGAAACGAGATAGTTGGAGTGGTTGAACAGCACCGTTAAAGGATTCTGAAAATAAAAACAAGAGTCTAGAGGTGACACTGGGGGAAACTCTAAAGTTGTAACAAGTAAAAGTTAAAGAGGTTGGTAAGACTGAAGAAAGGATGTGGGGATGGAGATAAAGTAAAAGTTTAAAAACTTTAATAAGTCCCGTCCAAACAAGCCAACAATGTCAGCAGACAGAAGTATGAAATTTGTTCTTAACAGACTCGCCACTTGTGTCTGCTGTACACGACACCAAGGTGTACGTTGGGCACCTTGAGCAAAAACCAAGAGCCAATGCATTACTTATATTTCATAGAAAACTTGTAACTTATGAGAGCATATACTGTACTTAATTACTGATAATGCTAACGCATTATTATGAAAGTATTTACTGGAATACTGTACATCAATTGTGAACATGGGTATTATAATTTAGTAAATTTTAAATTAAAATATACAATTAATATACAAACTATTTTTTATATGTTAAAAAATACATCACAATACAGGATTATTTTTGGATATGTACGGTTATTTATTTTAGGTTTCCCTCATGCTAGTCTCCTACTTCACTGTAGGCTAATTTTATCCAGTCAAGTTAGGTTATGGGTCCATTCTTAAATAACTTTTGGTCTTACTAGTTCCCTTCAGTAATTCATTTAATACTGTAACATGACTTCTTGGTTTTTCTTATACATAAACCAGCTTTTCACCATTTCCTTTTGTCCAGCATTCCTCTCGGTTTTTAATGCACATCCCTAACAATTGGGCCCAAAGTGCCATGCACTTCCTATTTTTTTTTGGCTATGAACCATGCTATAGTTGCTATTACTGTTGCAAACATTTTCTTCCAGCCCAGAAGCTACCCAAACATGGCATAAGGACAACATTAAAACTGTGCTTACAATCTCTATCTGGCAACATATTAAGTACACCAGATACTGTACGCTCATGGCCTAGTGCACCACATGAGGAGTACTGACATCACTACTTCAATGCAGGGCATGGTAAGTTGGGGCAAGGGCATTCCAAGGGTTGACAGTTTTCATCATTGTCAAAGAGCCTATGATGTAAAGTCCCAAGTTGTTAAGTGTTTTTGCAAGATCTGCCTTTTTCTCACGTGTATGGTTTAATTTGCAGTAAATGACATACCACAGCAAAATCTATGGTAGATCTAAGCCGGCTGTCCGTGGTGGGCTAGGTTATGGCAGTTGACATTTTTTTATAGAACTTTACTTGCTGAACAAGAATTTAAAGTAATATTTTGTCGCTCGGCTGTAATTAAGCTGTAAATTACCCTAGAACTGTAACCGACGGTAAGGGGGACCTGTTGGGAATCTGGGTCCTGGGTGGGTAAAAACACTTTCGAGAATAGCTCACGGTGAGGGGGACCCGCTGGGAATCCGGGGTTCTGGGTGGGGTAAATAACTTGGGAAAAGGTTTGGGCAACTTATTGTTGTATTTCTAGTTATATACGTCATTTGGAACACGAAAAAAAAGCGTAAAAATAAGTGGGAATAAATGGACAGCACGAGCCGTTGCAAAGGTACTTTTCACATATCACTACTACTGCTGATTCCAGGCCATGTCACGCATGCGCGGTCTTACAGGGGAGCTTTCGGTTCATCCAATGCCTCCAACTGAGAGAGTTGTTGGTGGGATTTTTGGCGGGTGGCTGTACCCAACCAATCACTTTGCAACGTTACCCCAACATTACATTTCACCCAGGTGGAGAATTTTGGGGATACATAAACTCAGTTACATGTATTCCTTTTGCTCAACTGTTTTATAACCGTTTCCTATTCGTTGTAGCTTGTGCCTACAACGTTCTTCCAGTACTTTTCCGTTCACAAATATATTGACGTCTCTTCGCAACATGATTTTACCATAAATAACTTACAAAATTACTTTACATTTGTCGGCAGACACCTGAAGCATGTATATGGGGTAGGAGGAGAAGGGTCTTGCAGGACGTTTCGCTACCACTTTCTCTCAGTGACGTTAACAGAAACCTTTTTTTACATATTTTGTAAGCCCAGTGGTTGGCGCGCGCAGCGCAACATTACCGCTTGCCAGAGCATACGAGCCTGCCAGATTATTTTTAAAAATGCGGATAAGGCGCGCAGCGCTGCCCGCTACCCCAAAACTGAAAGCAGAAATACACTTTTAGCACCCCAACTTCATCCTTCCTACCCTGTTCCGGTGCAGTTCACCGCACAGTTCACTCACTCTTCAACCCAGCATGATGACGGACGTCACCCGGAACCTCCCGCTCCTCTGAGCCTGTAACCAAGTGCAATTTGCCTCTTACCTGTGTCAACTGCTACCTTAGTTATAAGGACTACATTGTACCGGGGACAACTATTGTATCTGATTGCTGGAGAGCTTATGACTGCCTGAAGGACGAAGGCTACGTGCACTTAACCGTCAATCAATCCATGAACTTTGTGGACCCAGTAACTGGTGCGCATACAAATACTATTGAGAGGAGGTGGAGGAAACTTCGTGAGACGACGCCTGGGTACGGCCGTGGGAGGTACAACTGTCGGGTACTTGGAAGTAGCCCATTTTAAAATCCACTTTGATGACCCGAAGACGAGGCTCCACGCGTTTGTAAAGGTGGCGGCTGAATTGTACCCTCCACCCCTTTAAGGTAAGGTTCCTAAACTATCTTCTTTATTAGTAGGTAGTTAGGTCACCTGTGTTTTGGTGTTATTAGGTTTTAGTGCTTTTCATGTAGGAGCGTTATTATTTTTTGGGTAACTGTCATTTACCGCCATGTTTCTACATAACAGTCCTACGTCACTTTACCAACTTGTACCTTTTGTGCAGTACCTCTCCTCCCCTGCTGAACATATGGCTCCCTAGTGGTTACGTAACCCAAGATGGCGGATTTGTTTACCGTTTACGTTTCTTCGCCCCGATGGCAAGCAACGGTTAGTGTGTAGTTGAGGTAGCCTGTGGCAGTTGACGTTTTTCAGTGTTGCTTTGCTTGCTCTGCATGAGTTTAGGGTAATATTTTGCCCGTCGGCTGCAGCTAAACTGTAATTTACCCTTGAGCTGTATGCGCCAGTACAGGGGACCCACGGTACCGGTGTGCAGTCTTCGAGGGTCAATTACGCTTTAGTTACAGCCGACCGACAAAATTTTACTTGAAATTCTTGTTCAACAGTCCAAGTTCTATAGAAAAACGTCAACTGCCATAGGCTACCTCACCGCGGACAGCGGGCTTAGAATTACCCCAAGCCCTAGTCTACATTTTATTTTAACCACACTGGGTCTGGGGGCCAGTTGCCTATAGATCCTGCACACACCAACTAAGCTTAAGTGCTGTGAGGTTTATATTAATGCATACTAAACTACGTTAAGCAGTATATCACTGCGGGGAAGACTGGCTGTGTAACAATACCTCCAAGCAAATTAAAAAATTCTTAGGATTACTCAGCCATGTCGGGTACAGTAACAATATACGACAATAAAGCAAACTGCCTAAAGCACTGGGCACAGGACTGCAATGTGAAAAGAAGATACCAAGCACTTGCAGCCTCAGGTTAGTTTGCAGAACGATGGGATCAGGACTTTCCGATGTTTAGTGCTATTTGGAAAAGGTGGGGGGGGGGGTCAAGCCGGCCAGGTGAGAGCACGCCGCCCTAAGCGAGGTTAGGATGGTAAAGTCAGGAAATGGCATTCTAGGAAAGGTTGGGTTTATTTTCGTCTGCGGAACTTGTTCCCGTCGTTCTACAATTACCCTTGGTCTTATTTTGACACATTCCAACGTTGCAATTAAAATGGCAAAGTAAATGTCTTTGGGAACTTCATCCATTCCTCTGGTCTACACCTTATTCGCACCCAGGTAGGAAAGTCATCGCAGCTCTGACCTTTCCACAAGTAATGAAAGTTCTCATCTACCCATACATTCATCAATACTTGTCCTGATCTCCTACATCAAAAGGATCAACATTTCTTACTATTACCAATAATCAGAAGATACACTATCACCTTCACGAAGACTCCACAACGGTCGCCCTACTAACAACCAATGACGGCCATTACAGTACCCTGGCCTGTTGGAAATGGAAACTATGGTTTTGGGATCCTTGAAGAATGACGTCACCTCTACAGACTTAAAGACAAATTAGAAGTTAGGAAAGGTATGTTAGCTTAACAAAAATACATTTTATGACGTACAAAACTGAGATGGAGCATCCGCCTTTGGAAATAAGGAAATACTAAGTTACCCAATATTCATACACAACTTCCACAAAGGGGCCATGAGGGATGAATTAAGCAAAGCCAAGCAGCTGTAAGCATGGTGTCATTTCGCACGGACAAATCAAAAGTGAAAATATTTGTAAATCTTAAGAAAATGTCTGGATGCCTTATTCTAGTAAAAAGTAAGATTAAATTCAACTGCCATTTATTTCAAAGTTTTTCATCATTTCAGTTAACGTACCTTTTTAACATGACCAACTGAAAATTTGGGCAAATTACAATTCTGTACAGTAAATGTTCACAAAATTAATACACAGCTTCGAAATACACTCAAACACTGTAGGAATAAAGAAAATAGCAAATGAGTAAAGAATTCAGGATTTTACCTTGACAGCAGCCCACTGATAAATTTATACCATCAACGGGAGATTGTTAAATATACGTGAATAATTTCGAGGCAGTTTAATATCTGTCAGTGATATAATCTTGTGAGACTGACACCTGTATCATATGACATTTACCATCCAGAAACTACTCATAATTTTTCACGAGCATACTAATGCCCTCTACTCAGACATCATTCAGCTATGCCTCTCCTCTCTTTCACATTCAAAACATTCAGTACTCAGATACTCAATCACCACTGGGATACACTCGTCAACCAGCCTTTCTCCATTTACATCTTTATTTTTTGATTCATTTGCCCATTAACATTTTTCCCTGTATCTACTTCCTTGTAAACAAACTGAACCCCATAAGTTCTCGTTCACCTCTCCCTTCGAATTTACTTACGTTCTGTTCGGATTTCCGTTTTCTCTCGCTGACTGAAAATAAGAAAAAACGGTGCTTTAGGATTCGATGGGAAAGTTAATTAAATATTTCTTAAAACTTGTCAAAATTGCCTGTGATTGGAGAGAATAACGATTGATTTGTTAAATAACTGCGAAAGAATACACCATAAATCGAAAAAACTTGCTTTTACCTGGAAACCTATGATCATCATCATAAAAATACTGAGAACATGATACTTCGAATGTATTTTTTATTATATAGACGTGTTTGCAACAATGCTTAAGTTCTAAAACTTACCTTAAAATCTGTGACTTGCAGTAAGTTTCTTGGACTAAATGTAATTCTTTTCTATATATACTTATCCATGAGAGTTAATCAGTAACCTTTATTTTCATATAACACATATAACATCATTAAACCTTTGTACAGTACTTTGTGTCATCCATCATATAGATGCCGTTGCAGTCAGATTCACAAATAGCTTTAAGAAGGAAACTGTAATTTCATAAAGAAGAATGTACAAGAAGTTCTATGACATGCACCTCAGGTCATGTGTGATAAATCTGCTTTTAATCTATTACATTTCCTATTAAATTTTCAATTAAATTCTTCTGAGTTTTCTACAACTCGATATTTGACTCATGAAGACGTTTTCAATAATGTATGCATGGGGATTTGATGAGCTGCTAATGAGTCTTCTGTGAAGGTGTGAAAATGCTAATATTGTGGAAGTCTTACTGTAAAGGTCACCCACAGTTCATTAAGTATGAACATGAATGTGGCAAGGACTATCCTGTTGTTTTCTCTCTGGAGCCAACCAATTTTAGAGCACTGGGGCTACTTCCCAGGAGGGAGGTTGGGCTCCTGCCAGGCCGGGAAGCATACCCGGAGAAGGGCCTCACCACGGGGGACCGGGAAGTGTAAGTGTGTATGGGGGGGCGGCACCCCCAGCAGTTAGATCTTCCCGTTGAACGGTTAAATTTATATAAAATGAGAACATTTTCGATGTCGTTAAATCGACGGATATTTCGCCTTCCCTTTAAGCGTATTCGCCGAGATAGATTTACTGAACCGGAACATTTAAGGTAATGCTTTATGGATGATACTTGGAGTAAACATAGGTCTACAATAATTTTTTTTATAGTGAAAAACATAATATATACATCTACGCAACGAAGAGAATTTACCACTCCAAGATAAAACCACGTTACAATAACTACAGTATATCTCCAAAAATACTTCGTTCCAAAACGAGCGTGCCCAAATATGAACACAACATCAAACAGGACCCGACAGATGGCAAGGGCGTGGTGAGATAAGCAAGCAACTGCCTCTCCAAATATAGCAGAGGTTATGTCTCGATTACGTATGCATTGTGGGGAATTATGTATTCATGCATCTCGACATTATAATATAGGTTACCTTCTCCGACGGCTGGTGCGTGAGATAATTATTAAGCCTCTCTCTGTCTCTCGCTAATACGCACGCACACACACACGCGCACACACACACACACACACACACACACACACACACACATATATATATATATATATATATATATATATATATATATATATTTTTTTTTTTTTTTTTTTAAATCAAATAACCAGAAAGTATCTATATACATCTATATTATTTTTTTTTCACAATTACATAATTTTCTGCCTGTGCATTAAGTAACGTTTAGCAAACAAAAATGATTTCTCCTTTGGTTGGAAAGCGCTCAAATCCATAAATGTGGAGATATGTGAATCAGTCGGAAGTTGAAAGGAAATTATATTTGATTAACTTGACACCCACAGAAGTTAATGGACCCCTGTGAGTAATGTATAATACTTCAAGTTTTTAAATGTATTCTTCAGAGGCCAGTTTGCGCGGAGCAAAATCTACTTTGCTGTATGAGAGAAAATGCCGATTTCGTTTCTGAAAGGACACTCCAGATGCCGGTATTCGCAAATATTAAGCTTTAGTACAAAACACAGCAAGAAAACTGAACAATGAGAAGAGTCTTGATATGGAGAAACAAAGCCTCAATTACGTATGGGTATGTATATTTAAAAATAAACCTCTACAGAGAGCTTCCGGGAATCTGTTCGATTCCCCTTTCGGTACGTATATTTAAGAATAAATATCTGCAGAGAGCTTTCAGGAATCTATTCGATTCCCCTTTTGGTACGTGTATTTAAAAATAAATATCTGCAGAGAACTTTCAGGATTCTGTACGATTCCCCTTTTGGTACGTATATTTACAAATAAACACCTCCAGAGAGCTTCCGGGAATCTGTTCGATCCCCCTTTTGGTACGTATATTTAAAAATAAATACTTACAGAGAGCTTTCGGGAATCTGTTCGGTTCTCCACAACTGTGGATTTTTTTCTCCAATGCAAAGAGCAATACTCAAAAAGTGAAGTCAGTGGGTCCTGCGTATGGCGGACAATCTCGTTTTTTTTTTTTTACTTTTATTTTCATTTTTCGAGTGAAAATTTAAAATTGTTGGTGGCCTGGGATATTATGAAATCGCAAACCCCATCCCTCCCCACCCCCCAAAAAAAAATAACTCAGCAGAGAATTCCAGGTAGTTTTCGAAGCCATTACTTTACAATGACTTGCTAGCACATACTTTAAATAGTTACTTTCCCATACACATATATAATTATGCTTGATTCTCTCTCTCTCTCTCTCATCCACACATGACAAGATTATTTTTCCCTAATTAAGAGCGTATGATGTTATGATACGTACATAGACACCAAACAGACATACACAATAACTGATTCTCTCTCTCGCTTTCTCTCCCATACAACAGAACAAGATTAATCTTTTTCTAATTCGGTGTCTATGATAAAGTGGTACGTGAACACCAAACCTCTCTCTCTCTATCTCTCTCTCTCTCTCTCTCTCGCACACGACCACACGCGGGCGCAAGATTAACATGTCTTGAACCTATTTGCGATGAGGTGGAAAACGAACGAGTTTCAACATAATTCAAAGTCATTCTCACTTCTTATACTTTTTTTTTGCTAACCTTTTGTAAAGTCATGAAAACTCACATTTAATTGTGACGTGATTAAGATTGCGTACCAAGGGCAGCAAATGTCTATGAATGGTCCTTTAAATATTATCAGTCAGTATTGGCACCCTACACATCACAGATATTCTAAAGAGATTCGATTCACATGGCATAATGAAAACACACCCAGACAAAAAAAAAAAAAAAAAAAAAAAAAAAAAAGGCGCGCTTATCAAATAACTTCTGATACGCTCCTGCGCGCTCGCAGGGCCCGTATTGGTTTAAGATAGATTCGAATTATTGGTATTTTCAAAAGGAAACATTTCCACATGCGTTACCATGACAGAAAAAGGATGGATGCAGCGGCAATGCGAATATTTGGACGAGGTCGCGCGCGCGCTCGCAATATTGGAATCAGATAGTTCCATATCTATATTTCCAGACGCCACGTTTTCGTTTCGAATTACATATAAATTCTTGTGGAAAAATCTTAACAGATTACACGCATATACATATACTGACACAAACAAAATAATATATAAATACTGTATATATATGTATGTGTAATATGTATATATATATATATATATATATATATATATATATATATATATATATATATATATATATATATATATATATATATATATATATATATATTATGTGTATATATATTTATATACAGATATAGATATACACACATATATATATACTGTATATATATATATATATATATATATATATATATATATATATATATATATATATATATATATATATATATATATATATATATATATATATATATATATATGCCTGCGTGGATATGTGTAATTTGTCTTAATCTTTTGGAACACTGACAGAATGCTAAATTACTACTTCAACCCACGAGTCACAATTTTCTCATTTTTTTGTCACCTCCGAAGGCAATCTCACAAATTTACTTGATGTTCAGCTAATCTCACTTTACGACTACTTTTATTATACTTAATCATCTCTTTGAGCTTGTCACTTGCACTCCTTAATATGAAGACCATGTGTCACTCATTAATTTTAATTTTTTCTTCATTTTTTTTCAGTCCTTTAATGACCTTCATGTTTTACATCAACGGAATACTCTGTCATTTTTCATTTTGTTTCGTTAACTTTTATTTATACTGATTTCATAAAGAAAGCAGCATATAAAGTAAAAAAAAAAAATTGCTGAAATAAGCAGCAAATACAATTGTTTTGTTTACGAATCTTGCGTCACAACAAATGTGGTCACTGACTCCAAAAGGAAATACAATTTTTTTGTTGACGAATCTTACGTCACAACAACTGTGGTCAGTGACTCCAAAGCAAACTGACACGTGTGTGACAGACCTTTGAATGTCTTCGAGACAAACCTTGAGGCTATACTTATATTTTAGGGGCTTTTCATTTCCGGGTACTTTAATCTCCTTCCTACTCCGCCCTGCTCTCTCTCTCTCTCTCTCTCTCTCTCTCTCTCTTCTAAATCTTACAGTTTTTTTTTTTACATATGATCACCTTATCTATTTTGTCGGTACTAGTAGATAGATGTACATTTATCATTATTACACAATTAGATACTTAAAAGTATTTAATTAATGTTATAGAAATAGGTGATATATTTCTTGTTCATTTTTCGAATTACGAATTAAAATAAACTTCTTTGTCGCCTATATATTATCTATAACGAGGAGTGACGACCATCTTAAGTTTTAAAAGACTATTTTTTTCAATCAAACTTTTTTTCCACACCACCACTGAGGTAAAAGTCAAGGTGCGCTTTTTTTCGAGAGAGGTTTCCCCTGTAGGCCTAATCCTCTCTTTTTTATATAATTTACTCAGAAAACTCGTCATCAGAGCTATCAGCTATGTTGATGACAAAACTATCAACCAACTTGTCTACAGCCACATCTTGCCGGGCATCCTCTTTCTGAATTTTCTCCATGTGCCCTACTGCATTCTTCCAGTTTTCCGCCGTGACATTATTCAATGCTTCTTGCACTAAAATTCTGAGGTCTGCCAGTTTGAACGTATTCTTTTTCGCTATATAAGACTTCACCTGAGCCCATATGAGCTCAAATCTTGTAGAGCTGGGTTAAGGTCGTTCAATGAGATTAGAAGACGTCTTCCCCATACAGTACAATTGGCAACGCCCTTCAAAAACTATCCCCATACAGTACAATTGGCAATGCTCTTCTAAAACTATCCCCATACAGTACAACTGGCAATGCTCTTCAAAAACTATCCCATACGGTACAATTGGCAATACTCTTCTAAAACTATGCCATACGGTACAATTGGCAACGCCCTTCAAAAACTATCCCCATACAGTACAACTGGCAACACTCTTCTAAAACTATGCCATACGGTACAATTGGCAACGCCCTTCAAAAACTATCCCTGTACAGTACACTTGGCAACACCTTTCTGAAACTATCCCCATACAGTACAGTTGGCAATGCTCTTCTAAAACTATCCCCATACGGGACAACTGGCAACGCCCTTCAAAAACTATCCCCATACAGTACAACTGGCAACACTCTTCTAAAATAATGCCATACGGTACAATTGGCAACGCCCTTCAAAAACTATCCCTGTACAGTACAATTGGCAATGCTCTTCTAAAACTATCCCCATACAGTACAACTGGCAACGCCCTTCAAAAACTATCCCCATACAGTACAACTGGCAACACTCTTCTAAAACTATCCCATACGGTACAATTGGCAACGCCCTTCAAAAACTATCCCTGTACAGTACAATTGGCAATACTCTTCTAAAACTATCCCCATACAGTACAATTGGCAATGCTCTTCTAAAACTATCCCCATACAGTACAACTGGCAACACTCTTCTGAAACTATCCCCATACAGTACAATTGGCAACACTCTTCTGAAACTATCCCCATACAGTACAATTGGCAACGCCCTTCAAAAACTATCCCTGTACAGTACAATTGGCAATACTCTTCTGAAACTATCCCCATACAGTACAATTGGCAATGCTCTTCTAAAACTATCCCCATACAGTACAACTGGCAACGCCCTTCAAAAACTATCCCCATACAGTACAACTGGCAACACTCTTCTAAAACTATCCCCTGTACAGTACAATTGGCAATGCTCTTCAAAAACTATCCCATACGGTACAATTGGCAACGCCCTTCAAAAACTATCCCTGTACAGTACAATTGGCAACACTCTTCTGAAACTATCCCCATACAGTACAATTGGCAATGCTCTTCAAAAACTATCCCATACGGTACAATTGGCAACGCCCTTCAAAAACTATCCCCATACAGTACAATTGGCAACACTCTTCTGAAACTATCCCCATACAGTACAATTGGCAATGCTCTTCAAAAACTATCCCATACGGTACAATTGGCAACGCCCTTCAAAAACTATCCCTGTACAGTACAATTGGCAACACTCTTCTGAAACTATCCCCATACAGTACAATTGGCAATGCTCTTCAAAAACTATCCCATACGGTACAATTGGCAAAGCCCTTCAAAAACTATCCCTGTACAGTACAATTGGCAACACTCTTCTGAAACTATCCCCATACAGTACAATTGGCAATGCTCTTTCAAAACTATCCCATACGGTACAATTGGCAACGCCCTTCAAAAACTATCCCCTGTACAGTACAATTGGCAACACTCTTCTGAAACTATCCCCATACAGTACAATTGGCAATGCTCTTCAAAAACTATCCCATACGGTACAATTGGCAACGCCCTTCAAAAACTATCCCTGTACAGTACAATTGGCAACACTCTTCTGAAACTATCCCCATACAGTACAATTGGCAATGCTCTTCAAAAACTATCCCCATACAGTACAACTGGCAACGCCCTTCAAAAACTATCCCCATACAGTACAACTGGCAACACTCTTCTAAAACTATCCCTGTACAGTACAATTGGCAATGCTCTTCAAAAACTATCCCCATACAGTACAATTGGCAACACTCTTCTGAAACTATCCCCATACAGTACAATTGGCAATGCTCTTCAAAAACTATCCCCATACAGTACAACTGGCAACGCCCTTCAAAAACTATCCCCATACAGTACAACTGGCAACACTCTTCTGAAACTATCCCCATACAGTACAATTGGCAATGCTCTTCAAAAACTATCCCTGTACAGTACAATTGGCAATACTCTTCTGAAACTATCCCCATACAGTACAACTGGCAACGCCCTTCAAAAACTATCCCTGTACAGTACAATTGGCAACACTCTTCTAAAACTATCCCATACGGTACAATTGGCAACGCCCTTCAAAAACTATCCCTGTACAGTACAATTGGCAATACTCTTCTAAAACTATCCCCATACAGTACAATTGGCAATGCTCTTCTAAAACTATCCCCATACAGTACAACTGGCAACACTCTTCTGAAACTATCCCCATACAGTACAATTGGCAACACTCTTCTGAAACTATCCCCATACAGTACAATTGGCAACGCCCTTCAAAAACTATCCCTGTACAGTACAATTGGCAATACTCTTCTGAAACTATCCCCATACAGTACAATTGGCAATGCTCTTCTAAAACTATCCCCATACAGTACAACTGGCAACGCCCTTCAAAAACTATCCCCATACAGTACAACTGGCAACACTCTTCTAAAACTATCCCCGTACAGTACAATTGGCAATGCTCTTCAAAAACTATCCCATACGGTACAATTGGCAACGCCCTTCAAAAACTATTCCTGTACAGTACAATTGGCAACACTCTTCTGAAACTATCCCCATACAGTACAACTGGCAATGCTCTTCAAAAACTATCCCATACGGCACAATTGGCAACGCCCTTCAAAAACTATCCCTGTACAGTACAATTGGCAACACTCTTCTGAAACTATCCCCATACAGTACAACTGGCAATGCTCTTCAAAAACTATCCCATACGGCACAATTGGCAACGCCCTTCAAAAACTATCCCTGTACAGTACAATTGGCAACACTCTTCTGAAACTATCCCCATACAGTACAATTGGCAATGCTCTTCTAAAACTATCCCCATACAGTACAATTGGCAACGCTCTTCAAAAAACTATGCCACATTTGCGATAGATAGGCCTACAAGTTTTTTTGTATCTTGTGGTAATGGAAACTGAAGGGACAAGTTTTTAGATGAAAACTAAAAAAAGAATCTCGGGCAAACCTATATAAGAATTCTTTAAAAATCCCTAATCAGTACAATTTACATACTATGAATTTCGTATATTTGACACTACAGTACTTTATTAATCTACCTTCGCTCCGGCCTGTAAGACTTTCCTGCTGACGCTCTGAAGATTATATTATCAATATGAACGAATCCGTACACACGCACGTATTTACAGAAGTCATCTGTACTTAGCTGCTTACCTATAGACATACAAGCAAACACACACACCCATACACGCACACATACGTAAGGAAACACAGGAGGCCCTCTGTACCTACCTGCCTACCTATACACGCACACACACACACATGTATGCAAAACACGTAGCGACGCACACGGGAAAGAGAGGCCACATCGGCGTTCTCTCAATGATTTTTGGTGACCATTCTCAACGGTTTTCGGTGACCATTTGGGTCCCGGAGTCTCATCTGGGCGAACAAATAGCTTAAACGTGCCCGATTTCAAAGCTAGCTCGTGCCTGTGTGCCTCTTCTCTTTTCCGAGTCCCAGAATGCTGTTCGACTTTTGGGCTACAACACAGGTATTCTCGGATGGGAAGTTTCCCCTTGAAAATGACGGGGATTAGAGATGGCCTCTTGCTTTGTATAATTTTTTTTTTTCGCATGAATTAAAACTCCCATACATACATATAGTGTATGTATGTATGCATGTGAAGCACACATATACCATATACACACACGAATATATATATATATATATATATATATATATATATATATATATATATATATATGTATATATATACATATATTTTCATATATGTATATATATTTATATATATAGTATGTTAAAAATATTTTCATCGACTATTATATATTGATAGTTAGACAACACAATTAAACTGAAATTTCTCACAGAATAACGAACAGTATATAGATTTACATGCATATATATATATATATATATATATATATATATATATATATATATATATATATATATATATATATATATATATATATATACATACACTCATCTATATATAGTTCGTAATTTTAAATAAACAATGCTATCTATCTACCAATACATAATAGTCGATGCAAATATTTTTTCTGTATCTCCTGTAAGAGAGAGAGAGAGAGAGAGAGAGAGAGAGAGAGAGAGAGAGAGAGAGAGAGAGAGAGAGAGAGAGAGAGAGAGAGAGAGAGGAGATTGAATGAGTTTAGGTCAACATTTTCCCGGGCCTACCGTGGAGCGCAATTTATCATGGACCTGATGCTGATCAAATAAATCAAAATCACCTCCCAAGTGAGGGTAATTTATTTTCAGAAGTAGTCTCCAATAACGCACACGCTATAGCTCGATATATATATATATATATATATATATATATATATATAATATAAATATATACGTATGTATATAATGTATATACATATATATATATATATATATATATATATATATATATATATATATATATATATATATATATATATACATACATATATATATATACACACACACACACACACACACACACATATATATATATATATATATATATATATATATATATATATATATATATAATTTCTTAATAAGGCATCTCCCTCTACATACTCACTATAGCTCCATATATATATATATATATATATATATATATATATATATATATATATATATATATATATATATATATATATATATATATATGTATATGTATGTATGTATATAATATATATATATATATATATATATATATATATATATATATATATATATATATATATATATATATATATATATATATATATATATATATATATATATATATATATATATATATATATATAAAATTTCTCAATAAGGCACCTCCCTCTTCTTGCATAGCTCCAGAGAATGAATAAGACTATGGTAGGTGTCATATTCAAAATGCAGAAACCAGGGTAAGCTCCTTCAGTGACAAAACTTCCACATCCTTAGTTACTTAACATAGCTACGTTATACTCTCTCCCCCCACCCCCTCGCCTCCTGGATATTAAAAGACACACACAGATCTCGAGAAAAGCTATTGAAAAATGAATATACAAGCAGCTCACTCTTGTGTTACCTACTTCCATAATTTGAAAATGATTTACACACTGGTTTAAAAGACCAAGTGTGGCAAAAAGATTAGAGAAAATTTATGGAATATTTTAGAAACGAACTTGTTCGGGTTCGTGACGTAATGTGTCTTCCACGCGTCGCTGATTAATTGTTCCGCCTAGCTGAAACTACTACATCTTCAATCACTTGAAATTTGTATGGAAACGTCTTTACAGTAAAGAAAAACAATTAAAAACGCGCTGAAATTTCTTCGGTGCAATCGGGTTTTCTGTACAGCCGTTACAGGTTATAATTAAAGCCACCGAAAATAGATCCGTCTATCTTCCGGTGGTCTCGGTATAATGCTGTATATGCCGCGGCCCATGAAACTTTAAACACGTCCCGGTGGTGGCCTTTCCTATATCGTTGCCAGATGCACGATCATGGCTAACTTTAACCTTAAATGAAATAAAAACTACTGACGCTAGTGGGCTGCAATCTGGTGTGTTTGATGATTGGAGGGTGTATGATCAACATACCAATTTGCAGCCCTCTAGCCTCAGTAGTTTTTAAGATCTGAGGGCGGACAGAAAAAGTGCGGACGGACAGACAAATAGCCATCTCAATAGTTTTCGTTTACAGAAAACTGAAACAAACTACCAGAGACAAAAACAAGTCAAATAGCTTCTTAAACAACTAGCTGAAAGACTGGAATCCATCAAGAGTTGTTAAACCCTTACGAGGGAGATTTATGTAATGTACATTTAATCAATGTAATCACGCTAATGGCAGCAAAAGAAATGAAGGTTTGAGGGAAAAAGCAGAGCGCCTGAAGCGAAAAATTATGATTAATGACGAGAAAAATGATGAGTTCCTACGACAAATGGCTAGAGGTCTGGAGGAATTAGCAGGGCATTAACTTATGAAGGAAAAACCGTGCTCGGAATACACAAGATTCTTCACATAAATTTCTCGCGGAGTTATTGGACCTTCGATTACAACATTACTGACATGTCACTGAATACAAAATTATTTTAAATTCAAAACAGTTCAACATAAAGCGGTAGGAATGAAATACAATTGAAATCGAATTAATCTCAAATTTAGAACATATTTCCTCTTCCACAGCCCGTTCCTCTGTGGAGTCTCACTGAGAGCCATCAACAGTTCTTTCATGCATCTTGACAAAAGGCAGCCACAGCGGAACACTGTACTGTAATTAGTTATACATTTGATAAGTCGAATATGTATAGAATATGTTTATACATAACAATGTTTTCAAATGCATATATGAGGTGGATTCATACAAAATCAAATTCATACAGAAACAGCATAAATAATTTGTCATTTCATACAGAAATAACAGGGCTTCCAAACAAGAGTAAGGGGTGACTTCGTGCTTAAATAACAAGTGATTTCAAACAGAAATGAGGCTGTGATTTCATACAAAAACACCAGTAACATGTGATTTCAATAAAAAAGAAGAGGTAATTTCATACAGAAATAAAAGCGCTTTTAAAGAAAAACCGGAGATGACTTCACACAAAAATAAGAGCGTTTCCACTGAAAAACAAAAGGTGACTTCACACAGAAATAACAACACTTCCAAACAAAAATCAGAGGCGACTTCAAAGACAAATAACAGTGCTTCCAGAAGATGACTTCAAACACAAATAGCAGTGCTTCCACTGAATAATAATACGGAAAGAAAAGCTCTTTCGAACAAAAATCTGAGGTGACTTCAAGCAGAAATAACAGCACTTTCACTTCAAACAAGTAACAGCTCTTTCACTTCAAAGAGAAATAACAGCACTTTCACTTCAAAGAGAAATAACAGCACTTTCACTTCAAATAAATAACAGTTCTTTCACTTCAAAGAGAAATAACAGCACTTTCACTTAAGCAGAAATAATAGCACTTTCACTTCAAACAGAAATAACAGCACTTTCACTTCAAACAGAAATGACAGCACTTTCACCTCAAGCAAAAATAACAGCACTTTCACTTCAAACAGAAATGACAGCACTTTCACTTCAAACAGCAATAACAGAACTTTCACTTCAAACAGAAATGACAGCACTTTCACTTCAAACAGCAATAACAGAACTTTCACTTCAAACAGAAATGACAGCACTTTCACTTCAAACAGAAATAACAGCCCTTTCACTTCAAACAGAAATGACAGCACTTTCACTTCAAACAGCAATAACAGAACTTTCACTTCAAACAGAAATAACAACACTTTCACAGCTCTTCCACTGAATAACAATACGGAAAGAAAAGCTCTTCCTGACAAAAATCGGAAGCGACTTCATACAGAAATAACAGCGCTTCCACTGAAAAAAGCAAACAAAAGGTGACATCGTACAGATATGAAAGCGCTTTCAAACAAAAATAAAAGGCGCATCCACGACTTCCCGACGACGGCCCAATCCTTGCAAACTGCCAGAGTGTGTGTGTGTGCACAAGAGGCTCATCTCTTGCAATAAAGCTCCCCCGACTGCCAATGAGATATTATAACATTACGAGGCTGTAAAGCCATTAGCGGAGGGTCATTAGCTCGGCGGGGGCTGCTCGCATCCGCTCATTAATTATTGTGCATGGTGGCAACACCATTTTGGGATTCGTCGGCGAAAGCTTCAACGCCGATGCCGATTAGGCGATATGTTACCGCCACCGTCACATTCCACAACTGATAAAGTTTCCTTTACAACTTCCTTTTTCAAATATTTACTGGTTTTAATCAACCGAAAGTGAATTACATGCACTGTTTTTAATCAGCTAAAAGTGTATTATTCGTATTTATTTGTTTCTGTGTGACAACACTGGTAAATTACATAAATAATTCGAAACTGGAGTGTGCATTTGGGCGTCTGGGCATATTGTATATATCGCTGAATTCATGTTTAATATAATTTACTCCTAATTACTACATTGGGTGACACCCTTGTATAATTTATCAGCTACAACTATTGTGTAATTTTGAGTTAAAGGAGTGTTTCTGATATTTGTAGGATAGCGTTTTATATAACGAAAGGTTGCCTAACAAAACTTCATTGAAATACCTCTTACATAAGCTATTTCATTTGGTGAGGGAAATGGCTAATTGTTATCGATAGGTCAAATGTTTGAATTTTCATTTTTAAGGGAAAATTGTAGATTCCAATGGCATGTTACAAATATATAGTTCTGTCTGTTTTTTGTATTAATAAAAAACTTAAAGCAGAAATGAACATTCAGGACAAAAAAATTAATTTCTTCTACTATAAATTTCTGACCTATGATTCCGACAATGGCGATGACTAATAAAAATAATAATAAAAAATAATAATAATGATAACAGAAAAGTAAAAAATAGAC
>NC_089788.1:69587719-69592719 GCF_040412425.1 Macrobrachium rosenbergii | reverse complement strand
ATATATATATATATATATATATATGTCCAAAGTGAGAGAGAGAGAGAGAGAGAGAGAGAGAGAGAGAGAGAGAGAGAGAGAGAGAGAGAGAGAGAGAGAGAGGTAGGAAGGCTATATTAACACTAACATACCATATATATCTTTTCCTTGAGGAGAGAGAGAGAGAGAGAGAGAGAGAGAGAGAGAGAGAGAGAGAGAGAGAGAGAGAGAGAGAGAGAGAGAGAGGTAGGAAGGCTATATTAACACTAACATACCATATATATCTTTTCCTTGAGGAGAGAGAGAGAGAGAGAGAGAGAGAGAGAGAGAGAGAGAGAGAGAGGACGGGAACTTTACACTTACAAAGATCTTAAAATTCTGAAAACTAATAACACACACACACACACTCTCTCTCTCTCTCTCTCTCTCTCATTTTAAGTAATTGTAAGTCTTTAAAACATCTTACGATAAGTTTCCAATATAAATTAGCATTCAAAGATCAGACCACTGACCACAAATATAAAAAATATCAATAAATACAAAAAGTCCTTATCCTAATCAGGATCAGTTTTTTAATCTAACGAACTCTTCCACAAAATTTCATTTGAATAAATGTATAACGTTTTGAGATATCTATTGGACAGAGAGGAAAACATTTGAACAAACAAACACGATGGATTATTATTATTATTAATGAGATGACCGAAAGGCCTAATAACTTTCAAGATCTTCATTAACCATCCCGTCAAACTTTACTGGCAGAGGAAATACAAGTCTTGAGATTTAAAAACAAAACAAAACTCATTTCTAAACTTTTCACGACAAAACTGCAACAAAATGTACAAAAAAATCTTTCCAGGACAATTATAAAAGGTATATATATATATAACACTGGAGAGAGATATAAAAAGTACATTAAAATCTGAAGAGATTTTTTGATTCAAAGGAAGGCTTTACAAATACATCACTTCCTGAAGGTTCATATGTCTTCATTTCGGGAGGACTGCTAAAACTTTTAACTTGAGGAAACTACGTGACATTTAATGATACCATTGTAATATTCCACTTGTTCTATAACTCTTGTCTGTGAGATTCCCGACCTGACGAATGCTCTAAATTGCTCTACGGCTCTATCCTTAGAGCTCGTATAAGCTCACATAAGTAGGGCCACCTGCATTACACACTTAGCTATACTCCAAGATCTTAGGACTATAAATAAATGGTTCTGAGAATAAGTTCTGTACACTTGGGTCCTTAGACTAAATGTACAAGGTTCTCAGAATACACATTCACGAAGGTCCTGAGACTACAGATACCACTTCCTGAGAATAAACTATACACAAGGTCTACACTCTCTATATATATACAAGGTCCTAAGAACAAACACTATACACAAAGGTATTGAGACTAATGATATTACCTCCTGGGAATAAACTATATACAAAGGTTTTTAGACTCTATTAATACAGGGTCTTGTGAGTAAACTCTGTACAAAAAGGTCTTGAGACTATAGATAAAGGGATCTAGAGTAAACTCTATACACAAAGGTTTTGATACTAGATACCACATTCCAAGAATAAACTAAACACAAAGGTCTTCACCTTTACATATACGAGGTCCTGAGAATAAACTCTATACACAAAGGTACCGAGAATAAACTACATAGTACACAAAGGTCTTTAGACTACAGATAAAAGGGCCAGAGAGTAAACTCGATACACAAAGGTATTGAAACTATGCACAAAATTCTTCAGATTCTGCATATAAACATATCTGAAAGTAAATTTTCTACGTAAAGGTCTTGACACTATAAATACAGGGTCCTGTGTGTAAAGTCTAAGATCCTTACCTACACAGAATCTCACAACAAGTCATCAGGGATTTTTAAGAAATTCATTAATGCAGGCCGAGTTGACATTAACACTTAAATTAACATGAAAAAATATATTTGAGGAACTATGATTTAAAATGTTTAAAGAATGAGGCGAATCTGATTACAAAGCAAAATTATTGGTGGAATTGAGGTGTAGAGGACAAGAATGTAAAGGTTATACATGAAGAATATAGAGGTTAGGTTAGGCCAAAGACCAAACACTGGGACCTATGAGGTCATTCAGCGCTGGAAGGGAAATTGAGTAGGTAGGTCTGAAAGGTGTAACATGAGGGAAAACCTCTCAGCTGCACTATGAAATAATTGTCAGGGAAGGGTGGATACCAAGATGGAAGAAAGATAATATGAATGGAGGCACAGTAAAAGGAATGAAACAGGTTGCAGCTAGGGGCCGAAGGGACGCCGCAAAGAACCTTTAGTAATGCCTACAGTGTACCCTGTGAGGTGCATTGACGGCACTACCCCCTACGGGAGGAAAGATTATACATGGGACAGACGTTGTTTCGAAACCAATATTGAAACGTTCTCACTAATTTCTGAGTGTTAAGATTATATCCAGGATATATATGTATATCTACTTTTTCGGTAGCTTTTAACCACTTTCCAGAACCTTAATATATATCGCAAGAACTTGCGCAGAAACTGACAGGAGATTGAAGTTTACTGATGTTAGTGAGATCTCGACCCGGCAGTGGTTTCAAGTCTCGGCGTGCGTCAAAAGGTAATACAATCAATCACAGGGGTCTGGAACTGTTACACTGAAGCATTCCGGTCGCGATAAACAAATTTGCGTTCACTGTTGACTTTGGTTCCAGTGGCGTGGGTGCTGTGACGTCAGAAGATATTCTCGTCAAAGAGTGGATTTCGTTCTTTTTTATAAGTAGTCGATGGACGAGATGAATTATTATTATTATTATTATTATTATTATTATTATTATTATTATTATTATTATTATTAATTAGATGGCTGAAAGGCTTAACAACTCTCAAGATCTTCACTAGTTTTTGCGGTTTCTCTTCACTATACACAAACAGTACTGTATTCCCTGCGAAATCAATTATTATCCGCTTCTTTCATGACTTTTTTTTTTAATTCTGTATTTTTGTACCTATATCTTCCTTCATTTCTCCAACTTCTTACATCACTCTGTTCATGAAGATTATTAAGAAGCCACAGAAACATAATACACCATTGACTCACAGCCACTTTTACATCAAACCAGTCACTCTCCTGTTTAACTATTCTATAATACACACTTGATTCACAGCCAGTTTTATTTCATACCAGCCACTCTTTGGTTTAAAAATATTCTATGTACACACTTGATTCACAGCCACTTTTACTTCAAACCAGTCACTCTCTCGTTTAAATAAACAAACACATGCATCACTTCCATTACAAAATGGGGCCTAAAAAAGTTGATCAGGCAATCAAAAAATTGAAACAACTGTGACATATTTGGTTAAGTAAAGCAACTACAAACACCAAATAGACTTAATCAAAAACTGTACGTGGCAAGTCAGAAGTTAACTGGTCAAAGTTGCTTTCCAAAATGGACAAAAACAATGGGTTACGGAAACTTCATTCAACAGCTGATGTTTCCACAGAACCTATTTGGTAGAACATGAATATTCCAAAGCCTAGTGGATTTGCTACGAATAACACTAGGAAATATCCATCATATGTTTAGTGAACATCTGTAAAGCAAAAGAAAAAAAAGTTTGCATGCTTCTCATAAGGTGTGGGGGTGGGGGGGGAGATAATGTCCTGAATCTAATAAACTTGTTGCCTTTCTTCAAAGAAGATTACTCAGCCAGGGTTCCCCTGGTAAATGTTACGAACACTTACCTATGGCGTTTGTCTTCTCTCTCTCATTCTCCAACATAGTTAAGATCTACAATGATCGACTTACAGCTAGGTAAGTACGTAATTCACTGCTTCAGTGACTAGAAAAGTATACCTTAGTTTAACCAGACCACTGAGTTGATTAACAGCTCTCCTAGGGCTGGCCCGAAGGATTAGACTTATTTCACGTGGCTAAGAACCAACTATACTCGGTTTTTTTTACCGAGGCACATTTGCACCGAATCGCAGGGGTGCCCTTTTAGCTCGGAAAAGTTTCCTGCTAGCTGATTGGTTGCAAATATTTTGTCCGAATAGCAACATTGTTTTCAAATAATTACCAAGTAATGTGAATCGAAACTTATTTACTAACCTAATTTTCTCCCACAGATATATGTTTTGTCAATAAATAATGTTAACGAATAAAGAGTTTATAAAGGATTGTGATGGTAAGTCTAAATTTAATAACAACACACGCCGAAATCAACGACAGGAGCTTGCTTTCGGATGCACGCTGCATAATATTTTTACTTTTCACATATTTTAACACCAATTGGGATAAACTACACTAAGCATAAGAAAAACATGTTATTATAAACTTTCTTTGAATACCAGAGTCTACTAAAAACATGGAATTAATAAAACTCGCTATTAGTGAAAACTTCCAGGGAGGTAAAAGGAACAGCCTGTGGCATTAGATAAAATTTAGATAAAATTACCTAGATAAGTAAGCCTAGTTATTCATATGGTATCCACATGCCAGCAAATGTTGATGGCCAAGAAAACTTTTCAGATACATATCATCCTTTATAGGCTTTTGTGCTGAAGCCTTTGTTATATCATTATGATAAATATGATGATAAATATGAAGACGCTCTTTTTCTTTTACATAATAATAATGTACTTCCTTTATTATGGCTTTATTTCTTGCACAGATTTCAAACTAGGCTAGCCTATGTCTATGTGTCTTACACCATTTTTTGACTATTGCAATAAAATTTGCTTAACTCTTTAAGGTAAGGAGTAACAGTAAACAGTAGCTGATGCTTGATATAAGTTAAGCTAGGTGTATGTAGGCCTATGATGTAAGTCCGTATAGAAAGGATTTGCTAATTTTGTCGTAAAGGTATAGATTCTATTAATAGCACCATTTTCGGTTTGAGGATACTGTAATGTTCCATAAATTGCATAAAAATCATAATTAAACGAATTCATAATTTCACCGAGTTACAACGCGATACCCTCCCCTCCCTTCCATCCCCGCCTCGGTATTTGACAGTAGACGCA
>NC_089788.1:69562719-69582719 GCF_040412425.1 Macrobrachium rosenbergii | reverse complement strand
CAAATTGTAGACATTTTCAGCTGAAGCAGAAACTCTCTGAGCAAACACGAACAAACCATTACTTGTGAGAGTCCTTGCGTTCAGTTTGTAATCCTTCAAGTGCAGCAAGAAGACTGAAAGAGACTGGCATTCAGAGAAAGTCAAGGCCGTAAATTTCTGAGCGAAACCTTATTCCCCGAAAGCGCATTGTTGGAACACATGAAAGCATTTAAACGGAGTCTCTTTGTGTTCTTGGAATTTTCTCCCCACAATCCAAAGGCCAATACTAATTGCCTGTGAGAGTCCTCCGAATCTCACGGACGTAAGAGCACATTCAAATGTTGCTGGGGCAGAAAAAATCGCCAAAAAGACATTTCAACTTATATTTACATAATAAAAGAGTGATAAAATCACGCTGCGATTATTTTCGTACTGCATTTCAATAACGAAGTTATTATTGAACTGATGGGAAAAGACAGGAGATTCGTTTCCAATGGCCTTCGGCGCTTAATTCCAATTTTAATTTTTTATGTCTGTTTTCAAAATGGCGTTTTACGCATGGGCGGCTTTTAATATCTTTTTCACCGGGGACAATTTTCCCAAGGGATAATACGATTTGGTCAATTAGCAAGTTCGTTAGTCCTCGGGGCTGGAATCGGGCACAATTCTATTTATAAATCAACAAATATATGATATATACAGTAGATCCATATATACAGTATATGTATATATGTATACACACACATACACACAAACACACACATAATATATATATATATATATATATATATATATATATATATATATATATATATATATATATATATATATATATATATATATATATATATATATATATATATATATTTCTGAGAGGAAAATAACACAAAAGTCAGTGTGGATGAATACCCTGTGCAGAGAACTTCCACCCAATTAGCTGCTTCATACACCTACACAGTAAAGAATGGGTTAAACTCCCTTTAAATAGAGCAGACGTTATCGCATATCCTGGATTTTAAGACCTTCTTCTTCTTCTTTCGACCTTACTAGTCCTACTATACAGCAGGGTCGGCCGCTCGAGTCAACTTTCTCCGTCTATTTCTATTCCTAGCAACTTCTTCCCCCAGTTCCACCTCACCCATATCCCTCCTCACCACATCCATCCATCTGATCTGCTGACGCCCCACACTCCTCCTCCCCATCACTGGCATGTTCTTAGCTCTCTTGATTGGTTCCACCTCCTCTCCTTTTATTACATGGCCATAGTACCTCAAACAAGGTTCCCTATAGCCTTCCCCTTTACATTACATATACCATATATTCTTCTTATATCTTGACTCTCCCTCCTTTACAGTAGTGATGTTCCAGCAATCCATCTCACCATCCTCATCTCGGTTCTCTCCAACAGTCCCTCCTCTTTCCTCTTAAGTGCCCAGGTTTCTGCCCCATATAATAGTACGGGCCTGATAACTGTCTTATAAATCTTCATTTTGAGCTTTAATGGCATTTTCTTGTCTAAAACAACTCCAGTTACTTCTCTCCATTTTCGCCACGCTTCTTTCACTCTCTGTCTCACTGCTTTCTCAGTACCTCCCTCTTCTGCTATTACTGATCCCAAATAGTTAGACTCATTGTTCTGCTTTAGCACTGTACCATCTTTCACTTGAATGCTTACTTCTTCATGTTCCTCTCTACTACTAGTCATTAGCTGTCTTTTCAATGTTCACTTTAAATCCTTTCCTTTCTAGGGCTCCTTTCCATGCTAAAGACCTTTCTTGCAGTTCTTCTTCTGTCTGCTATAATAACTAAATCATCAGCAAACAACAGATCCCACCGTTCATCGTTGTTCCTTAATTTTGATGTCTGTGTGTCTATAACGACGAGGAACAAGAATAGGCTCAGAGCTGATCCTTGATGGAGGCCCACCTCCACAGGGAATGTCTCAGTCTCCCCATATTTTGTTTGTACAGTAGTTCTTGCACCCTCATACATCATCTTCACTAACCTTATCAACTTCTCTGGTACTCCTCTCTTTCTCAAGCACCAACAGACTACTCCTCTTGGTACCCTGTCATACTCCTTTTCAAGATCCACAAAACACAAGTAAACTTTCCTGTTTCCTTCTAGATACTTCTCTTGGACTTGTCTTACTATAAAAATAGCATCCACTGTGCTCTTTCCTTTCATAAACCCAAACTGCTGCTTATGTATATCTACCAGCTCTCTCAACCTTCCTTCTAGTATTCTTTCTAGTATCTTGAATACATGCTTCAGAAGCTTCATTCCTCTGTAGTTCCCACAGTTTAACACGTCTCCTTTTTGTTTATACATTTTAATCATCCAACTATTGCTCCAGTTCCTTGGCATTTCCTCTACATCCCAGATCTTTTCCAATAGTGTGTGCACCCACTCTTTGCCTAGATTTCCCAAGGCTTTAATCCTTTATCTTGTTATCTCTGACTTTCCTGAAGCTTTATTTGCTTTTCCTTTCTTTATAGCATTCTCGACTTCACTCACTCTGATGTTTGCTATTGGTCCTTCTACTGGGGGAACATTTTCCAATTCTTCACACTCATTCTCATTGTTTAATAGATGTGAAAAATAGTCATTCCATCTTTTCCAGACTTACTCTTCCTCAATTAAGATACTTCCATTTTCATCTTTAGTAATTCCTACCTCTCCTACATCCTGCCTGTCTTTTCTTCTCGCTTCTGCAATTCTGTAGATTAATTATCTTTTCTCACTCCAGTGTTCCCACCTTATCATACCATTCTCTCCTGGCTTCTCCCTTTGCAATTGCTACCACTCTCTTTGTTTCCCTCTTTGCCCATCTATACTCCTCTCTTGTTTGGTAGTTGTTATCTGCTTCCCACCCTCTTCTGGCTATACTCTTTTCTTTCACAGCTGTTTGAACCTCTTGATTCCACCACCACGTTTCTTTTTCCTCTTGCTGCTCACCACTTGTCCTCCCACACACCTCTGCTGCTGCTGGCACCACAATCTCTTTCAGGCTACGTTCACACGGCGTTTTTAACCGCGCAGTGTGATACTCGCTGTCGTTTGTTCAATGTTAGCTTAGGCTACGTTCACACAGGGCGTTTTCAACCGCGCGTTGAGATACTCGCTGTCGATTGTTCAATGTTAGCTTATGGAATTGTTCACATGTAACCGTGGCGTATCGCGGCGGTTTCCAATACGCCGCGGTAGCGAGATTCCCCTCGCCAACGCGCGATTGCCGGGCGTGTCGAGATACACACAAGTCAATGACATCGTTCACACACAGCGGTGAACCGCGCTTTTTGAAGACAGCAGGTGCCATCATTGGCTGTGTGTCAGCCAATGAGAAAAAAGATTGTGCGTTACCATAGCAACCCTGGCCACCACGCCTGGTCCCCGTGATCACAGTCACACACACTATTGCATCGCTGTCAGTGTCAACTAACTATGGAGAGGGATCATTCTGACACTGGATGTCACAAAATAGTAATATATATATATATATATATATATATATATATATATATATATATATATATATATATATATATATATATATATAATATATATAAAGAGGGCATTAACGCGCGGTGGCCGCCGCGGTCAAAAACGCTTTGTGTGAACGATTACAGCATTAAACGAACGGTGGCCGCCGCGGAAACGCCCTGTGTGAACCTACCCTAATAGTTCACTTCTCGGAACTCTTTCGATATATTCTTCTAATTTTCCTCTGAATTCCTCCTTCTCCTCTTCACTACACCCTTGTTGAGGGGCGTATGCCGAGATGATATGCCATACTCTCTTATCGTTCACAAACTTTAAGCCCATGAGCCTGTCACTGATACGCTGGACCTCTGTGACATTCTCCTGCAAATCTGGACGGACAATAATTCCTACCCCATTTCTCCTTGTATCTTCCCTTGCGTGGTAAACTTTATATCCTTCTCCAAGCTTTCTTGCACTTTTCCCTTTCCATTTAGTCTCTTGTGTACACAGAATAATTTTTCTTCTCTGCATGATTTCAACCAACTCTCTTCCCTTTCCTGTGAGGCTACCAACATTCCAATTTCCAATTCTCAGCTTTCCTTTCTTTTCCAATCCTTTCTCCTCACTAACTTCTTTAGCCGCAGTCGTGACTTCTGCGGTACCCCTTGCAGATTTCTCACTGCCGTCAGGGGGTACTGCAGCGGGTCGTTTACGGGTACGCCCTAGTCATATTGCATTCCAACATCGACTCGAGATTCATTATTTAGTTTTTGCCACTGTTTTCATACTCGGTTGGCTAGACCAGGCAGCAACTCTCCCCATTTATCCGGGCCTGAGACCGGCAGCAAGTTGGACTGACTTGTCCCCCCACTGGCTGGGTTATCCTGGATTTTAAGACCTCTCCTTTCTAATTCCTCTTTCTACCCACATGACCAAACCGTCTCATAACACTAATATATCCTTCCATCTACTCTAACCTTTTCATCACTTACCCTTCGTGTTTCCACTTTCCTCACCTTTTCAATTCTCCCTTCGACATAAACTGTCAAGCAGTTCATTTATACAAATTCACTCTTCGTTCTTTCATTTGCATGTAACAACCATATTTCTCCTCCATAACCCTTCGTACATTCCTCGCTTGCTTTCCATAGAGATCCCAAGTCTCTTTTCATTCTTACATTCTGCTATATTCCTTAATTCACCTGCTCTGTGTTTATGCGCAAGCGCGCAGATCAAACACATGAATAAAACAGACACGAATTCTTGCATGTATATAAGCAACAGATAGGTGCCGACTGTTGGATTAAAACGAAACGAGAAAATGTTCTTGGAATTTACAGAGCTCAGATGAAATTAGATACCACGAACTTCCGAACTGCGTCCTGGGCCTGGTAGCCCTACCCTGGGTCTTATGGAAGGCATCATGCAAAGTTCTTAATTTCTTTGTCTAATCACCCTAACTGACAGCGGGATACTGAGCTAATGGAGCGCATGCCTAGAGAGACCACCATTCGAAAGACAGAGGAACTTAGTTTATCTATTTTCTTTGCAGTTTTCTCTTTGTTCATACACTAATTTTCTGTTCATGGTAGCTTGTTTTACAAGTCCATGGGGCAAAGGATCGTTTAATAATAATACTTATAGTAATAATAATAACAACAATAATAATAATAATAATAATAATAATGACAAAATCCTTCTAAGGATGTATATATCAATTGACACAAAGGCTCAGCCATTCAATTTCTTCCGTTAACGCTGAAGAGAACGGTTCCTATAAACATTCTTTTCGGTCACGTTTCATTCCCGCTCTGTGGGATTTAGCTCATTCGAATGTTAAATACTTTAACGATGGGAAGAAACGTCTTCAGAATTTTCACCCTCCTGCAAAATTTAAAATACTAAAAGTAATAACCATATTATTATTATTATTATTATTAAGCGTATCCTCTATGATAATCTAACAAGTAGATCAGAATGATGAAGTTGGTATGCTGCATAAACTCAGCATTGCTGTGACAGCAGTTAGGACAATAAATACCAGGTTAGGTTTTAACAATTTAGCTTCTGGTGTTTTTTACACGACTGAACAAACCAACAAACAAAGGGACATGTACAGAATATGCGTAAAACAGATGATTAAGATTTTAAATTAAAGAAACCAAATATCTGTTATAATAATAATAATAATAATAATAATAATAATAATAATAATAATAATAATAATAATAATAAGAAGAAGAAGAAGAAGAAGAAGAAGAAGAAGAAGAAGAAGAAGAAGAAGAAGAAGAAGTCCGTTTGAAACAATTTTGTATAGAGTCTCCTCATTTTTCCTTATATTATAAATAAAATTGAGAAGACTCAGTATAAAATTAGCTCAAATGATGCAGCCATCCTGCTGAGCAGGACATGCTTAAGAGAGGGTCTATTTCCTCTAATAATAATAACAATAATAATAATAATAATAATAATAATAATAATAATAATAATAATAATAATAATATCACACTGACAGAAATTACGTTGGGAATTCCATTATAAACGTCACACGCAATTTACAGCCGTGGCACACAGTTTCGCCAAAAGAGTAAAAGCAAGTGAGCAAGCATCACAAATAACATAAAGTAAACTGCGTGGCAGCCATTTAGCTCCCCCGAATTTCCCTTTGCGGCAGTTTAACGCAGTTCCGTTGGGAGTTCGCCCCTCTGATGTAAAATCAACGAAACTGCGAATAAAAATATAACACTTCCAGAGAGGACGAGAGAAATAAATGTCAGGTGAGCACTATCAGAAAATATTTCGACTCGACTTTGGTGGCAGTAGCAAGGTGCTTTCAGTCCATACTACATGTTATAAACATGTCGGCGACTTGTTGCTTCCATGTCACAAACATGTTGACAACAATTTATCGATTGTAAATGGAGAGGGAATCTTTGGTAGAAAATATTTCGATTTGACTTTGGTGGCAGTAGCAAGGTGCTTTCAGTCCATACTACATGTTATAAACATGTCGGCGACTTGTTGCTTCCATGTCACAAACATGTTGACAACAAGTTATCAATTATAAGTGAAGAAGGGATCTTTGGCAGAAAATGTTTCAGCTTTACTTTGGTGGCAGTAGCAAGGTGCTTCAATTCTTTTCTACATGTTATAACCATGTCATAAACATGTCGGAGACTTATTGTTTCCATGTCGTAAACATGTCAGAGACTTACTGATTCCATGTCACAAACATGTTGACAACAAGTCATCGATCGTAAGTGAAGAAGGAATCTTTGGCAGAAAATGTTTCAGCTTTACTTTGGTGGCAGTAGCAAGGTGCTTCAATTCTTTTCTACATGTTATAACCATGTCATAAACATGTCGGAGACTTATTGTTTCCATGTCGTAAACATGTCGGAGACTTACTGATTCCATGTCACAAACATGTTGACAACAAGTCATCGATCGTAAGTGAAGAAGGAATCTTTGGCAGAAAATGTTTCGACTTTACTTTGGTGGCAGTAGCAAGGTGCTTTCAGTCCATGCTACATGTTCTAAACATGTCATAAACATGTTGGGAACTTATTGCTTCTATGTCACAAACATGTTGACAAGTCATCGATCGTAGGTGAAGAAGGAATCTTTGGCAAATGATGGATAATCATATGAAGGACTTGTTAGGACAACCAATATGTTGTTGACTTGTGTGCAACCTGTTTGTGATGTGTGTGCGACAAGTTTGTGACATGTGTTTATGACTGGTTTTATTGCAACGTGGACGCACTTTTACTGTCATAAAGCCAAGCTGTGATGGAAAGTTATGTATGAGGGGCTTGCTCTAAACAGAAAACATAGTAAGAGTGCATACCTCCACAAAATCATACATATAAATACTGAATCAACATCCCATTTCCTCTCAAAACTTTCGTAGCTTTTCCTTAGTTCATGTTTCAATACTCCTCAAAACTGAATTAGAATCCATCGATAACTTTATGAGATATTTTTCGATACACGAAAATACTTAGATATGACACGAGTGATCACCTCAACTCCTTTAGGGAAGTAGCCGACATTTTTCAAACTTAATCAAAACACTGTTATCTCATCTTTAATGTCAATACTGTATTTTGTGTTACCATTGCTGTCTTTAATAATAATAATAATAATAATAATAATAATAATAATAATAATAATAATAATAATAATAATAATAATAATAATAATAATAATAACAACCGATATGGAGTTACCATCTTATATTTTTTATTCTCCCTCGAACTTAGATTTTGAATAAAATCGACAATTTCGAAGACAAGGAATGAAATTCGAGACACAATAGGACCGTGATGGGGGAACGGAAGTTCCAAATCGCCACTTATGTCACTGCAACGCCAACCACTACAGGAAAAAGAACCCATCTCTCCTATCTGTCAAAAACCAGATTTTCTTCGGCAGTTCTCAAGGGGCAATTATTTCCTGACGACCATAATTTCTAATAGTCAATATTTCAGTCGATTCCTTCTCCCCGAGAGAGAGAGAGAGAGAGAGAGAGAGAGAAGAGAAGAAAACAGGTTATTCGATAGATACGACCATCCTTTACTAAGAGGAAGACAAATTCATTTAACATACTCGATCTCATACACACGATCCGACAAACGGAGAGAGAGAGAGAGAGAGAGAGAGAGAGAGAGAGAGAGAGAGAGAGAGAGAGAGAGAGAGAGAGAGAGCACAACAGGTTATTCGATAGCTAAGCCCATCCTTTACTGTGAGGAAGTAACTCATTTAACATACTCATACACACAATCCGACAAACTGAGAGAGAGAGAGAGAGAGAGAGAGAGAGAGAGAGAGCTCTCAAGATGTAAATGACTTCCCCTGAGGGAAGGAAAATGCCAATGAGGATGCGACAGGATTTTCTTATGGGATTTATTTGTCATCATTAGGCGGAATATAAAACGCCGTTCTCTCAGGAACTAAAGATGCATCACTCTCCAACACCTCTTCCCACACACATTCGTGAAAGAAAGAGAGAGAGAGAGAGAGAGAGAGAGAGAGAGAGAGAGAGAGAGAGAGAGAGAGAGAGAGAGAGAATCACACATACAGATGGTTCGATAACACGATCTCTTACTACGAGCAAAAGAGATTAATTTATCATACTTGATCTCTCTCTCTCTCGCACACACCACACACACACACACACTCACAAAGAAAGAGAGAGAGAGAGGCCCACACACACAGGTGATTCGATAACACTATCTTTTAACTCAAAGCAAGACTTATTAATTTAACACATTCGATCTCACACACACACACACAGAGAGAGAGAGAGAGAGAGAGAGAGAGAGAGAGAGAGAGAGAGAGAGAGAGAAAGAGAAACCAAAGATTTACCACTTTCAACCGCTGAACCTTTTTTCTCTCAAATGAAAAAAAAGAGGAACGTGAATAAAAAATCTCATTCTCTTAAAAAAAAAAAATCCTGGCGAGGGCTGTCCAATTTTCCCCGCCGTAAGGAAAATATATTCGTACGAAAATGTTTATCCGGCTCTTTCGAGATAAAGTTTTTAGTTTCCTGAAAAGAAAACTATTGCGCCGGCTTTGTCTGTCCGTCCGCACTTTTTCTGTCGGCCCCAGGTCTTAAAGACTACTGAGGCTAGAGGGCTGCAATCTGGTATGTTGATCACCACCCTCCAGTCATCAAGCATACCAAATTGCAGCCCTCTAGCCTCAGGAGTTTTTATTTCATTTAAGGTTAAAGTTAGCCATAACCGTGCTTCTGGCAACGATATAGGACAGGCCACCACCGGGCCGTGGTTAAAGTTTCACTGGCCGCGGCTCATGCAGCATTATACCGAGACTACCGAAAGATAGATCTATTTTCGGTGGCCTTGAGTATACGCTGTACAGAAAACTCGACAGCGCCGGTGAAACTTCTACGCGTTTTTTACTTTTTTTTTTTTTTTTTTTTTGTACGGCGAAAGAAGAGAAATTCTAAATATGAACAAATCTCTCTTGACGTCATTTTCTTTGTGTTCGGATTAGCTATTCAGTAAACAGTGGGGTACTACAGGGTAATGTTATGTCACCTTCGCAGTTTCATTTTCAGGAATTTTGTAATAAAAAAAAAGTGACTGGAGATGGGAGACAAGGATTCCGGGTTGCCAGCTACCAGTCCACCCAGCTGGAAATGGGTACCAACGTCTCCTGGGGTCAAGAAATAGGGTGTGGGACCAGCAATTTGACCCTTAACTGCTGGGACTGGAAGTCAGTACCCTACTGGTGTCATCCCCTCACCAAAGAAAAAGAAGAGTATGGTAATTTATATATATATATATATATATATATATATATATATATATATATATATATATATATATATATATATATATATATATATATATATATATATATATATATATATAGACCATACACTATAACGCATTTAAAGAAAGTACCAACACTTACCATCATCTCTTACAAAAGATAAAAGAAACCGTATTCTTCCTCACAACTCTTAATCCTCAACTATCGAATTAAAAACAGCAACCTTTCTCTTTTATTTATTCATAAAAAACAAGCGAAGTTTTTCTGTATTGTTTCTCAGTTAAATTAAATCAGTTTTTCTTCCTACAACGCTTCGAGCGACGACGAAGTTGCCGAGGTTTTTAGAATTTTTAGAGCAACGCGCGAGAGGGAAATATTAACGGGATTAAAACCTGTAACTTTCTGTATTCTGTCGCTACAACAGATTCCTGGGCTTTTATGTAATTCACTTAGTTGCTGAGATGAGATGCGTTATGCATTACTTCATTGGTATACGAGTGTAAGAATATACAAAACATGCAAAAGAAAGTTTCGCAGAAATTCAAGGTAGATTCGAAGGAATCTCTCTCTCTCTCTCTCTCTCTCTCTCTCTCTAAATATATATATATATATATATATATATATATATATATATATATATATATATATATATATATTTATATATATAAATTTGTATATAAATCTATATACAGGATGTAAAATATATATATATATGACTTTATATATATATATATATATATATATATATATATATATATATATATATATATATATATATATATATATATATATATATATATATATATATATATATATATATATATATATATATATATATATATATATATAGATATATATGTATATGACGTTTGCAGTAGCATAACTAAGACATCACTAAACATAAACAAGTAAAAAATGCGCCGAAGTTCTTCGGCACAATCGAGTTTTCTGTACATCGTATAATCAAGGGCACCGAAAACAGACCTATCTTTCGGCGAGGTCTCAGTATAATGTTGTATGAGCCGCGGCCCATGAAACTTTAACCACGGCCCGGTGGTGGCCTGTCCTATATCGTTGCCAGATGCACGATTATCGTTAACTATAACTTTAAATAGAATAAGAATACCAAGGCTAGAGGGCTGCAATTTGGTATTTTTGGTGACTGGAGGGTGGATGATCGACATACCAATTTGCAGCCCTCTAGCCTCGATAGTTTTTAAGATCTGAGGGCGGAGACGAAAAAGTGCAGGCACAACAAAGTGCGGAAAGAATAAAGTGCGGATAGAAAAAGTGCGGATAGAAAAAGTGGGGCCAGAATAAAGAGTGGGCAGACAAAACTGCGGACAGAAAAAGTGAGGACAGAACATAGTGCGGACAGAATAAAGTGCGGACGGACAGACAAAGCAGGCACAATAATATTCTTTTACAGAAAACTAATAAAATACTAAAAAAAACGAAAAATAAACAACACAAATGAGAGAGAGAGAGAGAGAGAGAGAGAGAGAGAGAGAGAGAGAGAGGGTTAGGATTCTATGGTATAGGTTCTGTGCTCAAAAGATGGATACGAGAGAGAGAGAGAGAGAGAGAGGGGCGGTGTAGGATTTTATGGCATAGGTTCTGTGCACAAAAGATAGATACAAAGAGAGAGAGAGAGAGAGAGAGAGAGAGAGAGAGAGAGAGAGAGAGAGAGCGAGGGTGTGGGTTTTATGGTACAGGTACCGTGCACTAAAGATGGATACAAAATTACATCATCAACGCCTTTTATTTTCATTTCATGTTTTTATTCGGCACCCGGCTAAAAAGGGGCATTAGGCTTTACGTACCATTACCCTTCGCCCCTAAAAAAAGAATCTTCAGGAGTGATTTAAGAGCAATTCAAATGAAAAATGAAAAATAAAATAATCCTCAGTTTTATTTAGTCACAAACAACGCTACAAGGAAAAGAGCGAAAGATCAACAAATTCTTTTATCCTCAAAAAATTAATCTGAAAGAAAACTTTTGATTTTTAATAAAAAATAAAGCTTCTCGAACATTAGCGTTATCTGGATCTTGTCTAGAGAAAATTATAAAGATATGTATATGAATGAGGAAACCTGAATATAAACTGTTCCCATAGACGCATATACACACACGTGTGACATATATAAATTCATTAAAGGAAAACGTGAAGTTAAGCCCTGATATATATATACACACATATGTATATGTATTATACATATGTGCATGTTTATATTTCATATATGCATATATCCATATATATATGTATATATATTCATTATACATATGTGTATGTATATACTGTATTTCATGTAAGAATAAATATATATATATATATATATATATATATATATATATATATATATATATTCATATATATTATGTATATATATATTATATATATATATATTTACATAAGGCATTTGTTCTTAATGCCTGTGTATATATATATACATATATATATATATATATATATATATATATATATATATATATATATATATATATATATATATATATCAATATATATATATATATATATATATATATATATATATATATATATAATATATATATATATATATATATATATATATATATATATATATATATATATATATATATATATATATATATATATATATATATACACACACACACACACACACACACACACAGGCATCAAGAACAAATGCCTTGCCCCATTAACCAATCTCGCAACAATTCCGAAACGGACATAAAACCTGGCAAGAACGCCAATTGGATTTCCACCCCGGAAAATGTGGGAACGAAATTTGCTTTTACAGACGAACCTGAATGCCTCTCTTTAGACCGGCAACTTCATAAATACTTCACAAATGAAAGAAAGGAGGAACTGAGAGAGAGAGAGAGAGAGAGAGAGAGAGAGAGAGAGAGAGAGAGAGAGAGAGAGAGAGAGAGAGAGAGAGAGAGTAAAAACGTTCAGTCTTGGGCTTTGATCGAAAGCAATGAGCTTCCAGGATTTGGCAAATGTTTTCCAAGTGAAATAAATAAGTAAATAAATATATAAACAAATAAATAAATAAACAAATAAATAAATAAATAAACAAATAAATAAAAATAAAAAATAAATAAATAAAAATAAATAAAATAACTGCACAAATAAATAAATAAACAAATAAATAAATAAATAAAAAAATAAATGAGAGAATAAATAAATAAATAAATAAATACATAAATAAATAAATGAGTGAATAAATAAACAAATAAATAAGTGAATAAGTAAATAAATAAATACATAAACAAATAAACACATAAACAAATAGATAAATAAATAAATAAATAAATAAATAAATATTTGCTGCAGATGGAGCATTACGAAGCAGGAAGCACGTAATATTCGAGAGAGAGAGAGAGAGAGAGAGAGAGAGAGAGAGAGAAATGGAAAATCATTAAAAGATATTAAAGACTTCAGTGCAAAACGAGAGACAAATTCAACAAATAAACAATCTGGAATGCTTTAAATAGATTATTTGAATTAAGTAAATAAAGCTGACAGGTTAAATGGAAATTTTAAGCATATTTAATATGCTTAGGTTTAGTTGAGAGTAATTTTATCGGATAATATCAATCATTAACTTGGTGGCAAAGAGTTTTTTTTAAAAATAAAAAACGTTTGAAAATATTGTTGGGAGCACTAATTATAAGTCAGTGTAACTCGATATCGGCAGCCTTTTAGATATTCTAATTACAATTTCCTCTAATTTTAATTTCTTTTAATTTTACAGCGAAAGAAAACGAAGCAAAATTTCAATAATAACAAAAGTAATTTATGTTTCTGTTTTTGCAAAAAAACGTTTATAATTAACGCTCCCAAACACGTCACGAGAGGTGAATGATTTGAACGCAACAGCAATAGAAGCAAAGCTTCCATAAAAACAACAACGAAAACAACAACAGCAGGAACAAGATCAAAACAACAAAACAGCCACAACAAAAAGAGTCTCCATAACAACAAACAACAACAAGATCTGTAAACCGCGGGAGCCATAAGGTATATTTCCTCACAGTCTGAAGAGAACGACTCCGAACAAACACGATCTTTTATTCAGAAGCGGTTAAACACTCGTCCTTCCCAGAACTGCTCTGGACACGAGGATGCTCCTTAAAGCACTCTCCAAGGAGAGAGAGAGAGAGAGAGAGAGAGAGAGAGAGAGAGAGAGAGAGAGAGAGAGAGAGAGAGAGAGAGAGTTGAAACCAGCACGTGTACAGGCTAGTTTAATAGTCTTGCATACATACCCATTTAAACAAATAAAAACGTACACTTAAACGCTGACATATGTGTGTTCGTGTATTCGTATGTGTACATGGGTTGTGTTGTTATATATGTCTGTATATATATATATATGTCTGTGTGTGTGTGTATACAGTATATATATACATATATATATATATATATATATATATATATATATATATATATATATATATATATATATATATATATATATATATATAATCACATACTGCTATTCACTATTCATCTTCATCTTCGCTAGTTTTAAAGGTCCTCTTTTCGGCTCTTATTTGGTCCATCAGTCGGCTAGTGACTGCTAAAAAAAAAAAAAAGTAAAAATGCTTCAAAGTTTCTTCGGCGCAATCGAGTTTTCTGTACAGCACACAATCAAGGCCATCGAAAATAGATTATCTTTAGGTAGTCTCGGTATAATGCAGTATGAGCCGCAGCCCATGAAACTTTAACCACGGCCCGGTGGTGGCCTGTCCTATATAGTTGCCAGAAGCACGAGTATGGCTAACTTTAACCTTAAATAAAATAAAACCTACTGAGTCTAGAGGGCTGCAATTTGGTATGTTTGATGACTGGAGGGTGGATGATCATTATACCAATTTGCAGCCCTCTGGCCTCAGTAGTTTTTAAGATCTGAGGGCGGACAGAAAAAAGTGCGGACGGACAAAGACGGCACAATAGTTTTCTTTTACAGAAAACTAAAAAACTGAAGTTACAAAGTTGTAATAAACAGGTCTCACACAAACCTAAAGATTTCTTCCATCCGCTGTGGAGAGTAACCAAGAGTTACCAAGTCTTCATTTAGGAATTCGGACGAATGATTACAGGGCGCGTTCTCTGCGCTGAATTAGACACAGCGGCCCTGACAAGCTTACAAGGTGTCTCCTTGCATGCTAATGACGTTACCCATTGTTAAGGAATTACTACGGCACTGATCTCTGGCCCTGGTGAGTGAGCAGCCATTAAAGGGTGTCTTTGTGCCAAAGAGGATTCATATGCATCAGATGGGGTTTCGAACAGATGTTCATACGGAGCCAAAGGGCACATTCGTATGCATTACAGAGGCCGTGTTCATTTCCGTCTCTCTTCTTATGCATTTGTCAAGCGTATGTACTTGATTATGTGTCAGTGAATGTACACTTCTTGTTACGTACGTCAGTTCATCAATATATCTACAAAATATTTCAAAATAATAATCAACCATAATATTCAGTTCAGGATATGCCAGTCATCACCTTTGGCCTCTGATATTTAGACACGAAGAAATAAATTGAAACAGATATATTCACTGCTTTCATTCTAAGATAAAAATTTAATTTGTAGGATAATACAATATTTCACGTCTAGGCCGAAGACCTCAAGTCCTATGACATTTGATCAAAATTTTCCAGATTAATCTTACATGTTACCTGTCGGCAAGAATACACAAAAAATTATGTATAATAATAAAATCCGAGTGGAGCTTTCTTGTCTGTCCTCCCCCGGGTGACAGTAAGGAGACATGACACAGCCACCCTCCTCCTGAAAACCTGTTTGTCCGTCCATGGTGGGGGCGGGGTAGGCAGGTGATCGGGAGGGTAGGGGAGACACAGTAGCGCCGATTTCCAGCGCGCGTAGCGCGCACCAACAGGTCTTTGCTGACAAAGACCTGTAAAATATAGCCCGGTGAAAACATACAAGCAGGATTAATATATGAAAATAATTCACACATAAACGGGGTGGAAATCACTCTAGGAATGCGTTAGTATACATATGTGCAATTCGTATACGACATACAATTTAGCAAACATACAAATTCGGAACAATACCTATGATACAGGTTAATTCAGATCAGACTGTATCGACGATAACATCAAACCTGCTTCTGTCACGAGTAATATTTTCCCGATCACTTCAAATCATATCTACCGCGGACAGTATCTCCAGATAACATTTAAAGGGCAACAATGACTGAGTCTACCAATGCCTTCAACACCAAAGCCTTAACTTTACAGGTATCCAAAGCAGTTTCTCTCTCTTTACGCGTCTAATTCATGTCTATATTAATTTTGTGCTCGTGTCTAGAATGCAATTTAAAACCGAGATGTCAGTTTTCCCGGACAATTACTAGTTTTTAATTACACGGATTTTCCTTGACGTACAATACAGAATGAATTTGAAGCTGCACCCTCTCTCTCTCTCTCTCTCTCTCTCTCTCTCTCTCTCTCTCTCTCTCTCTCTCTCTCTCTCTCTCTCCCATTATATAACTTTCATGATCCAAGTCTTCAGTACTATACCTATCCACTGATGGAAAGGGATTGTCTTCACTACAAAAAACAAAAAGAATCTTTTTCTGTGTACATATAAAAAGTATATTAATCTCATACAGGACATAAAGACGTCATTGCATTTTAGCTGCATTACTACCCTAATACAATTCTCCTTGCATTTTAATAATTTACTTAAATTTAAATCAATTTATCTATGAATTTGTCAATTAATTTTTTATTATTTAATAACTGATCTCTTCTTTCAGTATTTCCCATTGCCATCTGTTACCTCTTTCTAATGACCATCATATTCTTTGTGGGCTTGTTCCATATGAACAGGTTTCATCTTCTGAATAATAATAATAATAATAATAATAATAATAATAATAATAATAATAATAATAATAACAATAATAATAATAATAATAATAATAATAATAATAATAATAATAATAATAATAATAGAGTTAGAACACAAACACCTTGCGACCAAGAACGGGAAACTCTTCAGAAAGGAAGAAGTTACGAGAGTCTTGCATTTCTCGGAATAAGTTGATGCCTCAATGGCAACAGGATTTATTCACGGCAGGAATAAACGTCGACACGTGCCAGAACAAGCCACAGTAGGAAATAGGGTAAATGCATGAATGGATAGCACAAAGACCATGCGCACACACACACATACTTACATATATATATAAATATATATACAGTATGTTTGTATATATATATGTAAACAAATTAGGTAGAGTAATAAGAAAGATATGAATAACGAGAGAGAGAGAGAGAGAGAGAGAGAGAGAGAGAGAGAGAGAGAGAGAGAGAGAGAGAGAGAGAGAGAGAGAGACTTCAGGGTACAAAGTGTTCAAATTACCAATACAAGTCTTCCAAGGTCCTTCTTGGAAGGGAAGAACAGGTAGAATCAACAAAACTAGTCCAAGTGAAAAAAATCTGTGAAACAATAAATTAGGAATGGGAAATAACCGACAGCATTATGGGGACAAAGAAGAGAAGAAAAAGACAAAGAGGCATACTAGGAAATTATGTTGGAAAGAAAAAAAAAAAGGACAATTCGAAGAATTTGATTGTGGTGCATGAGGGCTTTTGTCTCAAGATGGCTGTAATTCGCTCTTTCGAGAGAAATTGAGAGATGACAGATAGACATGGATAGACATTAAAAGAGAGAGAGAGAGAGAGAGAGAGAGAGAGAGAGAGAGTTAAGTATATCTTAGTTTAACCAGACCACTGAGCTGATTAACAGCTCTCCTAGGGCTGGCCCGGAGGATTGGACTTATTTTACGTGGCAAAGAACCAGTTGGTTACCTAGCAACGGGACCTACAGCTTATTGTAGAATCCGAACCACATTATAGCGAGAAATGAATTTCTATCACCAGAAATAAATTCCTCTAAATCTTCATTAGCTGGCTGGAGACTCGAACTCGGGCCTAGCGAGTGCTAGGCGACAACTCTACCGACTCCCCCAACGAGGAACTGAGAGAGAGAGAGAGAGAGAGAGAGAGAGAGAGAGAGAGAGAGAGAGAGAATTTACTTCTAAATTTAGAATCATACATAACTGAGAGAGGACTACCTCACAATTCAGAATCACAGCAACTGAGAGAGAGAGAGAGAGAGAGAGAGAGAGAGAGAGAGAGAGAGAGAGAGAGAGAGAGAGAGAGAGAATTTACTTCTAAATTTAGAATCATATATAATTGAGGGAGAATTACCTCACAATTCAGAATCACAGCAACTGAGAGAGAATTTTGACGAATATGACACGTCATAATTTTCGTTTTCTATGAGGGACGTTATCAATATTTCTTTTTCCTTTCCAGAAAAGGAACCACACTACCTATAAAACAGAAGAAAGACGTTGGCTGGCTTAAATGGGCAGTTGCTTTGTATTTATTCACACAAAAAGTATCAATATTTACGTGAAAGTTTGTTCGTGCAACTTCAAAACTTCACAGCGGCATTCAGGAAAAAATAATAAAACCACTACAGCCTTCTTCCTTATTCTTAAAGTGAAGATAACTTTTGAGAGAGAAGAGAGAGAGAGAGAGAGAGAGAGAGAGAGAGAGAGAGAGATTAACTGTCAAACGTTACCTTGTTGCTTCTAAAACTACTGCGTGCTATATAACTGTTCTAGACTCCATTTCATATTATCGGTAGTATTTATTGGCATTGCTGCTTGCTGTTCTGTAACAAATTATGGACTCATCAACTTCCTTGTTCCTGATGCATGACACGTATATCAGGGAGAGAGAGAGAGAGAGAGAGAGAGAGAGAGAGAGAGAGAGAGAGAGAGAGAGAGAGAGAGAGAGAGAGAGAGATTTACATTAAAACTTAATTTCTTTAGTTTTGTTCGGTGGCTACAAACACTTAATGCATACTCACATGCAGTAATCGTATTCCTTACGCACAAACCCACACATACAGGCGCAGAGAGAGAGAGAGAGAGAGAGAGAGAGAGAGAGAGAGAGAGAGAGAGAGAGAGAGAGAGAGAGAGAGAGGCTGTCTCGGGAATACCTTACGAAAATGTTTATACTAAGGTTCCCTCATCCTAGCAATGATAAAAAAAAATTTAGGGTACACAAATTGCAGAAATAGACTGAATTTCTGAAACTTGAGCCATCTTCTAAAAGCTTGGTTTGCACGGGCTCTTGCTCACAGAGCAGCCCATAAGTCACTTTTTGATGTGCAGGTGAAACAAAAGATTGGTACCTTTTATGCACGGGCATTAATAGTTACTTGATGATGAAATAATCCTTTCGTCATTAATGATAGTTCATGAAGTTTAATTAATTCTTGCCTGCTTTGTACCTACCAACCAATTTACAACCATCATATCTCAGCACCACTAAGAATTCAGACTTTATTTTTCTCGTGTGAAAATGGTCGTACAACGAAGGTACATTCTAATCAATTTAGGCAATTCTGTGAGAATTACTCAATATAAGAAGTCTATGGGTTTGGCGTTTTTTTAATTACAGCACTTGTCGACAGTAAAGATTTTGGGTTTGTAATGACAGGCTAGACGTCATTTCTTAATATCACACTACGTTATTTCGGATCAAACATCTAATTTTTTTTGAGCCCCTCAAGAACTAATACATTTTCATCCACGTTGTCTCAAAACAGTGATACAAGAAACAAGTAAAAAATGCGCCGAAATTTCTTCGGCGCTGTCGAGTTTCTGTACAGCCGCTACAGCGTATAATCAAGGCCACCGAAAATAGATCTATCTTTCGGTGGTCTCGGTATAATGCTGTATGAGCCGCGGCCCATGAAGTTTTAACCACGGTCCAGTGGTGGCCTATTATATATCGCTGCCAGAAGCACGATTTTGGCCAACTTTAACCTTAAATAAAATAAAAACTGCTTAGGCTAGAGGGCTGCAATTTGGTATGTTTGATGATTGGAGGGTGGATGATCAACATACCAATTTGCAGCTCTCTAGCCTCAGTAGTTTTGAGGACATGAGGGCGGACAGGAAAAAGTGCAGACAGAATAAAGTGCGGACGGACAGACAAAACCTGCACAACAGTTTTCTTTTACAGGGAACTAAAAATGAACTAAGTACATCATACAGTACATTCTTGTCTGAGGTTGGAAAGCGGAACTGCGTAGAAGACTCACAACGTTTAGCATTTGGACAAACTCGAGCTCTCACTAACGAGGCGAAACGACTTGGCCTTGTTT
>NC_089788.1:69550219-69557719 GCF_040412425.1 Macrobrachium rosenbergii | reverse complement strand
TAAAATTTCTCCAGTTATTTAAGACTTCTTGACTAACAATCTCAGTCTGATTTAGGGAGAAATATAAGGAAAGAGATTAAAGTATAATAAAAAATAATGTATTGGTGAGGATAAAAGCTGGAAAGCAATACGACGCCTCCATGAACATGAGGAAACTGGTGATGATTTTCAGAAGGCAATGGAAGGAGAGGAAGAACAAGAAGAACAAGAACAAGAACAAGAGCAAGAGGAAGAAATAATGTAAAAAAAAATAAATATATGGCACCCCAACCCCGTTGCCGTCCACCCAACTGACTAACGACCCTTTTCCTGAAGGCTTAAGCGTCATTAACGGTCGTTAGCGTCACCTGAAGGCGGGACGCCCGTCTCTCTGAAACAGTCAGCTCACGCCTCCATTGCGCCTTACGACGAGACAAGTAGCTTCTATTGGACATCATTTGCATAAGGTGACGAGACACTTGCCCTTCCTGACAAGGGGTGACGAAACGCGTCCTTCGACCACCTTGTCGGGCGTAATTACCATTAGGTTTGTTTATTCTGGGGCAACAGACAGACATCCCTAAGCGGTAACGACGAAGCGGGAGATATGGGCTAATTAAGTTTGAAATCTATCGGTCACATTGTTTTCTAGATTTTTTTTTTTCATATTTCTCCTTCGGATCCGATTTTCACTGAAATCCCTTGAAAATACAAGTAGGAAATAAAATGGAGTACTACTCCTTTCTCATGCCGAGTATCAACGCGTGCTGGGGGAGAGGTTTGTTCTGCGTTTTAGTTTACAAATCTAACAACGGATTGCATTCTCTGAAATGAACACCAAAGCCTCCCTTGAACCTCTGCTTTAAAATTCGAAAAGAATGACAAAGAGTTATTGATTCAGACAAAGACTGAAGCATTACACTTAGTAGTATCATGAAGCATTTAGAAAACTAAAAAGAAAAAAAAAAACGGGTTAAAATAAAAGTGAACGCTTCTCACACGATGGACTGCTCATGGTTGAGGAGTAAGTCACAGGACCTTGTCAAGATCTTATTCTCATCACAAATATACTAAAGAAATATAAAAAAAAAAAAAATATATAGACAAACTCAGGAATCAAGATCAATCGAATTTCAAATCTAAGCGAGAACAAAAATTCTGTATTCCTGGTGACGAAGCCTTGAAAAGGTCGTTAAAATACTGCCCAGCTCACCAAAGATCGATCCCGAGCCGGGGAAAAGCGGGAGAATGCGGTTGTGTTTTTTATTATCGAGTTATGTAGCGACACAATATAATACCAAGACAATTACTGAACAACATGACAATTACTTACAATCCTCTTAACTCTAATACTAAAGCGATGGAAAGCTAATTCCAGCATATCGAAGACGATAAAACTAAGAATCACCTTAAAATAAGAATTAGGTAAGAGTAGGCCTAAGAGTTGACAATGTACGACGGAAACAAACAAAGATTTACCTAAAAAAAAAAAAAAAAAGAATTTCACAGGAGTAGGCCTACGAGTTGATAACATTTGTTTTATCACTTAGACCGCCAAGCTCAGTCGCTCCGTATCACAAAAAGGCCCTAGCAGAAATACTCTGGGCCTTCGTGAGTCAGGAAGCTCACAGGTGAAGGTGGAAATGAACTACTCGGGGAAGAAAGGAGACTGAATGTGATTAGGTACGAACACGTGTAGCGGCCAGATGAACGATGACTTCCGGAATGTGCGATAGCTGGAAAAAGAAACGGAAAATACATGTAAACCAATGCCCGAGAGATAGAATATCCGGACGGCAATTTCCTGTCAAAATAAAAGTAATTGGAACACTAATACACACACACACACACACACACATATATATATATATATATATATATATATATATATATATATATATATATGTATGTATATGTGTGTATGCATGTATGTATATATATACAAACACACACACACACACACACACACACATATATATATATATATATATATATATATATATATATATATATATATTTATGTATGTATGTGTGTATGCATGTATGTATGTATGTATATATATATATACAAACACACACACACACACATATATATATATATATATATATATATATATATACATATATACATATATACATACATACATATATACAGCATGGAAGCCTAGGCACTTGATGAGGCAACCGGAGGGTGCAAATTTGCCTGAGAATACTTCCAGCATTCTGGTAAGGGGAGATTCTCCATCTGCACTTCGTACTCTTAAATGAAGATAAATATCTATCAAATGTTTGAAGTGGCAGGGGAAAACGACCAATAAAAGTACAAAAGAGATAAATAACTCATGGTTAATATCACAATGCTTGACTGATTTATCTTGGAGAAATACCACGGAAATATTTGATTTCTGATTAATATTCAAATTCTTCCTGAAATACTATATAATTTCTCTACGGTTCCATTCACAGAACCTTCCTATAAAAAGCTGCTGTAGTGTTTTCGGACGGAATTTAAAAGCTAACTTGTAGTACGGTTCTGTATCCAGAAATTCACTGAAGACAAATCACCATAAAAGCTGTCATAATAATTTTCTAGGCACCCAATGGTAAAATGTTTCTTCGCATTTTTGTAATTCTTAAGTATTTTTTTTTTACCAAGCTAAGCCTTATTAACTTTTATCGTAAAAAAGAAGGTTTCATGCAGACCTAGGTCGACTTTCTCTTCTATATCAAACCATCATTTCAAAATGCAAAATTAGAAGAATAAGTTTTTTCTTTTTGTACCTGTTAATGCCGAGAGATTATATACAATTTTTCAAATAATTTTCATGAACATTCTGTCTCGTTTCATATTCATAAAGGTCTTCGTAATATGGCATGTTATAGACAATTCATATATTTGTCTGCCTTCTCCCCCTCTTAACTTCCCAATACTTTGATATATAACACACAAAATGTAGTTCCCTTTGTAGTTTTAACTGCAGACCTTTACAACCCACTTCGAATTTTAAAGTGGATGGCTAAACCTTTATTGAAACAAATACCCCGGTTCATTCAGATGTCACTGCATTCACACGCCAACACATTCGTCCTACACAAAGGCACAAAGTCGCCCAGATATTACCTACCAGCTCTTCATACATCGACGGATCCGTCCTACACAAAGGTCCAAAGTCGCTCAGTTAATTAGGAGCTTTTGTCTCGTAAACAATGCTTTCAACTTTTGAACAGAAATCCAGGTGAACCTGTTCTAATAACTTTGTAAAACACTGCGCTAATTACAGTTAAGCCCCAAAATAACTGATATGTCAAAGGTGTTGCTTAGGAGACTGGCTTATCGTTAGGGAGGGATGAAAGAAATAATATTTTTGGATGCAGTGAAAAATGTTATTCATTTCAGGAATTTTTTTTTTTCTTCGTCTTCCTGTTTCTATCATTCATACTTTCCTTGTAATGTTTCTTTGTTGGTCCGAGTCAAAGAACTTTAGAGCCGATAAATATTTATAGGAGATTACTGCCAATCAATAAATAAATAGATAAATGTATATATACATATGTAATGTATATGTAATTATATAATAATAATAATAATAATAATAATAATAATAATAATAATAATAATAATAATGCATATACGTTTATATCTGCATATAAAAACATTCAGCCCAATTCCCCGAGGACAGTTACCCTTAAAACAAAGAGCATCATCTTAACTTCCCAGGCGACTATTATCTCCAGTTAACAGGAGTAGCGGAGTAAATAGATGGAGAACAGGGGAGGGGATGGGGCGGGGGAGGGGAGAGGGAGTTAGAATGAGGCTATTGGTGGGGGGGAAACGGTATGATAGAGATATCAGAACCGGATAAGGGAACTAGGCAAAGGGGAGAGGAGGCGAGAAAGGGTAAACGAGCGTTAATACGAGGAGGGGAGGGGAGGGAAGGGTGGGAGATGAGGGAGGGAGAGGAGAGAGAGAGGGAAGGAGGAGGGAGGAGGAAAGAGAGGGAAGGATGGGAGGAGGGAGGAAAGAGAGGGAAGGATGGGAGGGGGAGGGGGGGGAGGGGGAAGAATACAACCGGTGGTTAGTGTCTGTCGGACTGAGGGAGGAGAAATGGCGCTGTGAGCTAGATAATACTATGTTCATAATTACTGGTGACTGATTCTCCCTCTCTCTCTCTCTCTCTCTCTCTCTCTGTCTCATCGCAGAGACTCCGTCGTCGACGACGGGTAGAGGGTATGAAATAAGGCGCTTCATTTGAGCTGCTCCCCTAACTGAATTAGTCGGGGTGTCCCCGGTCCTAATTAAGGGATACGTTCCTATCGACCTTCTAGGATCTGCCGTTTCCTTACCAGGAGGAGGAGGAGGAAAAAGAGGAGGAGGAGAAGTAGGAAGAGAAGGAAAGGAGGAGGAGGAGGAAAAAGAGGAAGAAGAGAAGTAGGAAGAGAAGGAAAGGAGGAGGAGGAAAAAGAGGAAGAAGAGAAGTAGGAAGAGAAGGAGAAGGAGGAGGAGGAGGAGGAGGAGGAAAAAGAGGAGGGAGAGGAGAAAGGGAAGTAGGAAGAGAAGGAGGAGGGGGAGGAGGAGGAGGAAGAGAAGTAGGAAGTGAAGGAGAAGGAGGAGGAGGAGGAGGAGGAAAAAGAGGAGGAAGAGAAGTAGGAAGAGAAGGAGAAGGACAAGTAGAAGTAGGAGGACGAGGAAAAAGAAGAGGAGGAGGAGGAGGAGGAGGAGGAGGAGGAGGAGGAGGAGGGGAAAGGGAGGGCAGTCCAAATAGATGGGGGAAAAACGCTGATGCGAGACTGGATTATCCTTAATGTGGAGAAGGAGTAGATTAGGATGAAATCAGAAAACGCAGGAGGAAACGAGGATAGGAAAAGATATAAAGCAAAGACAATAATGAAAAAAGGAAACAAAAACCAGTCATGTAAGCAGAGAAAATATTGAAAAAGTGCCGTGAAAACCAGTCATCTAGTCAAAGAAAATAATGAAAAAGTGGGTGGAGAGAAACCAATCATTTAATCGTAGAATATAATGAAAAACAGGGTAGGAAAACCCATCACTTAAGCAACCAAAATAATGAAAAACAGGGTAAGGAAAACCATTCATTTAAGAAGAAGAAAAAAAAATTCGTTTACAAAAGACCATTACCTCCAAAGAACCTTCGTAAGACACAAAAAACAATCTACTATTACTTTACCTACTGAAAGCCTCTCCCTTCGGCCTGCCTGTAATCTGTGGACTGTCTCCCTCTACTTAAAATTCATTTTATGGGACGAACGATGAATGGATATCCGGCAGCTAAAATGGTGCCGGGTCCGAAAGAAAGAGAAGGCCGGATACGTAAACAGCTAATTATCCGGACGGAGTTTCATTTAACTTAGTATAATCCTCTCTAAAGTAGAGCAATAATCCAACGATGAGTATAATCAAATGTAATACGTATAACTATCATATAATATAATTAATGATTTTCTTTATATTTATCTACATCCCTTAGAAAAATAGTAGGAAGTTGGATTCATCAGTGGTTGAGAAGCTACGTTAAACAGTAAGTTGCTTTTAAATTTGAATGAGGAAAACTTGTCACTAATTGATGACACATAGGCTTATTAAACCTCAGGTAATCACATAATTATGTGACGACAACTTATGAAACCACAGATAATTAAGTGACGCCATAAAAGTTTCCTAAACCACAGGTAAACACAAGCAATTAAGTCACGACACTCAGGTTTATTAAACCACACAGGTAAATTAAGTGATAGTATACCAGGTTATCAAACCTCAGGCAGCCACTTATAATAAAGTAATGACATAGAAGCTTTTCAGAAAACAGGTCACAACAGATAATTGAGGGCACACCTTATAAATCCGCAGTAACCGAGGACATACAACTTTGTACTTCACAGGTACTCCAAAAACATTAAATGGTAACACATAAAATTCATTTTTTTTATTGCTTGTCAATTTCTTTTATTACCTAAAAGCTTTTCCTCAATTATTTTGGCACATTTTACTTATTTTTTAATTTCCAATGTATTCTTATTCAAGATTCTCTCTACTTATTTTCTGTGGCTGTTCAAGCGCTTTCCAACCACTATCTACTGACCATTGTATTTATACAACAGTACCCATAAATTATCTACTTTCAATTTACAGATCAGTGTACTTTTACAGCAGCACTCTTTAAATATGCCCTTTCAGTCTGCTGACCCTTCGTGTGCTAAAAATAAGTGAAAAATAAAAAAAACTGTACACCAATTTCCTTTACAATCTACTGAGAGGACATTGAAAATCAATTTCTTTTACAACCTCTTGATTAGACATTGTAAACCAATTTCCTTACAACCTATTGACTAAACATTGTAAAAAAATTTATTTACAACCTCTTGATTAGGCACTATAAACCAATTTCCTTTACAACCTATTTATTAGATATTGTAAAAAATTTCCTTTACAACCTGCTGATTAGACACTGTTAATCAATTCCATTGACAACCTATTGATTAGACACTGTAAATCAATTCCTTTTACAACCTCTTTAATCGACATTGTAAACCAATTTTCGTACAACCTATTGATTAGATATTGTAAAAAAATTATTTACAACCTCTTGATTAGACACTGTAAACCAATTTCCTTTACATCCTATTGATTAGGTATTGTAAAACAATTTCCTTTACAACCTGTTGCTTAGACACTGTTAATCAATTTCATTTACAACCTATTGATTAGACATTATAAACAATTTCATTTACAACCTACTGATTAGACATTGTGAACAAATTTTACTTACAACCTACTGATTAGACATTGTAAACCAATTTCATTTACAACCATTAATTAGACATTGTAAACCAATTCCATTGACAACTTACTGATTAGACATTGTAAACCAATTTCATTTACAACCTATTAATTAGACATTGTAAACCAAATCCATTTACAACCTACTGACTAGACATTGTAAACAAATTTTACTTACAACCTACTGATTTACAAATCTGTTACATCAATTTCTCAATCAACCCGATCTTTTTTGATCGAGCTGAATGAACTTCCGCGTCGAGAGCTAAAACATTCACTACTTAAGCCCCTGATGTGACGTGGGAGATTTCGAAAAGGCTATTAAAAACCTGTTATTTATCATTTGGAACTCTCTCTCTCTCTCTCTCTCTCTCTCTCTCTCTCTCTCTCTCTCTCTCTCTCTCTCTCATATTATTTTCAGTCCCCCGAACTATAAGATTTTCAAGAGCTGTATTTTAATAAATGAAATCTAAAGCTTTCCATTAATTAGGATAAATGCTTTGGACAAGCCCTTTGAGCTGAATAAATTAGATTTGTTTTTGGTTAGACTACTCAATAAATAATAATAATAATAATAATAATAATAATAATAATAATAATAATAATAATAATAATAATAATGAACTATATTAATATCTTTTGCACAGAAATATAATTTACTTATATAATTGTGAATTTTTATTACATAAGTTTATCACGATATTGTGAATTTCTTAGTAATAATA
>NC_089788.1:69512719-69545219 GCF_040412425.1 Macrobrachium rosenbergii | reverse complement strand
CATTTTGCTAAAGGATTCAATGGGAGAGAACAGGGCGCCAGAGGATTTTAAAAAGAAATTTAAGAAATCCGTTTAGTGGAAGACAATCAAAAACTAGAAAGCGCAAGCAATAAAATCGATCAGCTAATGAATTTTATTTAGGGAAATTGGGCTATGGGGTTAAGAAGATGGTCAGCTGATGAATTTAGCAAAATAAGCCCAGTTATTTAGCAAACTAAGCCCAATTATTTAGCAAACTAAGCCCAGTTACTTAGCAAAATAAACCCAATAAGCCCAGTCATTTATCAAAATAAGCCCAGTTATTTGGCAAAATAAACCCAGTTATTTAGCAAAGTAAGCCCAGTTACTTAGCAAAATAAACCCAGTTATTTAGCAAACTAAGCCCAGTAATTGAGCAAAGTAAGCCCAGTTAATTAGCAAAATAAGCCCAGTTACTTAGCAAAGTAAGCCCAGTTACTTAGGAAAATAAGCACAGTTACTTACCAAAATAAGCCCAGTTATTTAGCAAACTAAGCCCAACTATTTAGCAAAGTAAGCCCAGTTTAAGGGTTTACCAGAAAAGACGAGGCTCACCTAAGAGTTTAGCAAAAGAAACTAGAACTCAAAGCGTTCACCAAAAGTTCCGGGAAACAGGATAAGAAAAACTGACTCGTCTCAAGTATTCAGAAGAATCAGTTTTGTCTTGAGAGTTCAGCAGAATACGTAAAGTTTAAAAAATAAAAAAATTTATAGAAGGACGTTCATCTTTAAATGGGACCCTGCTAATAATAATGAAAAAATCTCAGTTTTGGAAAATAGGTTATGCTCGTGAGTTTTAGGTGATACAGGTTTATTTCAAGGGTTTAGAAGACGATAAATAAATGCAGGATATGGAGCAAAGACAGATAATTGATTATTTCACAAGAAAAGGTGCAGATTTGAAAATTTAGTAGGACAAATAAAATAAAAAAAAAAAAAAGTTTAACGGAGAGCGCTGACAAGGAAATTAATATAAACATCGCGGTTTTGCCAGTTACTAGCGGGATTATAAACCACGACTCAAAAAACTATTCAAACGAATTTATAAAAAAAATCTCCCCATGACATCACTATTAGTCGGTTAACATTCAGAAAATGCTGCTATCAATTTCTCTGACAATCTACTCCCCATATGACTCTCCAAATTAAGGAAATATTTAATCGTGCACTCCATAAACTACGGTATTACCAAATGGAGTGAATGCTCTCCTACGAGAACAACTGACTTAGCTTGATGTGAGATGTGAAATTGATTACTGTCGCGATGAGAGAGAGAGAGAGAGAGAGAGAGATACCTCAGTTCAGAATCATAGCAACTGCCTGAGAGAGAGAGAGAAAGTTACCTCACAATCTGAAATCACAGTAGCTAGAGAGAGAGAGAGAGAGAGAGAGAGAGAGAGAGAGAGAGAGAGAGAGAGAGAGAGAGAGATAGGTAAACGCTACGCAAACCCGCAGTTTTGTTGTTCAAACACAAACAGATGCACGGATGAACAATCACCGATAATTCGTGGAATCCGCTTGAATTCCCTCCACCAAACGTGTCAAATTTCAGTTTAATCCAATTTCACCTTAACTCTGCATTTCTCTTGCTTAAAATAATTTGTGGGAAATTCGAAGTACACAGAATGTTAAGTATTTACGGACTACTACTCCCTGAGTAAAAATCTATGGAAATTAATCAATTCATTGAGCAATTATTCTTTTATAAATTCCAGTGGATGAAGACAAATGGCTTTCTGAAAGTAAGGCAGGCATGTACAAACTGAGTTATTAATTAATATTAATAATCTGAAGCAACTGGTTGATCTAAGTTCGTCCCTGAATTGAATTGAATTTAGAATTTAGGGCAAAGGTCAAGCACTGGAACCTATGAGGTCACTCAGCGCTGAAATGGAAATTGACAGTACAAGGGTTGAAAGGTGTAACAGGAGGAAAACCTCGCAGTTGCACTATGAATCAACTGTTGGGAAAGGGTGGAAAGTAAGGTGGAAGAGAAAGTATGAAAGGAGGTACAGTAAAAGGAACGAAAGGGGTTGCAGCTAGGGGCCGAAGGCACGCTGCAAAGAACCTTAAGTAATGCCTACAGTGCACCGCATGAAGTGTACTGATAGCACTACCTGCTACGGCGGAGTTCGTCCCCGAGTGACTGACCTACCTAACAGCAAAACGAGGCGACACAAGCGTCACAACTGTTCGCCCCTGAAGTCGGCGCTCTCCACATTTCGGGATTAAATACTGACCAGGAGTTGACTTGAGATGTTGCTAAGTCACACATTTGTTGAAACGTCGTCAGATGGTCGATGACCGCATTACCAGTTTCTTTTGAGGACAACCTCCAGTGTTTGGATTTTACGATATTACTGAGGTGTGTGTGTGTGTGTGTGTGTGTGTGTGTGTGAGAGAGAGAGAGAGAGAGAGAGAGAGAGAGAGAGAGAGAGAGAGAGAGAGAATGGAATTTCCTCACAATTTAGAACCCTAGTAACTGAGAGAGAGAGAGAGAGAGAGAGAGAGAGAGAGAGAGAGAGAGAGAGAGGATTTACTTCACAATTTAGAACCCTAGCAATTGAGAGAGAGAGAGAGAGAGAGAGAGAGAGAGAGAGAATGGAATTACCTCACAATTTAGAACCCTAGCAATTGAGAGAGAGAGAGAGAGAGAGAGAGAGAGAGAGAGAGAGAGAGAGAGAGAGAGAGCCCCAAAGGCACCTCAAGATAGGCAAAAATATTGCCCTCTATACTGTCCCCCGTATCCAATCCTCCATAGCCCCTGGGGGTGACGCCTCGTCCGATATTCCGAGAAGAAGAACGCCTCTTTCCGGAAGACTCGTTGCATCATTTCCTCTGCGGTGCTTTTTTTTTTTTTCCCTCACTCTCCTCCGATCTTCCTTGGTCACGTGGTCTTCAAAAAGGGTCCCTACGGTTGTCGGTATGACCACGCGCAAGAGCGCGCCTGTGTATCTGCGTGTCTTTTTGGTGGGTGTCAGATGAACATATTTTTTTTTCAAACAGAAGGTGGATCTTCACCTTGTTTGTTACCGATATTGATGATGACCCCGGGGGAGTTTCCTTGTGTTCTAGTTCAGGAGAAGAAGTAAGTGCAAAAAGGTAAATTGATACTCTTGGCTCTTGCCTCAGTTTTCTGGGAAAATATTCCTTCGGCGGCCGAGTACTTTCTTGCTGAAATAATTTGCTGAAGTGAAATATTTTACCAGAGTATCGTATACAAGGGAAGAAGGTTTTGTATTTCTCTCTCTCTTAGTATCTATGTATATATCTGCGTACTCACATTCACACATACAATAATGAAACGAACGAGAGAGAGAGAGAGAGAGAGAGAGAGAGAGAGAGAGAGAGAGAGAGAGAGAGAGAGAGAGAGAGAGAGAGAGAGAATCACATGATTTGGAATCACAGCAACTGTGTGTGTGTGTGTGTGTGTGAGAGAGAGAGAGAGAGAGAGAGAGAGAGAGAGAGAGAGAGAGAGAGAGAGAGAGAGAGAGAGAGAGAGAGTTACCTCACAATTCAGAATCATAACAACTAACAGAGAGAGAGAGAGAGAGAGAGAGAGAGAGAGAGAGACGAAAAGCTGTAACAATCAACTCGCTCGACCAGTGATAATATTTCGGTATGATGAATTAAAGGGTTAAATTAGGATATTCTCCCAAGATCACGGCTTTTCTAATCACCTGCGATGTCTCGAAGGTCGAGAGTCCTGCGCGACCAAATGGAGACTTCGACTCTAAGGACAAAACTCATTTCGCTCCTTGTCATAATATTTGAATTGTACTAATGAGAATCAAATGGGAAAAAATCACATAAACGACTCGACTCTCTCCCGAGAGAGAGAGAGAGAGAGAGAGAGAGAGAGAGAGAGAGAGAGAGAGAGAGAGAGAGAGAGAGAGAGAGAGAGACTTAACAATTTACCATCATAGCAGCTGAGAGAGAGAGAGAGAGAGAGAGAGAGAGAGAGAGAGAGAGAGAGAGAGAGAGAGAGAGAGATACTTCACAATTTACCATCATAGCAGCTGAGAGAGAGAGAGAGAGAGAGAGAGAGAGAGAGAGAGAGAGAGAGAGAGAGAGATACTTCACAATTTACCATCATAGCAGCTGAGAGAGAGAGAGAGAGAGAGAGAGAGAGAGAGAGAGAGAGAGAGAGAGAGAGAGAGAGAGAGAGAGAGTGACCTCATTTCAGAATCACAGCAACTGATAGAGTGAGGGAGGGATAAAGAGAGTTACCTCACAATTTAAAATCACAGCAGAGAGAGAGAGAGAGAGAGAGAGAGAGAGAGAGAGAGAGAGAGAGAGAGAGAGAGAGAGAGAGAGAGAGAGATCTGAATTTAGTAATAGATCACAAATATTAGAGAGATTTACGAATTTGGCGATGCAACAGTTGTGGGCTAATGATTCAAGCTATCAGTAAATCTGTTATTTCTTTAAATTCTTTAATGAATGTAGACCTTAACATTCTTTGGTAGGAAATTCTTTTAATAATAAAAAGAATATTATTACATCCACGTTGCAAAGTTACTCCGGTGTTTACGCATAAATTTTAACCGGTATTAGTATTAGGCGTTCAGTGTACAAAGTCTACGGTCGACTCACACCATATTTCAATACTGCGTCAACATCGGGGTTACTTTGCAATTGAATTGAATATAATCTTTTATTTAAAGCATTCCCAGCAAAGAATTTTTACTACTCAGTTTACAAAAGAATGGCATAAATTGGAGAGTACTGGCGTAATTGCAGTAACAGAGGAAAAAAGGAATTATAACAGATTGAAAAACTGTACAAATTCAATGCAGCTGACTCAGAAACCATATTTAATTGCACTTACTTCTACCTACATATAATAATAATAATAATAATAATAATAATAATAATAATAATAATAATAATAATAATTACTGCTAGTATCATCACAACTGTCGGGTTGCAATAAATTATAAAAGCATTGCATTCTAAATCTATGGGGACCTGCAGCGTAATTTCACATATAACAGAAAAAATAGCCTATTTTTTTGGTCAAAAGGGGAAATCATTTCAAAGGCAATGAGGTATTACCATAATCATTACTCACAAATACCGTATTCCCCACTATGTCTGTCAATGTTTTCACCTGGTAAAAATGACACTGTGATATATATATACATATATATATATATATATATATATATATATATATATATATATATATATATATATATATCGTAAAAGATGATTTCGTATATAATTCCTGAAAAATAAGATTCTATATGTAAAAAAAGGAGTTTTCATACAAATAAGAAAATAGGAAAAGTGAAACTAACATTCTAACGGATGTGATATTAAATAGGAAAAATTGAACGATTTTGTAAATAACAATAAATAATCTGATACGGAATAAAATCAGGATTATTGTTTGATGATCAAGAACTCTCAATTCGCAAACAAAGAAATTCTCTCTCTCTCTCTCACTTTACATCGAGTTTCATAGCCTACCAGCATATGCTAATTGATGGCGAAGTTTTGAATGATTGATTTCAGCGTCTTTAACTTTAATTGTTCTTTTCTCTGCCTGCCTCTGTGCTTGATTGCGCCAGAGACTAATTTTACATTTTATTTGAATGCTTTCAATTTAATTTAAAGATGTGTAGGCTTATTTTAGCTACACCGTGCTCAAAAAAAGTTTTTTAGAGCAAAAGACTGTATATTTTTTACCTTAATACTTAAATGCAGTATTTTCTTTTTGAGGACATGCAGTTTTTTTTTTTGCTAAACTTTTAAGTAAAATAATATTACAGAATTCTTATATATATATATATATATATATATATATATATATATATATATATATATATATATATATATATATATATATGTATATATATATATATATATATATATATATATATATATATATATATATATATATTAGTTTATTTTCTCACAGAATGAATTCATCTAACACAGAATTCCTTCGTATATTAGTTTCATTATCTCACAGAATGAATTCATCCAACAATTCAAAATGCATTCATCCTACAATTCAAAATTTTAGGCTTAAATATTCGATCTGAATTTACGTATGCATGACCTGCAAAGTGTTATCAGCATGCAGGTCTCCTGGTCAATGTATAAACAATTTCATTTCAATTGTGAACTGTGAATCCATTTCAGTGTTAATGAATATACGGTTTAAGAGAAGCCATTACTTTTCTGGTCATAGGACACTGCCCTTATCTCTCTCTCTCTCTCTCTCTCTCTCTCTCTCTCTCTCTCTCTCTCTCTCTCTCTATATATATATATATATAAATATATATATATATATATATATATATATATATATATTAATATATATGTATATATGTATATATATAAATATATATACTGTATATCTTTATATATAATATATATTATATATACATATATATATATATATATATATATATATATATATATATATATATATATATATATATATATATATATATATATATATATATATATATATATATATATATATATATATATATATATATATATATATATATATATATATATATATGTATGTATATATACTCTCCCTCTCCATCATAAATCTTAACAAAGACAAAAGCAAGTCCTCTACTCCTACCACTCCTTTAACTTGGGAATATGACAACATCCTCCCTTTTCACTGTCGAGGAGAGATTTTAATAACAAAGAGAGGCTCTCGTTCTCTTGTTTATCTTCTGGGGCAAAATTAAACAAATATACGAAAGCTTCGTACCGCGTCCGCATCTTTCGAACCCAAATAAACACGTTTTCTTTAATCATAAACTCGTTTTCTTTCATCCAGAATGTCGAGGGGAGAAATTCACATAAATCTTTCCAGGACCCTCACTCACGCATGGTGACTCTTTTTCTTATTTTTTTTTTATTTTTACTTGCTTGTTCATACATCTGCTTTCTGTATAATGTTTTATTTGTAATCCATCTTACGTCTGTTTACTGTTTGGTTAGTCAATGAATTCTGTCGGATTAATGGCGATTATTTTTGCTTAATCTTTTATTAGGGTTTTACAAGTTTGTTGGATCGATTCCCGTTTTCTGTTTAATCTTGAGTCTGTAGTCTGTCTACTCCATGTTTGTAATATTTTTCTGTCTACTCCATGTTTGTAATATTTTTTCTATCTGTTTGCTGTACGATTATTCTATGTTTACAGTATGTTTAATACACTATTTCTAAATTTTACAATCCGTATCCGTTGTCTGTTTGAGGGCTGATTTTCTGCGTCCAATTATACATCAATAGTTTTTCCTACAGCCGACGCATTTAAAACTCTAACTCATATTATTTTCATCACTAACTACTTTCTGTTGAAGCCCAAAATTCTTTCGTTAATATTTTTGTGTTCATTCCAGTTTTCTGTTTGATAAGGAGAGCGATATTCCTTTTCGTTTTAACTTGAACAGTTTCTTGTGAGTTGTCTTTTGTCCATAAATAAAATATACTTCAGAGTTTGCAGCACCAAATAATCCGTCATCAATTAAAGGTCTAATTAATTTTAAATCAATAATGTGCTGTCAATATGTTTTACGTCCAGGCAAAAAATTACTCATCTAAATTAGGTCCTTCCTTCGGGGGACTTTCCCCCTCCCTGTGGCAGGCACCGAGACAGAAAAAAAAAGGCGGAGGGTAGAACATGTTTTCTGTACAGCGTATAATCAAGGCCACCGGAAATAGATCTAGCTTTCGGTGGTCTCGGTATAGTACTGTTTGAGCCACGGCCCATGAAACTTTAACCACGGCCCGGTGGTGGCATAGCCTATATTGTTGCCAGACGCACGATTATGGCTAACTTTAACCTTAAATAAAATAAAAATTACTGAGGCTAGAGGGCTGCAATTTGGTATGTTTGATGATTGGAGGGTGGATGATCAACTTACCAATTTGTAGCCCTCTAGCTTCAGTAGTTTTTAAGATCTGTGGGCGGACAGAAAAAAGTGTGGACGGACAAACAAAGCCGTCACAAATAGTTTTCTTTTCAGAAAACTAAAAACGCACCTGATGTGAGTGGTCATGAGTCAAATCAAGGCCTGAAAATACAAAAGAGTAAGTCTCGGGACAAACTAGATTTAAAAAGGCAACCTTCTCGACTCAGCTAAATTTACATATTCATTAGTGTCTACGACAAAGAAAATAAATTTACAGAAGAGTCCCCTTTTGATTTTTCATTCGTTAACTTCTTGCCAGACTGTTAAATCAAATTTGTCCCCATTGCGCAATTAGCATAACCCTAGAGGCAAAGTCTGGAGAAGTTTCATTCAATAGAAAATGCAAGGAGATGCAGTGTCTCATGAGTACCCCTTTTCTTGGGGGGGGGGGGTGAGGGGGCAGGGAATGAAGGAAGGGGGATCAAGCAGCAGGAAGTGCAAAGACAATAACAGAAAGGAAATATGGTGGCGTGAAATTTAACTATACACATATACATAAACTCTGTCTCTATATATAATGTGTGTATATATGTGTATATATACAGTATATGTATGTGTATATATACAGTATATATATACATATATATAAATTTCTGACTCACGTCGGGATCGAACCCAGGTCTTTCAGTTGAAAGGCAAGGGCGCTGCCCACTAGGCCATACAAGTCTAAAAGACGTGTGGAACAGAAATAAATTTCTGACTCACGTCGGGATCGAACCCAGGTCTTTCAAGTTCCAACTTCTTTTAGACTTGTATGGCCTAGTGGGCAGCGCCCTTGCCTTTCAACTGAAAGACCTGGGCTCGATCCCGACGTGAGTCAGAAATTTATTTCTGTTCCACACGTGATTGTGTGCTGATTATTTCTATATATATATATATATATATATATATATATATATATATATATATATATATATATATATGCGCATGCGTGCAGTTATGTAACTTGCATCCAGTCCACTTCCCCACACAAACCGAAGGTAAATAGTAATCACCGCCCACTGGCAAAGTGAGGAGCCACTTAAGCTCCTCAGCAGTGAGGAATTACATAAGCTCCTCAGCAGTCTCGGAGTCCCTGCGGTCATAGAACATTAAAGCAGTACCTTTGCCGTTACTTAGGAAAAGCAGTAAGTCTCGATCGAGAGATGAACTGTTTCCAACACGATAGATTTCCAGGAAAAACATATCTTGTAAATACATGTAGCCTATACTCCTATGTATACATTACGGGACGGTCACTTCCACCCATACCTATGTATGAATATACTTTATGCTTTTTGATATGGATATGCATATAAAAACAAGGATTTGCATGTAGAATTATGTACATAATTTGCCACCAAATGATTACGTAAACTGTCAACAAAGAATTAATCATTTGTTGTCGCAAAGTAGCAGTTGCACATACATACACAGGCGCGCGCACACACACACACACACATACTGTATTTATATACATATATGTATACCTACACACACACATATATATATATATATATATATATATATAATATATATATATATATATATATATATATATATATATATATATATATATATATATATATATATATATATATATATATATATATATATATATATATATATATAAGGTAAGAGAACATCTAACGAAATCAACAGGTAATGTGCAAATGGTTCTGTACAAAGATAAGGAAATTCCATTAACAATATACTTGGGAATTTTAATATATTCTAATCAACTTTCTAAGAGAGCAAATTAAACACAATATTACGTTAATTTTTGTCTATACTTTCTTCGTTGCTACGAGTTAATCTATTTCTATCAATTTAGGAAGACAAGGAGAGAAGTGTATCTACGTTTCTTAATTCACCATTCTTAATTCGAAACTAATGACGTAAGTATCTTACTTTTTATTTTCCAGTCAAACGTAAACATTCGTGACACCAAAGAGAAATCTTTCAGAGTCTGGGTTCACAAATATAAAAATTCTATATAATCTATATTTAGGTGATTACTTCGGATAGTAGGCTTACCTCCTTATGAAGTCCGTGAAGTCCAAATCTCCTCCTGCCCTTGTTTCTGGAAATAAGGAGAAATAGAATTTTTATAATCTTGATATTTCATAATAATCCCAACGAGAACATATCGATAAACGACCATGGGGTGATGTAAGGTTGCACCAAGGGGATAGGGGGTGGGTCCTGGGGAGGAGAAGAGGGGGAGGGTGGGTGGGTGGGAAGCCGTTAATGGGTGGTTTGTGGGCGAGCTGGAATAAAAAAAAAAAAAAAAGAGGGTCAGAGGTTTAATATCAAGCCTCCTTATTTGCATTTATATAGAACACTGAAGATGGGTTTCAGAAAGAGGCCTGAATAAGGAAGGGGGTAGATTCAATCGAGATACTGGAGAATGACAAAGAGAAGAAAGTTCGAATAATTTTGCAGATGATGCTGAGGTTAAGAAGCCTGTGGGGAGAGAGAGAGAGAGAGAGAGAGAGAGAGAGAGAGAGAGAGAGAGATTATCCAGCCATACGAGAACACTTTGTTGAACGTTGTCGTTTGAACAGAAAATCTTATCTCTCTCTCTCTCTCTCTCTCTGTGCAAATTCTTGAGGAAAAAGTTAAAATGGCACTTATATACTGAAAGAGAAATATATAATGAGAGAGAGAGAGAGAGAGAGAGAGAGAGAGAGAGAGAGAGAGAGAGAGAGAGAGAGAGATTTTCGTCTGAATAGAAAATCTTTCTCTCTCTCTCTCTCTCTGAACATATGTACAAATTCTTGAGGACCAAACTGAAATAGCACTTATATACTAAAAGAGAAATATACAATGATGAAGGAAATTTACTAAAATTCGTTTACAATAAACAACAAACTACCAGTCTCCCCCCCAACCCAGAAAAAATCTACAAAATATTAGCGAGAAAAAATAAAACCTGTGATTTGGATTATGCTAAATCCAAATCCAAAAATTTCTTAACCGATGAAATTTCCAGGATTTACGTCCAGGAAGGATCTCCATAAACACCATCTGTTTATTTTCCAGGAAAAACTTGGACGTGGATTTCGGTACTTAATCTGTTTACCTCTTCTAAACTGAAAACAAAAAGTATTTTTCTCTAATTAGAAATGGAGATCTAATCCAAAAAAAAAAAGTCTCTCTTTCGAAAACATTCCTTAATTAATTTTTTTCTTTGTAGGTACAGCTTATTTTTTTTTATTCCTCGAGGAGATGAACCCACTTCAGAGTCAGTTCATTTTGAGATAATAATTTTTTTTTTTGCTTGAGGCAGGAGGCTATACGGTGAACTATGAATCTGTTCAAGTAATGAAGTTCATAGAGAGAGAGAGAGAGAGAGAGAGAGAGAGAGAGAGAGAGAGAGAGAGAGAGAGAGAGAGAGAGAGAGAGAGAGAGAGAGAGAGAGTTAAAAATGGAATACCTGGAAAAAACACATATAACAAATATCAACATAGAAGGATCGTCATTTCTCAAATTCCAATACGGGCTTTCACGCTTGAGAGAGAGAGAGAGAGAGAGAGAGAGAGAGAGATTGAAAAGATGGCCCTTTCATTGTCCCCAACAACTCTTAAGAATACCTAATGGACGAAGTTAGGAGAGGAGAGTTAACACGGATATAATGACGGCGAATTTCCAGCTCCGGTGGGATTGGACGAGTTTGTGAGTTCTTGTGACACACACACACACACACACACACACACAGAGAGAGAGAGAGAGAGAGAGAGAGAGAGAGTAATAACTGTTTCACGTACTCCAAGTAGGATTGAATTGAACTGAATACAGAATTCAGGCCAAAGGCCAAACACTGCGACCTATAAGGTCGTTCAGCGCTGAAACGGAAATTGTCAGTAAAAGGTTTGAAAGGTGTAACAGGAGGAAATCCTCGCAGTTGCACTAAGAATCCGTTGTTAGGAGAGGGTGGAAAGTAAAATGGAAGAAAGAATATGAAAGGAGGTACAGTAAAAGGGACGAAAAGGGTTGCAGCTAGGGGCCGAAGGCACGCTGCAAAGAACCTTGAGTAACACCTACAGTGCACCGCATGAGGTGCACTGACAGCACTATCCCCCTACGGGAGTACTCCAAGTTGGAAGAGAGAGGTTCGGCGGTTAATAATGATTCTCTGCACGCCAGATGATAAAACAAATACATGAATAAATAAAAATAAAATAAAATCACATAAATAAAAATAGCAAATGTCAGGTTCTTTCCAATTATAAATGGAGGAAAACCATAAAAAATTAATTTGATTTTTTTATAACAATGGTGTCCTTTTCTATACACCACTTGAAAAACTCAAATAAATAAAGGGATATTTATCCCACAGATCTACAGTACATGTACGAATATTTAAACACGTTTAGATTATAAATAAAAATTTTCAAACGGCATAACTTGATGGCAGCAAGGGTAAAACATTCCAGGCGTGTGTTCCCATCTGTAAAATTTCAGCCCCTTTGAAAGGACGCGAAGAAACTTTTGCCTATATACCCCAAAAGAATCTACATGAGGTCACATATATTTTAGATTAAAACCTGGCTTGTGAATTGTTTTCCTTTTCTTTATCTGGAAAGAAGCCAATTAGGATTTGCATCAGATCCAATGAATAAGTGACTACTCAAGTACATTTCACCTTCAGAAAGGCGAGCTACTCCCCTTTGTACTTTCTATGAATAGAAATTGACTCTTTACCTTGCTACTGAGAGTCCCTTCTAAGATTATATATGAACTGATCCAAACCACTGTGCTCCCGTCATGCGTGCAATTGTTCATAGTTAGCGGAATGGAGGATATTTGTATTTCGTTTCACTTCGAAAGATAATTGATTTAGAGCACAAGAACGGGCCCAATTCAATAGTTAGGCACGCTGCGTGCAACTGCTAACAGCGCCCCTTTGAGAAATAAAAAAATCGTTCTAAACGAATCCTTTATCATGTGAAACGATTTCTCAAGCTGAATGACTCCACTGATCAAAAGTTTCATGATCTGCGCTTATCTTGGACGCCTCAGCAGGATCGAATGGTTGTTAACGTCCCTCTTCCAAACCAGATACTATCGCAGTGAGAGCCTTGGTGGATGGGTCTGGGTAAGATCTGTGTGAAGCCCATAGAGCATCAAAGGTATAAGTGGCGATCTGTCCTGCCGAGCGTGTGACCTTGGGCGGCCATATTGAAACTCCTGGTCCAGCTTTCGGTACTGTCCTATAGACACTAAACACTTTTTGTGTATAACTCAAAGATTAGAAAGCATCTTGTAAACAAACCAGCGACAGAAAAGGCAAGCAAAGTCATTTCTTGCTATTTAAGGCTTTGGAACGGTACTTAGAGAGAATTGTTAAAGGAAGACTTTCATAAGTAAGTAATTCTGACTAATATGGATTGACACTCTTCTTCCAAAAAGGAAAAAAAGAGAGTAACTGCAAAATCAATAAGCATAAACCTAGCGCTTGCATGACCAAGGTTCTTTTCCTTGTTACCATTCTTAGAGTCTGCTTCTTTTCCTTGGCATGATGATTTGAAAACTTTTACCATACTAAATCATATCCATTTATTCGAAATTAAGTTTTAATTAGAATAAGGTTTTAATGGTATAACATCCTATTAAATGAATAGTTTGAAGGTATAGGTCTACCCTAAGCTACCAAACTACAATTTCTTGCTATTACCGATCTATGAGACATATGGTTCGATGACAACATACATTAGGCCAAGATTTGTCACACAAAAAGAGAGAACTATTTTTTCACTTCGAATAGAGTAAGAGAAGCTAGTTTTTTAGGGTTTGATTAATTCGTTCAAATACTCTTACAGAAACATGTTTAAAAGACGAGACTTGTTGACACAACCAGTCATAACTTACATACCTACTAACTACTAAGCATTTTTAATAACGGACAAGATGGTTTTTACTTTATATATGTGGCACATATAGGATTAGCGATGCTGCGATTCCAAAGCTGAAGTTGCCATTGCATTTATGCGCCACAATAATATTCTGCTCTCTCATGAAGGATAAGAAGCTACAACCGTACCATCATAAAGGTAATAATAATAATAAAAAATCATAGGACACACTAAGCGCCTATTTAATTTTCGCAGTTTCTGGGATTTTCAAGATGGCCACAAGGCTCTACAGAGCCTCCCTCATGGAAGAACACCGAACTACATAGTACTATACACAGATATTATTGACCCTCTATGCATGGTATTGTCACATCTACCTAAAACCTACGTTGGAGAGTGAGTGGACAGACGAAAATGAATTAGACTGGTAATTTTTTTTTTTTTTTTTTTGCTAAACCGGAGGATGTTACATCATAATTCCAAGGTTGTTGGTCCCCTGTCCTTTGCAACCACCTCTTTTACGACCCACTCAAGTCGACTGACCACCATGTTATTTATTATTCTCTTCCATCGTCGACAGAGGGGCAATTGGTGTTTGAGGAAACGAATGATCAAAGTCCTTGCTTGGGGCTTAGAAATCAGAGCTTACCTGGCACAGGGGACACGTCCTGGGATTCATATCTGATGGAACGAAACCACCTTTGCTTTTGTCACTTCTGTTGTACTAATATCATAAATAAACAGATAATTAAAACCTTCTTGAATATAATTTAAAAAACTAGCAATTTTATTTAAGTTTTAGCTGAACTTAACATACACACTCCTAATATAAAAAACTTAATGAAATAAAAGTGGCTAGTGATCGTCGAGTTCCCAAATGTTATCCAGTTTACGGGGGTTCCACTTTATTTATTTTTGATGAGCTTGCCTCTCAAGAGCAAGTTCTAAAATTGTAACTTTTCAAACTTTCCCTTTAAGTTCCATTGTTTTCTCTCTCTCTCACCATATATATATATATATATATATATATATATATATATATATATATATATATATATATATATATATGCCTGGTCATATGCAAATGTAGTTAAGGGGTAATAGGAAGGATAAATATAATTTACTTTGCACTAATATAATAATAGATAGAAAAATGAGAGAGAGCAGAGAGGACGGTAGTAATAATTAATAATTGCAATAATGACCATTATCTATATTATAATTATTGTTACCTCTTTAAACTGGAAATATGTAAACATTTTATACCAACCAGCATATAAATAATCTCTATTAATGATGTTGCGATTTCAAAACAAAGTCACCATTGCACTCATGCTCCACGATAATATACTAAAAATATAAGACTTGTTAACTCAAAAAGCGTATCTACTTTTGACAAGACATTTAACTGACAAGCTCAAAATATGAGGAAATCCAGCATGCTTTGCGTCACTGTGAAATGTTATTCTGATTTCTCCTGAAGGATAAGAAGCTACACATCCTAACTTCGTAAAAAAAAAAAAAAAATCATATGACACACTAAGCGCCTATCTAATTTTCGCTGTCTTTGGGTTTTTCAAGATGGCCCCAAGGCTTTGCAGCGCTGCCCTGGTGGAAGAACACCGAACTACGTAGTACTATAAATAGATATTACCGACCCTCTATTTATGGTATTGCCACATGTACAGTACGACAGACGAAATGAATTAGGCTATTTGTATTTTTTTTTTACTAAACCGGAGGATGTTACATCATAATTCCATGGTTATTGGTTCCCTGTCCTTTGCAACAACGGTAATTCTAAATATTAGCTCCGCGCCTGTTTTTACCTTGGAAACTGTTATTTTCTACACTTTTAGGGCTTCTGATACTGGCGGTGCATTTGTTTGTTGTCGGCCAAATGGAATGTCCCTTCGCCGTGTTTAGTACTGGTGGGGGGTGGGTGGGCAGTACCCATACATTACCAAGTTATTGCACTTGCTGGACGGGATATGAACGGTTCGAAACAACGTACCTGTGCTCTGTCTTGTGAAGATCGCGCGTGGAAACCCCTTGTTGAATGGACTTCAGGGGTTAATTACAGGTTCAATACGTTCGTGCGACAAAAAATTGAAGGTACATCCATAATTAGCAACCAAAAAACTGTAGAAAAGTCAAGTTAGAAGGCAATCGCCGCCGCGGAGCTACTACTTAGATCTACCGCAATGACCTCGCTTGCAACCTACTTGAGTCGACTGACAACCTTGTTAGTTATTATTCTCGGTAATTCTAAGTATTAGCTCCGCGCCTGTTTTTACCTTGGAACTGGTTTTTCTACACTTTTAGGGCTTCTGATACTGGCGGTACATATGTTCGTTGTCGGCCAAATGGAATGACCCTTCGCCGTGTTTAGTACTGGCCCGGGGGGCCGGTTATTGCACTTGCCGGACGGGATATGAACCGTTCGAAACAGACGTACCCGTGCTCAGAGCTTACCTGGCACAGGGGACACGACGTCCTGGGATTCATATCTGATGGAACGAAACCACCTTCGCTTTTGTCACTGACTTTTTCACTTTGCTTTTCACCTAACATTTGTTCAACACTTCTGTTGTATTAATATCATAATTAAATGAATAGACAATTGAAACTTTCTTGAATATAATTGAAAAAATTGCCGATTATATTAAGTATTAGCTGAATTTAACATACACACTCCTAATATGAAAAACTTAATGAAATAAAAGTGGCTAATTATCGTCGAGTTAACCTAAGTTAGGTAACAGAATGGGACACTACAATAACATTTTTGAGGAGCTTACCTCTGAAGAGCATGCTCTAAAATTGTCATTTATCAAATTTTCTCTTCAAGTTCTACTATCTATATGTAGCTGTGTGTTTAAATTGTAATAGTAAAAATAAATATAATTTAGTTTGCGTTCATATAATGATAATAACAGATAATAAGATGAGCGAGGGCAGAAAGGACGGGAATGATAATAACTATTAACTGCAATAATGATCACTATTGGTATTATAATTATTGTTACCTCTTTACACTTTGGAAATATGTAAACATTTTATACCAACCAGCATCTAAATAATCTTTATTAATGATGCTGCGATTTCAAAGCTGAAGTCACCATTGCACTCATGCTCCACGATAATATACTAAAAATATAAGACTTGTTAACTCAAAAAGCGTATCTACTTTTGACAAGACATTTAACTGACAAGCTCAAAATATGAGGAAATCCAGCATGCTTTGCGTCACTGTGAAATGTTATTCTGATTTCTCCTGAAGGATAAGAAGCTACACATCCTAACTTCGTAAAAAAAAAAAAACCATATGACACACTAAGCGCCTATCTAATTTTCGCTGTCTTTGGGTTTTTCAAGATGGCCCCAAGGCTTTGCAGCGCTGCCCTGGTGGATGAACACCAAACTACGTAGTACTATAAATAGATATTACCGACCCTCTATTTATGGTATTGCCACATGTACAGTAAAACAGACGAAATGAATTAGGCTATTTGTATTTTTTTTTTACTAAACCGGAGGATGTTACATCATAATTCCATGGTTATTGGTTCCCTGTCCTTTGCAACAACGGTAATTCTAAATATTAGCTCCGCGCCTGTTTTTACCTTGGAAACTGTTTTTTTCTACACTTTTAGGGCTTCTGATACTGGCGGTGCATTTGTTTGTTGTCGGCCAAATGGAATGTCCCTTCGCCGTGTTTAGTACTGGTGGGGGTGGGGGTGGGTGGGCAGTACCCATACATTAATAAGTTATTGCACTTGCCGGACGGGATACAAACCATTCGAAACAACGTACCTGTGCTCAGTCTTGTGAAGATCACGCGTGGAAACCCCTTGTTGAATGGACTTCAGGGGTTAATTAAAGGTTCATTACGTTCATGCGACAAAAAATTGAAGGTAAATCCATAATTAGCAACCAAAAAACTGTAGAAAAGTCAAGTTAGAAGGAAATCGCCACCGCGGAGCTACTACTTAGATCTACCGCAATGACCTTGCTTGGAACCTACTTGAGTCGACTGACAACCTTGTTATTCATTATTCTCGGTAATTCTAAGTATTAGCTCCGCGCCTGTTTTTACCTTGGAAACTGGTTTTTCTACACTTTTAGGGCTTCTGATACTGGCGGTGCATATGTTCGTTGTCGGCCAAATGGAATGTCCCTTCGCCGTGTTTAGTACTGGCCCGGGGGGCCAGTACCCATGCATTAACAAGTTATTGCACTTGCCGGACGGGATATGAACCGTTCGAAACAAACGGACCCGTGCTCAGAGCTTACCTGGCACAGGGGACACGACGTCCTGGGATTCATATCTGATGGAACGAAACCACCTTCGCTTTTGTCACCGACTTTTTCTCTTTGCTTTTCACCTAACATTTGTTCAACACTTCTGTTGTATTAATAACATAATTAAATAAATAGACAATCGAAACTTTCTTGAATATAATTGAAAGAATTGCCCATTATATTAAGTTTTAGCTGAATTTAACATACACACTCCTAATATGAAAAACTTAATGAAATAAAAGTGGCTAGTTATCGTCGAGTTAACCTAAGTTACACAGCGAAATGCCGAACTACAATAACATTTTTGAGGAGCTTACCTCTGAAGAGCATGCTCTAAAATTGTCATTTATCAAATTGTCTCTTCAAGTTCTATCTATATGTAGCTGTGTGTTTAAATGGTAATAGTAAAAATAAATATAATTTAGTTTGCGTTCATATAATGATAATAACAGATAATAAGATGAGCGAGGGCAGAAAGGACGGGAATGATAATAACTATTAACTGCAATAATGATCACTATTGGTATTATAATTATTGTTACCTCTTTACACTTTGGAAATATGTAAACATTTTATACCAACCAGCATCTAAATAATCTTTATTGATGATGCTGCGATTTCAAAGCTGAAGTCACCATTGCACTCATGCGCCACGTTAAGTATACCTTAGTTTAACCACCACTGAGCTGATTAACAGCTTTCCTGGGGCTGGCCCCAAGGATTAGACTTATTCTATGTGGCTAAGAACCATTTGGTTACCTAGCAACGTGACCTACAGCTTATTGTGGAATCCGAACCACATTACAGCGAGAAATGAATTTCTATCACCAAAAATAAATTCCTCTAATTCTTTATGGGCCGGTCGGAGAATCGAACGCAGGCCCAGCAAAGTGCTAGCCGAGAACGATATCGATGATAGTACCCTAAAAATGTACGACACTTAACTGACAAGATCAATATTACGAGGAAATCCAGTATGATTTGCCTCCCTGTGAAATATTATTCTGATTTCTCCTGAAGGATAAGAAGCTACACAACTTACCTTCGCAAAAAAAAAAAAAAATCACATGACACACTGAGCACCTATTTCATTTTCGCTGTCTTTGGGGTTCTCAAGATGTCAGCAAGACTCTGCAGCGCCGCCCTAGTGGAAGAACACCGAACTACGTAGTACTATACACAAATATTATTGACCCTCTATTTATGGTAATACCACATATAGTATCGACAAGAAAAGTGAAGATACAGTTTTCTTAAATCTTCGGACACATTGCTCAATAATACCACACCGGGCAACTCTAGAGAGGGGGCGGAGCTTCAAAGTCATCGTGTTTGTTGCTTTCCTGATTTTCAATAACTTTAAACCATGAAGATCCTGTAGAAGTCCCATAATAATTGATACTGGAATGCAGTAATAACCTCTATATTATTCGTTAATGTTGGTGTGGTAACGTCAGTTCAGAGTACAATGTCGATCATTCTTTAAAACCTCCCAGTTTCTCGCTGGGTTAGCGGGTTCCGTTCTCAGCTACCACTCTGTTGGTCGCGAGTTCGAATCTCCGACGGGCCAGTGAAGAACAAGAGGAAGTTGTTTCTGGTGATAGAAATTCATTTCCCGTTACAATGTGGTTTGGATTGCACAATATGCTGTAGGTCCCGTTGCTACCGTTGCTAGGTAACCAATTGGTTCTTAGCCACGTAAAAGTAAATCTAATCCTTCGGGTTAATCAGCTCAGTGGTCTGGTTAAACTAAGATATACTTAACTTTTAAAACCTACCGTGAAACCTTACTCAAGTGATGTTGTGACACTAAAATGACGTAAAATTCATGCGTAATTAGAAATGGGATCTTAAGTAGAGAAAATGTTTTAAAATTTGGGCAGTATCCAAGGGAAATCATCATGAGGCACAATACAGGAATGAATGCAATATTATGATGAGAGAGAGAGAGAGAGAGAGCCTATCTACAGAAATACTTAATTCATTATATTTACTTTGAAAGACTGAGTGATAATATATTTTAAAAATATGTTTTAGAAGAGAGAGAGAGAGAGAGAGAGAGAGAGAGAGAGAGAGAGAGAGAGAGAGAGAGAGAGAGAGAGAGAGAGAGAGAGAGTGCAAAATCTGCTTATGTGGAAGCATAGGCCTATTTATAGCTTCTTAATTCTTTATTTTTTCTTTGAGAGATTGAGTGATAATATATTGTTAAAGTATGTTTTTGAAGTGCAGAGAGAGAGAGAGAGAGAGAGAGAGAGAGAATGATAGTATTGACGGTAGACTTGTGATGGGAAAAAGGCAGAGGAAAGAGCGGTGAGTCGGTGCAGATTCCTGGGAAACCGGCTAATATGGCTGCCAAGATCGTGCTTCACTATACTACAGTAGATAAAATTTGAAGGGACCACAATATTCAAGTTAATTCTCTAAGAAATTCATACTCTAATCTTGATATCATTCGACATTGATGTAACTTTCAAAGATTGTACAAAGAAGTGGAAAATTTCAACCATAGGCTAAGGTAATTTTTGCTTTCTTGATGCAGTTTCTATTTTTGAAAATCGATTTTCATCCACAAATCATTCACGAAAAAACTTCGTAAAGTAAAAATATTTATTGGCACAAATAACTCGATATCTATTGCACAGCCAATGAAAGTTTTATATCGTGCAAAAACTACTAATGTATGGGAGATCTTTTATTTTCGCGGCAAAGCAATGCAGCCGTGTTAACTGTGTAGACTAACTCCGAATTGCTTGTAATGGGAGCATAGCCACAAAATCTTCGAGATGACAGGTTACTTTATACGCCATTATCCTCCTCACATCATAGAGAATACTCTTGCGGATTTAACTAGATTTGCTGTGTTCGGCCGTTTCGGCCGTAAGTCATTTAGGCCGTAAGCACGTTTGCGTGCAAAATGGGCGCCGTGTTTAGTACCAGCCCCTTGGGGATGTACGTAAAACATAAAATGATAACGGTAAATACCATAAATATAACGGTAAATACCATAAACATAACGTCTTACATTGTTTTGGATGTTACAGCCTAAGTAACTTACGGCTGAAACGACCAGGACCGGATTTGCTCAACCTACCTTAGCCGTCACAACACTGACTGCCATTGACATAGCTAATTTTCAACGTTCTGAAATACAAACATAAATTTGTAGAAACCAAAATAATGACCATTACCGCTTACGACGATGCAATAATAATCCTGTGCATAATGGAAAATGAATAATATTACCGTCGTCGTGGTACAGAAGAACACAACCAGCTAGTCCCCACTCTATCTTCCAGATCTCTATGAAGGAATCCATCTGAGAAATTCCAATTATTTCGGACATGCATGGTGTTTCTAGGTATCTGATCGTTTTTGTTTTGAAGATTTAACATATAAGATATAACTGGCATTATATTTTCATATTCTAGAGTAAATTTACCAAGATTATATTTTTTCCGTAAAAAAAAAATGAAATTCGATGAACGAAAGCTATATAGTAACAAGGGTGTCACCACATTTCTTGCCGATAGTACATAAAACCTACGTTGGTGAATGAGTGAGCAGACGAAATGAATTAGTCGATTTGGTAGTTTTTTTTTTTTTACTAAACCGGAGGACGTTACATCACACTGCCAAGGTTGTTGCCCCCACGTACTTTTCAACCACCTCGGTTACGACCTACCTGGGTCGACTGACCACCATGTTATTTATGAGTCTCTTCCATCATCGACAGAGGCACAGTTGGTGTTTGAGGAAACCAATGATCAGTTCCATTTATTCGACACTTGTTGTATTAATATCACAATTAAATAGATAATTAAAAATTTGTTGAATATAATTACAAAGAGTAGAGATTATATTTAAATTTTAGTTGAATTTAACATAAAAAATCCTAATACGAAAAAATTAATGAGATAAAATTGGTTAGTGCTCGTCGAGTGTACCTACATACACGTAAATTTGTTCGTAAGTTCGGTATAATTTTTGTATTGTCCAGCTCTCGCGAGCGGCACTAATAATTGACATCAGATTTTTCCTGAAGTTTTACTATATATACATATACATATACATATATATATATATATATATATATATATATATATATATATATATATATATATATATATATATATAGTGTATGTTTAGGAGGTAATATAGTTAAAATAAACATGATACTTTAGTTTGTACTAACATAATAATAATAGATAAAAAGACGATCGAGAACAGAAAGGACCTGAATGATGATGACTACTAACTGCAATAATGATCATTATCAGTTTTATAATTATTGGTACCTCTACACTCTGGAAATATGTCAACATTTTATACTAACCAGCATATAAATAACCTTTATTAATTATGTTGCGATTTCAAAACTGAAGTCACCATTGCACTCATGCGCCACGATAATATTCTAAAAATACAAGGCACGTCAACACCGAGAAAGCGTATCTACTGCTAACAAGACGTTAAACTGACAAGCATAAAATTATGGATCGATAAATTCCAGTATGCTTTGCCCACCTGTGAAATTTTATTCTGTTTTCTTATGAGGAATAAGATGCTACACAACGTAACATCATCAATATAATGGAAAAAAAAACACAGGTCTCACCAAGCGCCTATTTAATATTCGCGGTTTTTCAAGATGGCCGCAATCCTCTGCAGCGCCGCCCTGGCGGAAGAACACCGAACTACGTAGTACCAGTATACAGATAACACTGATCCTTGATGGTGGAGCCACCCTCAGCGGGAAAATGAGTTACGGCGGTTTCATAAAGAGCTGGGCCATTGTAGCCTCTCCTAGGACAGATTTAGAAGAAATTCTTTTCTACAAATCTAACGCACTCACAACTGAGCTTCAGCTATCCAGAAGATGTACCTTAGTCTTTGACTTTATACTTGATGAGGGCAGTGGAGCTGCGTCCTGGCAAAGGGAGGTTTATGGGATGTCCAGGAACAGAGAGAGAAGTGTTCACAGCCGATAATCACCTCCATGCTTCCTTAAAAGCCCAAAGTAGTCTGCTGATCTGTTCCCTTTGCTCTACCCCCTTCTGCCCCAGCCCTAAAGTGCTCTATGACAAGTAGTGGCCTTCGTGTTTCCCTGAAGCTCTAGACGACATGTTTTTCTGCCAATCAGTCACTTTCATCTCCCTACGAAAACCTCTAAAAGTTCTTTGGCGTTTAACGAATTACTATATAATGTCTTTATACATTACCATAATTTCCACAATAACCATTTAACATATGAAAAGATAGTTTAGTACTCAAACGAATTCCAAAGACAATCTCTAAGCAAGCAAAGAGAACTACATGTCATTTAGCAAACAGAATTTCCCAGAGAAACCTAAAGCACCTGAAAAAAGGATTTCCACAAAGGTCTTTCGGCAAACAAACAAAATTCACACAAGAATCCTTTACCAGAAGAAATGACTTTTGACAATGACCATTTTGCAGATAACTGGGACTTCCAACAGATTTCGTTAATATTCGAGGAGAATGTCCACACGGACTTTAGCACGACAACAGAATACTCACAAGAATGTTCAAGCATTTATAGTGATTCGCCAAGAAATCATATACCACAAAAACAGTAATGAACCCTTTAACAGAAGACAATGATCCACAATAAGCTGTAGGTCCCGTTGCTAGGTAACCAGTTGGTTCTTAGCCACGTAAAAATAAGTCTAATCCTTCGGGCCAGCCCTAGGAGAGCTGTTAATCAGCTCAGTGGTCTGGTAAAACTAAGGTATACTTAATTTTAACCACAAATAGCCTTCATAAAAATATCACTGAACAAACTAACAGAATATCCACGACATTCCTCAAGCACATAAAATGGTTTTTGGAGAAAGAAAAAGCTTCACAGAATCCCTTTTCGTGTGGAACGAATTCTCACAAAGATCTTTTAGCCTTTTAGCGTATAAGTTCCAATGAGGCTCTTTTATCACTGAAATAACATTAACAGAAAGACCTTTGGGTACATGTAATGAAATCGAATTAAAGTATTCCAACTAGTTGAATTCTGAAATGTAGTCCATTGGTTCACAAAATGAGTTTCCCCAAGGACCTTTGGGCTCACGTAAGGATTCCTGAAAGAATCCTCTTGCATAGTAAATGAGAGTTCTATAAAGATCCTTCGGCAAAGAATGTCTGAAAAGGTAATTTAGAAAAAATGTCTAAAAAGATAACTTAGCATAGTTAAATGTCTAAAAAGGTAGTTTAGAACAATAACGTTTAAAAAGATTGTTTAACACAGGCAAATGCCTAAAAAGGTCTATTAGAACAAAAAAAAAATTCCTAAAAAGGTCATTTAGCACTTAATAAATGATTAAAAATGCTCTTCAGCACTGAATTACCTAGAATGCCCATTGACACATATTTTCTAAAAAGTCTCTTTGCTACTGCACTAACCCAGCAAATCCATTTAGTTCAGAAGATGTCTGAAAATGTCCTTTGTGCATAGAATTCCCAAAAAAGGGCCTTTAGAACATAAAATTATTTTTCAAAGAATAGATTTTCGTAAGTTCTCCATAGTAGGATTATGCTTTTAACACAAACAGATTTTTTCTAAGAAGAATAAATTTCAATAAAACAAATGAATGTCTTATAAAGCACAGAATGATTTCTCATACACACAGTTCAGCTCACAAAATTAGCTCTGACTACTTTAGCTCGGCAAATTAGCATTAACTAGAGTCCTCTTGCATAGGAAACGATTAAAGAGAGATCCTTTGGTGCACAAAATGAATTCCCATAAAACCCTTTAGAACGTGAGCTGAACGTCCAAACGGATCCTTTGGTACGTGAAATGAACTTCCACGAGAAATGAATTACAACAGGACAGGATTCACAACAACAATATTATTATTTAAGCAAAAAAAAAAAAAAAAGATTCAGTTGCAGGTAGAAAATATCCATTTTCCATCAGAAACAACAGGGTTGAAAGAATATGACCAAATCAAGTGAAACAAGTAAATAATGCGCCAAGGTTTCTTCGGCGCAATTGGGTTTTCTGTACAGCCGCTACAGCGTATATTCAAGGCCACCGAAAACGATCTATCTTTCGGTGGTCTCGGTACAATGCTGTATGAGCCGCGACCCATGAAACTTTAACCAGGGCCCAGTGGTGGCCTGTCCTTATATCGTTGCCAGAAGCACGATTGTGGTTAACCTTAAACTTAAGTAAAATAAAAACTACTGAGGCTAGAGGGCTTCAATTTGGTATGTTTGATGATTGGAGGGTGGATGATCAACATACCAATTTGCAGCCTCTAGCCTCAGTAGTTTTTAAGATCTGAGGGAGGACAGAAAAAGTGCGGACGGACAGACAAAGACGGCACAATTGTTTTGTTTTATAGAAAACTAAAAACCTCAAAGAACTGACATAAACCAGTCAAGTGATTTGAGCCGAAATTAACTGGCAGAATTTCATGCTGAAATTTGTCTGCGTGCGTGTGTGTGCGTACGTTCATACGTAAGGGAGCTTCCGGAACCAAGAGGAGGACATCTGAGTGAATCCACAAGATTCTTGGAGTCACCTACAGGTGGAAGGCAAGTCCTACAGGAGGATGAGGAGTCCTACAGGAGGAGGACGAGTCCTGCAGTGGGAAGAAGATTCCTACAGGAAAAAGAGCTGTCCTACAACAAGAAGACGAGTCCTACAGGAAGAGGTCGAGTCCTGCAGGAAGGCGAGGAGTCCTACAGGAGGAGGAAGAGTCCTGCAGGAGGAAGACGAGTCCTACAGGAAGAAGAGCTGTCCTACAACAGGAAGACAAATCCTACAGGAGGAAAACGATTCCTATAGGAGGAAAACAAGTCCTTCAGGAGGAGGACGAGTCCTACAGGAAGAGGTCGAGTCCTACAGGAGGACAAGCCCTACAGGAAGAGGTCGAGTCCTACAGGAGGAGAACGAGTCCTACAGGAGAAAGACAAGTCCTACAGGAGGAAGAGGAGTCCTATGGGAGGAGGGCGAGCCCTACTGGAGGAGGACAAGTCCTACGGGAGGAAGAGGAGTCCTAAGGGAGGAGGACAAGTCCTACAGGAGAAAGACGAGTCCTACAGGGGGAACAGGGGTCCTACGGGAGGAGGACGAGCCCTACAGGACGGGGAGGAGTCTATAAGTAAGTCTTCCCCGAAATCCCATGTGTTCCAATGTTCTACATCATTACGAGGGAAGAGGGGAAACAAAATACGGTCACACGGACGGGTGAGGGTGAAGGGTGAAGGGTTATGGGGGTGGGGGGGGGAGAGGCCCCCCCTTCCAGCCTAACCACGTACATCCGTCCTTCCCATTTCTCTATCCCATTATCCCATCGTATTCTATCTGTCTATCCCACCTGGTTCGCTGCACTACAATTAAAGGAATCAGGGAGGTGAAAATTAAAGGATCTTTCCTCCGGGCACAAATACTTCAGCGTTTATTATGGGGGACATCGCCGGCAGGAAGGACCTTCATTGGAGGCCGGTGAATCTCGGCGTCTTTCTCCGCTTCCTTCTGCTGGTGATGCTTTTGTTGTCGTTTTTGCCTCTTGTTTTTTTTTTTTATTTTCTTAAGTTTCTTTCCATGCATTGTCTCTTTCCTTATTGTCTTACGTATTTATTTCTTTCCTTCAGCTGAGTTTTAATGTCTTGTTTTTTTTTTTCGATGTCTACAAAATTCAGTTCATTTTTTAATATTCTTTTCTTTTCTTGAATTTGTTTTCATGCACTGTGTCTTCCGTTATTGTTTTCCGTATATATATATATATATATATATATATATATATATATATATATATATATATATATATATATATATATATATATATATATATATTGTTATGGGCCCACGCCCATCAAACATACACAAGTCTCTTAAAATACAAACAAAGTCACTAACGACCAAGTCCACAATAGGTGGAATGGCCGCAACAGAGTGTACAGAGATGGAATCAAGGAGGATAAGTAAAAGCTGAAAATAAAACCTTAATATTTAATACAAACTTTTTAGAAAGAAATGACCACTGAGCCTCTTACAAAATACATTAAATGAACACAAAAATCAACCACACACTGAAAACATCGAATAACAAACACTCTTACACCAAATTAAGATAGGCTATACAATTACACTTTAAAGAGAGGGCCCTGAAAGTAATAGGATGTCGAAAAGACAGAATAACCTAACTTAATACAGACTAAATGTTTATAAAAAACTGCTTCCTTAAGTGAGCTGTAAACAGTAGAAGAGGCAAACGCAGCCTTCAAATCACGGGTCGAGGGGCATAATATATATACTCGAGACCTTACCAAACGTAAGAGAGGTCCCTAGGCAGTATTACTGAACCAAGGGCGTAGACAGAAGATAGAATCACTTTAACGTCGCAAGACGATCAACGGACACGGCCGTCCGACAGGCAATCACACCTTACCAGTTGGCAGAGAGGTCCCCTTGGCAGTGTTACTGGACCAAGGGCGTAGACTGAAGAATAAATCAATCTCCCAAAGCAGCAGCAACTGATGAAAGGCAGGTATCGTAATCCAGAGATAGTTCAAAATCAATCAAGAATAAGGCAGGCCCACACAATGCTAAAGGTCCAGAAAACAACTCTCTCAGTCCTCGAGAAACAGCGCCGAATACAGCTCCGGACGAGAAGCCAAAACCACACGTGAAAATAAAACAAGCTCATTGTAATTAAAACTAAACAACAAGTCAGAAATGTCGGGGAGGAGGAAACAGGGTCATTACGTCCCAAAAGAATAATTACTGCCAAAGTGGCTTATTCAAAACAAATTAATTTACGTTAAATTAAACACATACTGACACCTCCTCACCCAACAAAAAAAAAAATTTCCACAAGAAAATTTTTCTACAAAGTATTGAACTTAACTCAAAAAATTCAAAGAAATATATAAAAATGCTAATATCAAAAACAAACATAGCAATTCAATCTATATGAAATAAAACAGGGACAATAAGAAAAATTCAAGTCCAATGACAAAACTCAAAAAGTGATTGAAAATACTATATCACATTGCCGGCCAAAAATAGATTAGTGGCAAAAAATTTTGTACCACTTTCAATACAGTCAATAGATATCAAATCTTAACCTTAATATTATGACTTAAAACTAATACAAGTAAATAATTTATAGTGACCACGCCAAAAATAACATCAGTATCAACATATGAAGAAATATGGTAATATCCCCATGAACTCACAAGTGGAGCGGTGGGCACAGGTTAGCAGAACAGCAATATTAACAAGACTAACCTATTATTAGACTAAACCCTAGATAACCAACAACCAAAAATATAAATCGACCACAATGGGGCTAGTGTTACCGCAACCAAGGTCACCACTCATACACCAGCCTGTAGCGCCTAAAAACGGCCGTGCTACAGACCCGTGAGCCCGTGACCTGGCTAAATTATTCTGAAAACACAAATATCAGTCAAACAAAAATAAGGACCAAAACCTTAATAAATTAACCTTAACTTAGTCTAGGTCACCACTCATACACCAGCCTGTAGCGCCTAAAAAACGGCTGTGTAGTGCTACAGACCCGTGAGCCCGTGACCTATCTAAGCTTTGTAAAGAAAGAATTAATGTGGTCCATTGGATGTGGTTCGTGAATCTTGGGAGGGGGACGCCCCTGATATGAATTTATTAGATTATGTTAGTAATTTGGGTGATAAATTAACGAAGGCTTGGAAGTTTGCTGGTGAAAATTTATTGTGTAGCCAAAAGAAAATGAAATACTTTTTTGACCGAAAGACTAAGGAGCGTAATTTTGTAGTGGGTGATAATGTTTTGGTATTGCTTCCCATTCCAGGAAACCCTTTAAAAGCTTCATTTTCAGGACCGAGGAGGTGTCAGTATGTGTTTAATTTAACGTAAATTAATTTGTTTTGAATAAGCCACTTTGGCAGTAATTATTCTTTTGGGACGTAATGACCCTGTTTCCTCCTCCCCGACATTTCTGACTTGTTGTTTAGTTTTAATTACAATGAGCTTGTTTTATTTTCACGTGTGGTTTTGGCTTCTCGTCCGGAGCTGTATTCGGCGCTGTTTCTCGAGGACTGAGAGAGTTGTTTTCTGGACCTTTAGCATTGTGTGGGCCTGCCTTATTCTTGATTGATTTTGAACTATCTCTGGATTACGATACCTGCCTTTCATCAGTTGCTGCTGCTTTGGGAGATTGATTTATTCTTCAGTCTACGCCCTTGGTCCAGTAACACTGCCAAGGGGACCTCTCTGCCAACTGGTAAGGTGTGATTGCCTGTCGGACGGCCGTGTCCGTTGATCGTCTTGCGACGTTAAAGTGATTCTATCTTCTGTCTACGCCCTTGGTTCAGTAATACTGCCTAGGGGACCTCTCTTACGTTTGGTAAGGTCTCGAGTATATATATTATGCCCCTCGACCCGTGATTTGAAGGCTGCGTTTGCCTCTTCTACTGTTTACAGCTCACTTAAGGGAAGCAGTTTTTTTTATAAACATTTAGTCTGTATTAAGTTAGGTTATTCTGTCTTTTCGACATCCTATTACTTTCAGGGCCCTCTCTTTAAAGTGTAATTGTATAGCCTATCTTAATTTTTCTACTGACACCGCTTCCTCCACCTGCCTAGTCTCTGGTTTACCTTCTGCCTTCATCACCTTAACCTTTTCATAAACATTAAGCAGCAACAAGCCCTTCCTAACAGACCCAGGATTTTCAATTTCAACAAATTCTGCTACACTCTCTAAATCAGGCTTATTCAATTCTGCCAACCTGTCCTGCCACCCCTCTCCACTCAAGAGCTCCGGGATATTCAAATCAGCCATTGTAAATTAATTACACACAAATGTTATGGGCCCACGCCCATCAAACATACACAAGTCTCTTAAAATACAAACAAAGTCACTAACGACCAAGTCCACAATAGGTGGAATGGCCGCAACAGAGTGTACAGAGATGGAATCAAGGAGGATAAGTAAAAGCTGAAAATAAAACCTTAATATTTAATACAAACTTTTAGAAAGAAATGACCACTGAGCCTCTTACAAAATACATTAAATGAACACAAAAATCAACCACACACTGAAAACATCGAATAACAAACACTCTTACACCAAATTAAGATAGGCTATACAATTACACTTTAAAGAGAGGGCCCTGAAAGTAATAGGATGTCGAAAAGACAGAATAACCTAACTTAATACAGACTAAATGTTTATAAAAAAACTGCTTCCCTTATCAGTGAGCTGTAAACAGTAGAAGAGGCAAACGCAGCCTTCAAATCACGGGTCGAGGGGCATAATATATATACTCGAGACCTTACCAAACGTAAGAGAGGTCCCCTAGGCAGTATTACTGAACCAAGGGCGTAGACAGAAGATAGAATCACTTTAACGTCGCAAGACGATCAACGGACACGGCCGTCCGACAGGCAATCACACCTTACCAGTTGGCAGAGAGGTCCCTTGGCAGTGTTACTGGACCAAGGGCGTAGACTGAAGAATAAATCAATCTCCCAAAGCAGCAGCAACTGATGAAAGGCAGGTATCGTAATCCAGAGATAGTTCAAAATCAATCAAGAATAAGGCAGGCCCACACAATGCTAAAGGTCCAGAAAACAACTCTCTCAGTCCTCGAGAAACAGCGCCGAATACAGCTCCGGACGAGAAGCCAAAACCACACGTGAAAATAAAACAAGCTCATTGTAATTAAAACTAAACAACAAGTCAGAAATGTCGGGGAGGAGGAAAAAGGGTCATTACGTCCCAAAAGAATAATTACTGCCAAAGTGGCTTATTCAAAACAAATTAATTTACGTTAAATTAAACACATACTGACAATATATATATATATATATATATATATATATATATATATATATATATATATATATATATATAAATTTTTTTATGGGGGGGCTGCGTTTTAATGTCCTTGTTTTTTTCGATGTCCACAAAAATCAGACTTTTTTTCAATCTTTTCTTTTCTTAGTTTTATTTTCATGCACTGTCTCTTTCGTTATTGTCTTACGTATTTATTCTTTCTTTCAGCTCAGTTGTAATGTCCTTGTTTTTTTTTATGTTTACAAAATTCAGGTATTTTTCTATTTTTTCTTCTCTTAGTTTTATTTGCATGCCCGGTCTCTTGTTATTGTCTTCCGAGTTTATTCTTTTTTTTTTTTTGGCTGCATTTTAATGTCCTAGTTTTTTTGTGTATACACTATTCATGTCCCTTATTTGACTTCGCTTTCTAATTACCCAAGTTTGGGTAACAGTTTTGTTTGTTAATCTATTAGTGTAGTCTTCGTTCCTCTTCTCCTTCACTGGTTTAATTCTCTCATCCTTCTTGGGGGCCAAATTCACGTTTTACATTACACATAGTTCCTCATATTTCGTTCTCATTTTCAGTTTCCTTTCAACTTTCCTTTCTACCCCGAGGCTTTTCATGTTAAGACGCGGGTAAATATTATAACCAACCATAAGAACGTTTTCTCAGAACCAAACTAATTACCGCTGGTTTGCTCGGTTGATTACAAACAGTATTTTCTTGTACATTTCCTCCATATTTACTTTCAGTATTATTTCTTTACGTAAATATCACCGTAAACTTCTTCCTTTGCAATGGTCACTGGTAGGTTTTTAGCTCTGCACTCAACGAAACCACACTAACAACAGCAAAGCAGGTAAATCAATATGAGGGTAAACTACTAAAAAAAATCTTCTTCGTTTTAACGTGCTTTTTCCCATTTTTATATGGGGTAAGCACGATGCCTTCTTTTTGAAGGACTTTGATTTGGCGTTGGGAAAAACAAAAATAACACAAGAATGACAACATGCGGAGGTTAATGGAGAGGAGGAGGAGGAGGAGGAGGAGGAGGAGGAGGAGGAGGAGGAGGAGGAGGAGGAGATAAAACTACGAGTTCCTCAAGCAATATAATTATTCTTGACAGCCGGAAAAGATACTTTCTCGTGCTAACAGAAGGCTCCCTCTTGTGCGGTTTCCGATACATCGACTTCCGCCTCTCGTGCAATTGCAATCGAGATGGAGGTCAGATAAAGCCGATAAATTTTGGAGATAAGAGCTCTGGCCCTTTATCTGAGACCCCCTTTCACCGTAGCCATTACATCGAGATGGGTTCGGATTGGTAACGGCTTGGAAAAATGTAAGGGAGGCCTCTATGGCCATGAGAATCTTTGGTGACCTTCGAGTGAAAAGGTTAATTAAGGTCACGATTGGCGACTGGGAAAGTTTGAGATATCGCGAGAGCAAATTATCGCTAATTATCTGTGGGTAAAAATTTACAAGTGTAATTGGCGATGAATGTCGAAAAAGTACTTAGAAATAAGAAATATTTTATGAGATAGAATAACCAGAGCAATATAGTTTAACATGGAGAAATGTAACTC
>NC_089788.1:69480219-69507719 GCF_040412425.1 Macrobrachium rosenbergii | reverse complement strand
AGATTTACTGACTATACCCCAGTAAGCTTCATTGCACCATCATTATTATTATAATTCTCATCTCTACAACATTTGCAGCATCTTAAGACTTAATCAAATTAGAATTTCATCATGCATTCAAACTCTCACGCCCAAATATTAAGAAATAACATGGTCAACTATTTAAATATTATAAAGAGTATTAAGATAACAGGGCCATTGTTTTGCAATGCGTGAAACTGGAATAAAAAAGTACGGAACACAGGAACCACTTTGAAGGAGATTATGAACAGCAGAGTCAGACATTGTGAACACTCATATTTTTTCCCACTCCACCTCAAAACTCAGAAAGTTATTTTCTACCTTCGTGTTTCCACATTCATCATGACTTGCCCCTGTTTAAAAGAATATCGAAATATGAAGATAGTTGATACTAGAGTAACTCACAAGAGTAAAAAAATAGCCAAAAAATTTTTAAATGGCTTGACAGAAACTGTTCTGTTCGAATAATATTCGAATCTAATTAAATATTTAAATTCTCAGATGAATTTAGTTAAATACTAATAATATTCGAATCTAATTAAATATTCAAATTCTTGGATGAATTCAGTTAAATGCCAGTCTCTTAACAAAATTTAGATCACCAGCCACTAAATACATCTGAAGCTTTATGCAGTCAAAATGGAAGAGTATTTTTTTTTCATAAATATCATCAGGTAACCAGTATTAAAGCTTCAGTATATAATCGGAATAAAAGACTATTCTATACAGTACTTGTGAACGGCATCAGATGAAAAAATATATTTAATCTTTATCATACATCAAAAGGGAAGTATATATCATTAGTTTACAAAACATTATATTTTTACCTTGCAATAAAAATTAAAGACTTTTTGCAAATATACATCATAAATATGGTAAGTTTAATAAAACAAATTTTATCATGCAATCAAAACGAAAGACCATTTTATGACGCCTTGATAAAACCCTTGTGCTTAAAATACGTTCAAATTTTACCGTACATTGCAAACGGAATCCTATTCTCTACTGAGTTCATAAACATCACTAGTTTGAGAAATGTAATTTAAGCTTTACCACCTAACAAATATGAAAAGTCTTTCTACAACGACTTCAGCACTCAAGAAAAGTAACTGAAGCTTTACCACTTCACAAAAATAAAAATAAAAATATTCTACATTACAACACCTAAGACAAGTAATTGAAGCTTTACCACTTAAAAAAAAAACACAATCCCACACTAACTACAACACTCAAGAAGAGTAACTGAAGCTTTATCATAAAAAAACAGTTTTTCTACACTGACCACAACACTCACAAAAATTTACTGGTTATACCGTCTAACAAAAAAAAAAAAAAAAAAAATTCTACACTGACTACAACGCTCAGGCAAAGTAACTGAATCTTTACCACTTAACAAAAATTTAAAAAATCTACACAAGTACAACACTCAAGAAAAGTAACCGAAGCTTTACCACTTTACAAAAATACAAAAACAAAAGCAGTTTTTTTTTTTACACTGACTGCAACTCTCAAGTAAATCCGAGCCTTATCACTGCAATCAGAATGAAGGCCCATTCACCAACCATCCAGTCGCGGGCTAAACAAAACGTATGGCGGCGATAAATAAAAGGCATTGCGTCTGCGGCTGATATTGCAGAACGGGGGAATTCACAGTCATTAACATATTTTCCGCCTCTCTTCCGTATCTCCTCCATTCGTCTCTTCGTAATTGCTCCTCCTCCATCTACGTCAGTCGTTTTTCCTTATCTGGGAACACTCGGGGTTCTCCTCGAATGATTATCGCCTCTCTTCTACTTTCCTTCTCAGTCTCTGTCTCTCTCTCTTTCCATTTCCCTATTCTCTCTCTCTCTCTCTCTCTCTCTCTCTCTCTCTCTCTCTCTCTCTCTCTCTCTCTCTCTCTCTCTCTCTCCTCTAGCCTTATGTATTCTCTTCTCGCGTTTTACACTCCCCTCAAATTATTATAGCCCTTCTTCTACTTTCCATCTAACTCTGTCTTTTTCTTCTCTTTTTCTATGCTATCTCTCTCGTCTTATCTTTCCCTTCTCACGCTATTCCCCCCCACCTCTCTCTCTCTCTCATCTCGTTTTCTTTTTTATTTTTCTTCGTTCTTCTTACTACCCCTTCCCTTACTTTTTGTCCTCTGACTTTTATTGCATGAGAGAAAGAAGGATGTGAACAGAACAATGTTAAAATTTAGTGGAGACTCGAGAGTTGGCATATATGTATATATATATATATATATATATATATATATATATATATATATATATATATATAATATATATATATATATATAATATAATACATACACACACATATATAGATATACACACAAATATATACACATATATATATATACATATATACATATGTATGTATATATATATATATATATATATATATATATATATATATATATATATATATATATATATATATATATATATATATATATAAATTTCTGACTCACGTCAGGATCGAACCCAGGTCTCTCAGGTGGAAAGCAAGGCGTTATCCACTAGGCCATACAAGTCTAAAAGAAGTTGGAACCTGAGAGCAACTGCACCCCAAGGAATTACCTGGGCAAGCTAACTGCTTGCATACCAGCGAGTTTTCCCAGTTGCTCTCAGGTTCCAACTTTTTTAGACTTGTATGGCCTAGTGGATAACGCCCTGCTTTCCACCTGAAAGACCTGGGTTCGATCCCGACGTGAGTCAGAAATTTATTTCTGTTCCACACGTGATTGTGTGTTGATGATTTCTATCTTATTCACTCAGAAGGATAATTCGAATGAAATGTTGTCTATTGGGTCATTGCTGAGTCGGGAAGTTGGGGAAAACTCGCTGGTATGCAAGCAGTTAGCTTGCCCAGGTAATTCCTTGGGTGCAGTTGCTCTCAGGTTCCAACTTCTTTTAGACTTGTATGGCCTAGTGGATAACGCCCTTGCTTTCCACCTGAGAGACCTGGGTTCTGATCCTGACGTGAGTCAGAAATTTATTTCTGTTCCACACGTGATTGTGTGTTGATGATTATATATATATATATATATATATATATATATATATATATATATATATATATATATATATATATATATATATATATATATATTTGACAACTCTCGAGCGTCCACTAAATTTTATTATATATATATATATATATATATATATATATATATATATATATATATATATATATATATATATATTTAGATATGTGTAAATTCAATCGATGTATATCTAAGCAAAAACCAAGAAGATCCCGGTATTTACTTAATCCAATTCAATAACTGTAATGAATGACACATCGGGTAGACCGGCAGATCCATCTTACAAAGGTTAATAGAGCATAAAAAACAGAATGAAAGAGTCCAGAGAGCTCAGAATTTTCGTACAAATGACGGATACCGGTCCCCCCATAAACTGGAGTGAGGCTGAGACGTTTCCCAAAAGTAACTGCCCCTCCAGAAGGAAGATTCCAGAATTCGCCAACATCAGTAAAACATGAACCTGTCAGGAGGACACTGGAAATCAGATTTCACGGACGAGTTAACGTGAAGACCCATTCTTAATCCAGCGTTCCAGCCGATTCGGCCGCCAGCAAGACTCGACAACTGGTGGGAGTTAACGAGGGCAGAAAACAATGATGGATTGACCCCTTTCATCACAGGACAACCGTTATTCTCGAATCTTACCACTGTTGCTATTCCACACCTCCATATTCCATATAAATGCTACTGTCGGTTGTCAGCTATTCACAATCACAAATGATCGGGTCTGCAGTATTGTCAATGGAAATGTGAGGTTTTGTTCGAGCTAATATCGTTTTAATGGGCCTTGTAAAATTTATGATTGTATGTATGTATTATACGTGTGTGCGTGTACGTGTGTGTGAATGTATGTATACACAACCGCACGTATATATATATATATATATATATATATATATATATATATATATATATATATATATATATATATATATATATATATATCCAAAGAAAATGGGAGGAGTGAGAATTAAACATACATACACACATATATGTATATATATGTATATATATATTTATATATTTGTATACATAATTCTCACTTTCCTCCCATTTTCTTTGGATATATATGTGTGATACATACATACATTCATACACACGCATATACATATACATTTATATATATATATATATATATATATATATATATATATATATATATATATATATATTATATATATATATATATACATATATATCACGAGTGATTTTCGCGCGAACTAGGAGTGAAAGCTGCAGGAGTCAGAATCGACGGAAGCAGAATAAAGTTTATGGGGATCAAGCGTGAATAGCACAGGAATAACGAGTCAGTAATCTTGAAAACGGCTGTTTTTAAATGTTATTTACCTGTGTCATACAAGTTTCAATCCCTGCAAAAAATGCCCATCTTTTTAAATAAATAAAATATGTAATATTAAGACATCCTTTTAGCTTTCTGAAACGAAAACTATTGTGCCGGCTTTGTCCGCCCGCACTTTTTCCTGTCCGCCCTCAGATCTTAAAAACTACCAAGGCTAGAGGGCTGCAAATTGGTATGATGATCATCCACCCTCCAATCATCAAACATAACAAATTGCAGCCCTCTAGCCTCAGTACTTTTTATTTTATTTACGGTTAAAGTTAGCCATAATCGTGCATCTGGCAACGATATAGGAAAAGCCACCACCGGATCGTGGTTAAAGTTTCATGGGCCGCGTCTCATACAGCATTATACCGAGACCACCGAAAGATAGATCTATTTTCGGTGCATTTTTTAGTTTTTTTTTAAAATTTCAGTATGTTTAAAATATATACATTACTTAACCTTCAAAACAGAAGCAAACTAGAAAAAGATGCGTAGGGAAACTACCAACCTCCAGCTTCCTATTCAATGCCACTGACGCTCGAATCCCAAGAAAATGGCAAAAAAAAGAAAGAAAGAAAGAAAAAACTGCAGAAAAGAAAACTCGAGCAACACAAACTGACCGGAAGAGGATGACGGACTTGAGCGCATCCCTCAGGACGGTTCTTTAACCCCCAGAAAAACCTCTCCGAGAAAAAAAGACGCAAAACTTGACAAGATTCTTCTTGAGACTTTCCCTACTTGCCGCCATTTCTCGGAGAGACAAAAGGAAAGGGAGAAATGGAAGGGAAGAAAGGGGAGAAGAAAAAGTGATGGAGAAAGCATAAATAGAGTAGAATATAGAATTTAGGTCAAAGGTCAAGCGGTGGGACCTATGAGGTCATTCAGCGATGAAGCGGAAATTGACAGTAAAATGATTTTCAAGGAGTATGAGGAAAAAAACCTCACAGTTGCAATATGAAACAATTGTTAGGAGAAGGTGGACATTAAGATGGAATAAAGATAATTTGAACGGAGGTAAAGTAAAACGAATGAAGAGAGGTTGCAGCTAGGGGTCGAAGGGACGCTGCAAAGAACCTAAAGTAATGCCTACAGTGTACCGCATGAGGTGCACTGACGGCACTACTCCCTTACGGAGAAGTGATGGAGAAAGGATGGAAAAGGAGGAATGGAAAAATATCCAGAATAGAAACAGTAAGTATGAGATGGCGGTGAGTGGCGCAGTGTGTGTAGGGGTGGCGGGCGTTCAAACCTACTGATGAGCATTCTGTGTAGTGTATGAAACGATTAACTGTAGTGGAAGTCTTCTGCACAGATGGCTCATTTGCGATGAACTTTTAATACCGTCTAAAGGGTGTAAATAACAAAAAGAGGAAAAATGAAGAAAATGCTTATAATGGAAGAAAATAGTTTTCATCATCACTGCCTTCAACGGTTGCGTGATACAGGGGAAAAAAATTGAAAGGGGAAAATAAAAAGAATGAGAGGTGTAAGAAAAAGGGTATAAAAAAACAGAAAGGGGAAAAATGGAGCCAAAATCAGGAAAACAGGAAAGATCCGTTGAAAAATGAAAAATCATAAAAGGATGAAAGGAAAAAAAATAAAAGGAAAGATCACTAACGGAAAAAAAGAAAAATAGAGCCGAAACAAAACAAGTAAAAAATGCGCCGAAGTATCTTCGGCGCAATCGCGTTTTCTGTACATCGTATAATCAAGGCCACCGAAATTGGATGTATCTTTCGGTGGTCTCGGTATAATGCTTTATGAGCCGCGGCCCCTGACTCTTTAACCAAGGCCCGGTGGTGGCCTGTCCTATATCGTTGCCAGACGCACGATTATGGTTAAATTTTACCTTAAATAAAATAAAAACTACTGAGGATAGAAGGCTGCAATTTGGTATGTTTGATGTTTGGAGGGTGGATGATCAACATACTAATTTGCAGCCCTGTAGCCTCAGTAGTTTTTAAGATCTGAGGGCGGACAGAAAAAGTGCGATCGGACAGACAAAGCTGGAACAATAGTTTTCTTTTATAGAAAGCTAAAAATGAGAAAAAATGGACGATGTAAGAAAGAGAGAGAGAGAGAGAGAGAGAGAGAGAGAGAGAGAGAGAGAGAGAGAGAGAGAGAGAGAGAGGGAGGTTTACTCTGACACAGAAAACAGGAAAATATTGTAATTTGGTGAACAGATAATTTTACGTTCTCTCTCACTTTCACACCCATTTCAGTCTTCTTATGTTTCGTGAGAAAAGAGAAAATAAAAAGAAAATATTCCCAAATTAGGGATACAATTAAAACGCTCGATAAAGGTAGGTAAAGGCGAAGAGGAATGAATTTGGATAAAAAAATGAGAAGAGTTAAAAAATAGGAAAGGGAGATAAAAAAAGTATTGCGGAACACCCGAGGTATTTATGCAACTTTTATTCGGGTAATTAAAATGCGAACTGAGAGAGAGAGAGAGAGAGAGAGAGAGAGAGAGAGAGAGAGAGAGAGAGAGAGAGAGAGAGAGAGAGAGAGAGAATAATAATAAAGTTACCTTACGAGAGAGAGAGAGAGAATAATAAAGTTACTTTACGAGAGAGAGAAAGAGAGAAAGAATAATAAAGTTACGTTACGAGCGAGAGAGAGAGAGAGAGAGAGAGAGAGAGAGAGAGAGAGAGAGAGAGAGAGAGAGAGAGAGAGAGAGAGAGATTATCCAACCGGTTATAAAATAGAAAGCGGAATGAACCAAAGGTAAAAAAGGTCCTTTAATTAGTTCGTAAATTTCAATTTTTTTATCCATTTTTCCCCCTAATTATTTTTACGTTCATATGGGAAAAAGGAAGCCGAGATATTTAATTTTTCATCTTTAAAGAGGAATTTTAATTCTGTTCATACAATAGCTAAATATGAATTTTGAATTTATGATAATTTTCATAGTGGGGGAGCGAATGGCTGTTATGTTCGTTCGTCTTTAGATCTTAAAAGTTCGTTTGTTTGTGTGTGTGTGTGTGTGTGTGTGTGTTTGTGCTTGTTTGTTTTGCCTTCTCTATCCGTGTGTTCGTATCTCTTATTATATATATATATATATATATATATATATATATATATATATATATATATATATATATATATATATATATATATATATATATATATTACAAACACAAACACACACACACACACATATATATATATATATATATATATATATATATATATATATATATATATATATATATATATACTGCATATGCCACCTGTTTATAGTTGGCCTGTCTGCCCACCTAAACGTTAGCTATGCCACCTGACTGTCTACTACGTTATCGGTCCGTCTATCTATCTATCTATCTATCTATCTATCTATCTATTTTGTTATCGGTTCGTCTTTCTGTTCGCCCTGTCTGTCTGTCTATCTATCTATGTATGTATCTATCTGTCTATCTATCTGTCTATTGTGTTATCGGTTCGTCTTTCTGTTTGCATGTCTGTCTCTCTGTCTATCTGCCTATCTATCAATCTAAAAATCAGTCATGTCACCCGTCTATCTCAGTGACTGACCGTCTGCCCGTATCTCAAAGCGCCCCTTGAAAAGGAACCTCGTCTTTCGCGCAATTTCGGCAACGAGGAAACTTCCCCACTGAGGACCACTTCTCTGTCAAACGGCTCATTTCCCGTCGTTCCTCATTTCCACAATGACGTCATATCCGTTTAACCGAATGACGTCATCACTCCACCACCGACGGATTCGGAAGACGAATCTTTCCGTCATTCACAGATGATTAATGAATTTTAGCTCAGGTATCGCCTTTATGTATGATGGTTGACGTGGTCCAGTGGTTACCATCCTCGCTTCAGTAGCGTGATTCCTGAGTTAAATTTCTGGTATTCATTCTTGATGGGTTGACGTAAGTCCAATGTAGTGGGTCGCAGCCAAAGTGGAGAAAGTTATGGGGCCAGCAACTTCATCCTAAAAGACATACTTAGAACTGGATGTCTAGCAATGTCTGAAGCAACTAAGGATAAAAACAAACTAATACTCATATGTATTATATAAAATATAGATACATAATATATATATATATATATATATATATATATATATATATATATATATATATATATATATATATATATATATATATATATATATATATATATATATATATAAATTTAGTCTGAGCTTATATGTACTTGTATGTTCAACGCACACACGAATACACACCCAGTTCACTTAATACCCAAAAAAATCCTCTCTTACTCAATAAACGACAATCTTGTTCCTTACGAAAGGAAAAGGCGTTTAGACCCTGGAGACACAAAAGCTGGCACAGAATTCGAGAATCTGGATTTAAAGATGGCGTGAGCAGGTGGTCAAAATAACTAAAATCGCGTTTACCATTCCTATACCGATCTGCTTTGTACCTTAAAAGGCGGTTACATACGACTGGCAACTTAAGCCACGCGCGTAATAGCATAAAATTAGTGGGGAACGAAGCCTCTCCGAGAATTAAAAATCGGTTTAGCTTTAATTTAAGACTCAAGGCAGAAAAGTCAGACATTTTTCTTAAGCTAATCCATCTAATAATTTATAAGTTCCCCCAAGAGACGGAGAAGCTGCACGAGGCATCTAAAATAAGCTTCTTGATTCTCAGAAGCTGCCTTAGATATGCCTTTGAAAAATATTTCCGAAAAATGATTACAAAATTGTGCTCTTTACTTAAAATGCACACTGTAATTCTACTATACGAGAGAGAGAGAGAGAGAGACGAAGGGTACAAATTTTACATTCAAGAAGAATAACAGCATGGATAAAGCAGTAGAAAAGAATAACAGCAGGGATAAAGAAATAAAAAAAGAATAACAGCAGGAATAAAGCAATAAAAAAGAATAACAGCAGGGATAAAGTACTAAAAAAGAATAACAGCAGGGATAAAGCAATAAAAAAGAATAACAGCAGGGATAAAGCAATAAAAAAGAATAACAGCAGGGATAAAGCAATAAAAAAGAATAACAGCAGGGATAAAGCAATAAAAAAGAATAACAGCAGGGATAAAGCAACAAAAAAGAATAACAGCAGGGATAAAGTACTAAAAAAGAATAACAGCAGGGATAAAGTACTAAAAAAGAATAACAGCAGGGATAAAGTACTAAAAAAGAATAACAGCAGGGATAAAGTACTAAAAAAGAATAACAGCAGGGATAAAGTACTAAAAAAGAATAACAGCAGTGATAAAGCAACAAAAAAGAATAACGGCAGGGACAAAGCAATAAAAACAAAGCAATAAAAACGTAAAGATAAATATATTTTCCCGTCACAGCAACATTTCAGTACCAGACTTCCTATTCCCGGCGTCAAAGATGCGTATCAATCTTCATACAGGCAATTTGTACACATACATAAATAAGAAAGATGCGCACATACGCATTCCATCTACGCAAACCCAATAAACATCAAACTGCCTCGCCTGCGCACACGCCCAGAAGGACCATCCTAAATCTTAACTGTCAGACTGGGAACTGTCCGCTACGTCAAACATGCAGAGGAGAGAAGATTGAAGGTGTAAGACAATAAATGCTTTAATGAACGAGAATGTGAAGTTGGAGAAAAAGGAAACACGGCGTTTTCGCCCAAGGAATTGCTTATCGTTTGTCACAACAGAATGCTTTGAGAGAGAGAGAGAGAGAGAGAGAGAGAGAGAGAGAGAATCACGTCTTTTCCATCGGAACGCACAGATAAATATTCTAAAAATCAGAGAGAGAGAGAGAGAGAGAGAGAGAGAGAGAGAGAGAGAGAGAGAGAGAGAGAGAGAGAGAGAGAGAGAGAGAGAATAAATTCTTTTTCATCGAAACAAAACACAGATAGAAATTTCAAAATCAAAGAGAGAGAGAGAGAGAGAGAGAGAGAGAGAGAGAGAGAGAGAGAGAGAGAGAGAGAGAGAGAGAGAGAATTCTTTTCATCGAAGCAGATAGATATTTGAAAAATCAAAGAGAGAGAGAGAGAGAGAGAGAGAGAGAGAGAGAGAGAGAGAGAGAGAGAGAGAGAGAGAGAGAGAGAAGGTACAACCAATTCTATTTTATTTGAACATGTATGAAAAACCAATGAGAGAGAGAGAGAGAGAGAGAGAGAGAGAGAGAGAGAGAGAGAGAGAGAGAGAGAGAGAACTAAGTATAGAGAGAGAGAGAGAGAGAGAGAGAGAGAGAGAGAGAGAGAGAGAGAGAGAGAGAGAGGTACAACCAATTCTATTTTATCTGAACGTGTATGAAAAACCAATGAGAGAGAGAGAGAGAGAGAGAGAGAGAGAGAGAGAGAGAGAGAGAGAGAGAGGTACAACCAATTCTATTTTATCTGAACATGTATGAAAAACCAATGAGAGAGAGAGAGAGAGAGAGAGAGAGAGAGAGAGAGAGAGAGAGAGAGAGAGAGAGAGAGAGAGAGAGAGAATGGTTATTGTGCTGTCTACGAGGAGACCTTCGTCTGTTGTAAAATACCAGACGAGAAGGGACAAAAGAAAACAGAGAGAGAGAGAGAGAGAGAGAGAGAGAGAGAGAGAGAGAGAGAGAGAGAGAGAGAGAGAGAGAGAGAGAGCTCAAGGATTTTCCTCTGACGTATCGTTTCTATCAGTAAAGTGAAACGCCTAATGTCCCATCTTCTCGATATATGTTGCAAGCCGTTTCAGTTATATTGTGTGTGGGAACTCTTCTTCCGCAGTCCAGAATCACAGAGATTCTCTCTCTCTCTGTCTCGTTTTGTTATTCTGTACGGCCGGCGGATATGGCGTTAAGCTCATCCCAAACAGAGCGGGCGATTTCTCTTTTAAATGCATTTGCATATATTTTTTTTTCCTATTTCGAACGCAAAGACACAAGTATGTATGTATGTATGTATGCGTGTATGTATGTAGTCTATGTGTTACATCACACACACACACATGTATATATATAACCACACTATATATGGATGTACTGTATATATATATATATATATATATATATATATATATATATATATATATATATATATATATATATATATATATATATATATATATATATATACATATATATATATATTTATATACACATTTATATATATACATACTAAATGTGCTCTTTTCTTTTTAGAGAGAGTATGGTGTTTATATAAAGGATGTCTTTCTAACTCCATATCATCTCCCCACACAGATGGCCTAAGGGAATTACATTACTACAGTGTCTGGTGGCATTTCGCGGTGGTCACCTATTCATGTAATGACCATACATACATTGTGTGTGTTTGTGTTGTGTGTGTGTATGTGTCTTGGGTACGGGGGAGAGGCTGCCTTTTTGGTTTCTAATCTGAACAGATCCATAATAAATATCAGCAGTTATAGGAGGTTCTTCTTTCAATAAATATTTTTGTTTCTTACTATTTCATACGATTTTGAAATCGATTAATTCTCCTACCTTATGGTTTGAACATTATAATAGGCGCACGTTACTCTAATTCCTTTACAATATCAAATGACAATGCTGGCAAGTTCAGAATGAAATTATATCACTATTTCTGTTGTATTTTCTGCGTTTGGTTCAATCACGAACACTATCAAGCTTTAACTTGTATTTTTATTAATTACAGTCACATTTTAGATTTATTTTATCAAATACCATCAAGATTTAACCTTTGTTTTATTAAATACTATCAAGATTTAACCTTTGTTTTATTAAAACTTATCAAGTTTAACCTTTGTTTTATTAAATACTATCAAGATTTAACCTTTGTTTTATTAAATACTATCCAGTTTAACCTTTGTGTTATTAAATACTATCAAGATTTAACCTTTGTTTTATTAAAAACTATCAAGATCTAACCTTTGTTTTATTAAATTCGATCAAGATTTAACCTTTGTTTTATTACATACAATCAAGACTTAACCTTTGCTTTATTAAATACTATCAAGATTTAACCTTTGTTTTATTAAATACAATCAAGATTTAATCTTTGTTTGATTAAATACTATCAAGATTTAACCTTTGTTTTATTAAATACAATCAATATTTAACCTTTATTTTATTAAATACTATCAAGATTTAACCTTTGATTAAATACTATCAAGATTTAACCTTTGTTTCATTAAATACTATCAATGATAACCTTTGTTTTATTAAATACTATCAAGATTTAACCTTTGTTTTATTAAATACTATCAAAATAACCTTTATTTTATTAAACAAAGGTTGAGTACTCAAAACGAGCAAAACTTAAATTTTCGATTTTACTGAAAAACCAGCATGAATCGTGTTCTATATTATTGCGTATTCAGAACAGAAAGTATGAATTCTCACTCACGTCTACATTATGGAGGCAGGTACCAAATGTTCCTCTTGAAAGCAAAAGTATCCAAGGATATGAATATTCAGTGGAGTGTGAAACACAAATGTTAAGCACGGACGGCCGAAACTGGCTGCATACTTTTGGTGGACTTATTCAAATGTGAAAAATGTTAATTGAGGATATAAATTTTTAATGAGACACTCGCCTTTAAATCATCCGAGGGCTTTTGTAAAATGCAAAATACATCGGCCTACAGAAACTGACCTTCGTATGGCATGCCCCTAAGGCATTGGAATTTGAATATAAAATTTAGGCCAAAGGCGAGCTCTGGGACCCAAGAGGCCATTCAGCGCTGAAAGGTAAATTGAGAGTAAAAGGCTTTAAGGTGTGCGGGTGTGGGTGGAAAGTAGGCTGGAAGAAAGAGAGTGTGAACGGGGGTACAGTAAATGGAATGAAAGAGGTTTCAATTATGGGCCGAAGGGACACTGCAAAGAACTGTAAGTAAAGCGTGCAGTGCAACACGGTACTACCCCACTATGGGGGGCGGGGCGCATGCATGTATACATTTTTTTTTTATAAAATAGGCATATTTTCTTCAGGGGTTATTTTCAAGCTGTTCATGACCCAAAGGAGTTGCGACAGGTGGGCCTTCCAAAATTACTCTAGTTGATGATGATGGCACTTAACCCCTCTGGTTTTTTGTAGTTTCCACAAACAGGGAGGTTCTTCTCCAACTGTTTTTTGAAGTACAATGTTAAACTTTCCGTCAAAGTACGAACCCAGAAGTAAAGCTGACCCTTTATTGTTATGTTGTCGTCCAGTGACTCAAATTTCTTCCTTTACTTAAAGGACAGACGATTTTTAATCATTCATATCATCAATGTGTATTAACTCATACTGAACAGGATAAAACACCAATGACTTGTCTAGGAGGTTTTTCTTAAAACGTAATACTCATAAGTGACAAAAGGATGAGAGTTGAACAAAATGAAACATGAGTAAAATGGTTTTAGTGATAAACCTGATATATCAGAAATAAATACAAGCAGAGAGAGAGAGAGAGAGAGAGAGAGAGAGAGAGAGAGAGAGAGAGAGAGAGAGAGAGAGAGAGAGAGAGAGAGTTAGCCTGGCTGTACTTTCTAACAAGGAATCTCAAACCACACAACAGAGGAAGGTCACAGTTAAGAAGCCTTGCCACAGACAGTGGTAGGAGAACTCTGTTATTTATTCTCAATATGCCTAAGGAACTATTGTGGCACTTTTGATGACCAAGACACTTCCCTCAAAGAAACAAAACAGAACAGAAAGGATATTGTAATATTCAGTAAATTTCCATGCGCTGTGACCAACATAAAAAACAAATAATTCCTTTAACAGGTAAAAATGTATCAATAAATTTTCTGACAATGCCATCTAAGAATTAGTAACATTTAATAATAAAGATAATCTCAGAGATGTCGAATTAGCCAACATTTTCTCTTGCTTCCTAAATCTCTCTTTGCCCGTAAACTCTATTTATCTGAGAGAAATCGCATCTCTTATATTTTGGTGAAGCCCTTTCCTAGTTGCCACAATGAGAGAGAGAGAGAGAGAGAGAGAGAGAGAGAGAGAGAGAGAGAGAGAGAGAGAGAGAGAGAGAGAGAGGAAAAAAAAAGAAAACTTAACTCCAACGTCTGTTTACTTTGTCACAAGTTACTCTTCGAGTTGAAATGCGTTTCAACGGTTCGGCCACAAAGTTCAGTGACTGGGTTTATTGAAACGTCCTCCGCAGAGAGATAGAGAGAGAGGGTGGGAGAGAGAGAGAGAGAGAGAACAAGTTTGTTGAAGAATGCAATTAAATCTATGGGATCTCATCTCCCTTTCCCCCTCCCCTCTCCCCCTCTCTGTCTGTCTCTCTCTGTCTTTCTCTTTCTCCCAACGAAGCAGTCGTATAACTTTCTCAACTTCCACTTCGAAACTTCGAGAAGAAGAGGAGGAGGAGGAGGAGGAGGAGGAGGAGGAGGAGGAGGAGGAGGACTTAGAAGGTAGAAGGCGGTGCCTCGCGGTTACAAGCCTGAGACTAAACTAAGAGTTCAGAGGCCTTACTTCTAAGACTTCTATACGGGAAGGATACGAGCCTTATTTCGAGGCTGATTCAAGACTTCAAGACTTTCACGCTGGTCCACATGTCAGCACGCCTAACTCGCTCCCCTCCCACGCCCCATCGCCCCGAATAACTGAATAACAAGCCGTTACTTTCACCGAACTGTTAATAATGGACAAACATTTTGTCATAATTACAATGACTACACAATCATCACTTACTTTCAATGTTTGTTTCATTTAAAAGCCGACTCTAAATTCACCTGATAATTTGAGCTTTAATCCCTAAATATTATGCTTATTATTTTCATTATTATGATATTCAGACCGTGAGCACATTCATGTGGATCAATCTAAAAAGGCCATTACATTAACATGGATCAATTTCAAAAGGCCATTACATTAATATGGATCAATCTCAAAAGGCCACTACATTAATATGGATCAATTTAAAAAGGTCATTGTATTAATATGGATCAATATCAAAAGGCCATTACATGAATATGGATCAATCTCAAAAGTCCATTACATTAATATGGATCAATTTCAAAAGGCCATTACATTAATATGGATCAATCTGAAAAGGCCATTACATTAATATGGATCAATTTAAAATGGCCATTGCATTAATATGGATCAATCTCAAAAGGCCATTACATTAATTTGGATCAATCTCAAAAGGCCATTACATTAATATGGATCACTCTCAAAAGGCCATTACATTAATATGGATCAATCTCAAAAGGCCATTACATTAATATGGACCAATCTCAAAAGGCCATTGAATTAATATGGGTCAATCTCAAAAGGCCATTGCATTAATATGGGTCAATCTCAAAAGGCCATTGCATTAATATGGGTCAATCTCAAAAGCCCATTGCATTAATATGGGTCAATCGCAAAAGGCCATTACATTAATGTGGATCAATCTCAAAAGACCATTAACTTAACAAGCGGGTTTTGAAAGAATAGAATGCCCATAATCAGGAAATGGGTATAGCAGCCAAGAGCAATCGAGTGTAAATGAGGTAAAATCAACGCCATAAGAATAAAAACGAATCAAAACAGCATTTCATTAAGAAATTACTAAAAAGCTTTACCCCCTTGAAAGTAGTATTAAGCAGGCTTCAATTAAGATGAGACGCTAAATACACACATCCAATCAAAACGCCTTATAGCGTGGTTTGTGCTTCATTCCAACGTCTTTTCTGTTTGCTGGTCAGAGTGCTGGGGTCCACATCAAACCTCTTCCTCCCTTTCACACCTTACCACTCTTTGGGCAAAGGTCTGTGCTGGCATAAGGCCAGCTTCACAAACTAAGAGTCTTTCCAGGTCTTTTCAACGTGGATAAATAATTCACATTTGAGCTTTTGGGCACAGGCCAATATTTCCGAAAAAAACTATTTCCAAGAAACCACCAAGTTAAAAAGATTCCTTTCTGAGGGTGATGGGTTATCAAACATGCCCAAATACAGTTTTCCTGACAAATAAAATTCTACTTGAACATAAAATTCTCTCGACATTAACAGCATACCTGGAAACAACTTTCTAGGGAAGGTGAAAAGAGAATTTGCAAGAAGCAAAACTAAACAAGTAGAAAATGCGCCGATGTTTCTTCAGCGCAATCGAGTTTTCTGTACAGCGTATAATCAAGGCCACCGAAAACAGATCTATTTTCCGGTGGTCTCGGTATAATGCTGTATGAGCCGCGGCCCATGAAACTTTAACCACAGTCTGGGGGTGGCCTATCTGTATCGTTGCCACAAGCACGATTATGGCTAACTTTAACCTTAAATAAAATAAAGACAACCGAGGCTAGAGGTCTGTAATTTGGTATGTTTGATGATTGGAGGGTGGATGACCAACATACCAATTTGCAGCCCTCTAACCTCAGTAGTTTTTAAGATCTGAGGGCGGACAGAAAAAAAAGTGCTGACAGAATAGAGTGCCGACAGAATAAAGCGCGGACGGACAGACAAAGCCGGCACAACAGCTTTCTTTTACAGAAAACCAAAAACTCAGGAAATGATGCAAGACCATGCCGTATTACCTAATCTTGCCAGGAGAGACTTCAGTCAATATCACAAAGACGAAATTCCATCCAATATTTGGGGAGTCCTTTCTCTGTTTTTTTTCTCTCTCTTTTCAAATCCCGAACTAAATCTCTGATATTACATAATCGAACCTCCAAATCTTGGAACATTTTTTCATCAAAGTTGTGATATTAAATTCCCTCTCAGTTTTCGCCAACGAATCTCAGATGGATACAATCTCTTCTGGTATTTGCATTTATAAATCCAGGGTAAAGATACAGGAATTACAATCTTTCGGAGCAACGTAACCGTATCATAACTATCCAAAGAGTCAATGATATACTGTCATATATCACACGTTTCAATTGTCACCATGAAATGATCAGGAATGTCTCAAGGGATTGATAATTATTATATTGAGATAAAATATTTAAGTTGTTCCTGGGAATTACGAGCTTACTGACCTATAAAATATTTCAATTTTCGCAGGAAACTGATGATAAATTGATAATAAAAATATTTAAATATTTCCAGGAATTGATAATAATCATTTTTGCGAAATACGATCTACAATTATATTTTAACCATTCGAAGGACTGGACTGTTTTATAAAACATTTAAATTTTCAGGGAAACTAACTATGCAATGATTTACAATATCAGGAATGTCCCAGTGGATTTATATTATAATTTATAAAATGATTCATTTTTCGGAAGGAATTAAAACAGCCCCTTTTTATACAAAAGTACTGTTGCCCGGGAACTGACTATAGTCGATGCATTCTAAGAATATCACTCGGCCACGCCCACATCCTCCCTACCCCACCCAGCCACCCCTGCCTAACCCCCTCCCCTCTTTCACGATATTACTCATAAGGCTGGCAGCGCTGTCCTTATCGTGATCCGGACTCCTCTACCAATCTGATTCATAAAATATTTTGTCACAAGACACTGATAATATACTGATTTATCAAATTGCCGCACAAATTTAATGGTGTTGAAGCCGAATAAAAATCAGTTCATTTCAACTTAAATGAATTCAATTTAACAGCATATACAATAATACGTTCACCCACTGTACATAAACCATCTAGGATTTTTTTGTTTTGTTTACTGAATTCAGTTTAACATAATTTACAGTAATGTGTTCATCCAACGTATATCATCAGAGGGTTTTCTTTAATTAACTGAATTGAATTTAACATAATTTACAGTAATGTGTTCATCCAACGTATATGATGAGAGGGTTTTTTGTTTTTTTAACATAATTTACAGTAATGTGTTCATCCAACGTATATTATCAGAGGGTTTCTTTACTTAACTGAATTGAATCTAACTTAATTTACTGTAATGTGTTCATCCAACGTATATTATCAGAGGGTTTGTTACTTAACTAAATTGAACATCATTTACATTAATGCGTTCACCAAACTTACATTACTACAGGTTTGATTAAACTTGGTTTAACTCAATTTAACATCATATACCAAACGGTGTTAAAACAGCGTATATTATCCGAGTTTTTTATATCACCAAATGAATTAAATTAAACATCACTTACAATAATGTGTATAACCACGCATATTACCATACTTATTTTTAACTTAACTAAATCGAATTTAACTTCATTTACAACCCTGTGTTCATCCAGCGTACATTATCATAGTATTTTTTAAAAACTGAATTCAATTTATATCCGTTTACAATAACGTGTTTCCTTTACGTAACTGAATTTATTATCAAGTAATCCCCAGACTTCCCAAACCCCTACAGCACTCAATAAACATCAAGTAAAAGGCAAAAAACATTATTTCACTATCTCCTACGTGCGAGATGAAGATGGACTTAAACTCCCCCCCGGGACGATTTTGTTGTCGATATAAAATCTCTTCCTGGATTTTGTTTTCATTTTCTCTCTGAATGTCTTGTGTTCCTCGGAGGATTATGGGAGCAGTATTTCCCAGGACATTTATCTTATAGAGGTGTATAAGGGAAGGTGTATGTACTGTGATGGGGTTCTGGCTTGCCGGTATTACGTAATGTCTGAAAGCCTCGAATTATTATTATTATTATTATTATTATTAATATTATTATTATTAATAATAATAAAAATAATAATAATAATAATAATAATAATAATAATAATAATAATAATAATAATAATAATAATAATAATTATTATTATTATCATTATTATTATTATTATTATTATTATTTGGAAAGTCCAGAATCTTTTAGACAAATCACATCAAATATGATTGCTACATCAAACCCACTAACTATATATAAAATCTTCCCTATTTAGCAAATAACATCCACATCTCTTGAAGGAACGGAACAAAGAAAATATCCAAAGGACACCTACAAAGAATATTGAAGTACAGGACCCAGACGTTTCTCACAATGAATGAAATGCAAGAAAAAGAGAAGGATTAACCGAACTCCTCCCCACTACCGAGGGTTGAAAGAGGTGTGACGTCATCTAAAAGTTCCGGTGCCCTGAAGTAGGATGGCACCGCTTTTAAATAAGGGTAAGGTCTAGGTGTCGTTCAAAGGGCCTCCTAAGGCCCTTATAGTTTGTCATGCCATAAAATGTATGTGTTGATTTTCACGTTTTATCATTGTTTTAATTTGAAACATTTTTCTCTAAGGAGAATGATTCGTCATTCCAGGACTGGAAGTCGTCATTCCAAGACTGGAACTTGAATATAAGATTTAGGCCAAAGGCCAAGAGCTGGAACCCATGAGGTCATTCAGCGCTGAAAGGGAAATTGAAGGTAAAGGAAGTTTGATAGGTGTAACAGGAGGAAAACCTCGCAGTTCCACTACGAAACAATTGTTAGGAGAGGGTGTAGAGCACGATGGAGGAAAGAGAATATGAACGGAGGTACAGTAAAAGGAATGAAAGGGTCGTATCTAGGGGCAGAAGGGACGCTACAAAGAACCTTACTTAAGTAATGCCTACAATGCACTGCGTGAGGCGTACTGATGGCACTAACCCCCTACGGAGCCTAAGGAGCTTTACACGAGTATTACCGACAGGGCTTAACGACGCTCTGACCCAGAGGACATCTTATCCACCCCCCCCCCCCAACTGACCTTACCGATAAGGTCATGATTATATAAGAGGAATTACTCACACTTTATCCTCAAATATAAATCCGTCTATAAATACTTTAATCGTGAGGTATCAGTGTTTACCAGAATCTAATGCTTCCAATAAATAACATTTACATAATAAAGCAAGTTTTAGCATCTAAAAAGATATATATGTTACAAATAAATTCAGCGGAATGACGAGTCATTCTTCTTAGAGAAAAATGTTTAAAATTAAAACAATGATAAAACATGAAAACCAACACATACTTTTTATGGAATTACACAAATTAAGGAAACGTGAACGTGACTGACTCACTAATCGACTGACAGACAAACGGAGAAACGTGGAGAGAGAGAGAGAGAGAGAGAGAGAGAGAGAGAGAGAGAGAGAGAGAGAGAGCAAATAAGCGTTCCATTGTCGTGCTGTAATATTAACTTTTTTTTCGAAACTGTTATGACGTTCGTGAAATTCGTTCGTAATAATCTGTACAGAGAGAGAGAGAGAGAGAGAGAGAGAGAGAGAGAGAGAGAGAGAGAGAGAGAGAGAGAGGGGAGGTAAATAAGCGTTCCATTGTCGTGCTATAATATTAACTTTTTTATCGAAACTGTTATGACGTTCGTGAAATTCGTTCGTAACGATCAGCAACGTTCGCAGTATGCTTGTTTGAACTGAACAATAATATTCTTGAAATCTGTACGGTACTGAGTTTGAGCGTTCTTGGACTTATTTGGAACTAAGCGTTCAAGTTCCTGAATATTTGTTCGGAACTGGACTAGGACGCACGTTAACACTCAACGAAAGGATCCTTTAGTTAATCAACCTAAAGGGACTTGTATTTTCTTTTCCACTCACTCACTATATTCTAATAACTTCCTGGATATCTCAATAATATTTAGCAAAACTGACGCTCGTATATATATATATATATATATATATATATATATATATATATATATATATATATATATATATATATATATATATTTATATATATATATATATAAATATATATATATATATATATATATATATATATATATATATATATATATATATATATATATATATATATATATATATATAAAGATGAGGACAAAAATTTGACACTTTTCTGTAAAGTCCAGACATTCAAAGATGCTACAAAGTAACTCCGTTTAAGTTATTCTGGAGGAGGAGGAGGAGGAGGAGGAGGAGGAGGAGGAGGAGGAGGAGGAGGAGGAGGAGGAGGAGGAGGAGGAGGAGGAGGAGGACGACGACGACGACGACGACCCCAAAGTTAGGCTTAATTTGTATAATAGGAGTATTGTCAACGTCATACATTTCAAGAAATAAAAAAGACTTCTCTCGGGAAAAGGAAGAAGGTGGAGTGAATCCCAGAATACAAAGGATGTTGTTCTGGGATGACAACAGGTAATGGAAGATCTAACATAATACAGAGAAAGGAGCCTCGTTTTATAGACAAAGAGGGACAAATGTAACTACCAGTAAGAGAGATTAACATCGAGACTGAGATAACTCAGATAATAAAAAAGTTAGAGAAAATTCTGACATTAAGAGTAGCTATGCTGATGTGGCAACTCATGCAAGCTATAACGAAGTTGCGCACGTATTATATATATATATATATATATATATATATATATATATATATATATATATATATATATATATATATATATATATATATATATTTTTTCTGACTTATCACATCAGTCAGAACTAGAAGTTTTTCGAAACACCAGACTGCTGCCAAACAGGCCACTTTTCTGGTTGGCAGCAGTCTGGTCTTTCGACTAAAAAACCTGGGTTCGATCCTGATGTGTGTCAGAAATTTATTTCTGTTCCACACGTGATTGTGTTGATTATTTCTATATATATATATATATATATATATATATATGCATGTATGTATATATATTTTCCATCTCGGAACTAAACCAGTGCCCCCACGAAACTAAGCTTTGTGTCCAACCTAGTCTCTTCCCATTTTCTATTCGCGTTCTCTTCCCGTTTTCTAAACCATTTGCTTTAACACGGGAACTGTGACAGCTACTGCGCTTACTCTTAGAGACGATCTCTTTCTGTTTCGAGGGTAGTTAAACATTTGCAATAAGAGACAGGCAGAAAAATATGTCGGTTCCCCGTCGTTTCAAGACTTCATATGATATGTGTGGAGAGAGAGAGAGAGAGAGAGAGAGAGAGAGAGAGAGAGAGAGAGAGAGAGAGAGAGAGAGAGAGAGAGAGAGAGAAAGGCGTAATTATTATTCAAGGTAAATAGAAAACATACGATAATCTTTCTTTTTCAAAAATAATTTCTTAACAAATAAAAAAGTTTCTATTTTAAAGTAATAGTGTGTTTTTATTGAATAAAAATATGAAGTAAGTGTATGCCATTTTGACTAGCTCAGTGCTTTAAAAATGGATTGCTTTTTAAGTGATGGAAAAACATTCCATTCCTAAGGGCTTATTAAGTGACATGTGCTTTCAATAACAACTCTGTGCTATTCAAATATTCTATATTATATATATATATATATATATATATATATATATATATATATATATATATATATATATATATATATATCTTATTAGAGAGCACTTGGTGGCATCTTGAACGCAGCTTAAGAACGACTCAATTGAATTATTTCTCAGAGTGGATTCCCAAATCGACACTTTTTTTGCCCCCTTTTTTAAAGAATTCCGTCGGAAAGTTTGTGAGACCCTCAAAAAAGAGGGGAAAGAAATTAAAAGACGAACGACGAAGTAAAATTTCGTGTGACTGAATTAACGAAGATGTCTGGCTGCGATAACTTTCGTGAATTTTCCTCTATATTATTTTCTGGGGGGGAAGCGGTAAATACGATGTAAAACTGCATAAGGAACGCGGAACTACAAAGTGTGTGTGTAGCGTATATATGTACATACACACACATATTATATATATATATATATATATATATATATATATATATATATATATATATGTATGTATACATTTATATAAATGTATATATATATATATATATATATATATATATATATATATATATATATATATATATATATATATATGTATATGTCGTCCACGAGTGCTTCAAAATGTGGCTGTGTTGGCAACAGGAAGGCCGTTCTACATTCTTCCTTTCATATATACATACACACACACACACACACACATATATATACATATATATATACTGTATATTATATAAAACAAAACTTTTGAAAATGTGATTGGGTCTGGGACTAAACCTTGATATATATATACATACATACATATATATATATATATATATATATATATATATATATATATATATATATATATATATATATATATATATATATATATCAAAGGTTCAGTCCCAGAGCCCATCACACTCTCAAAAAATGTTCAATTTTAATGGTCCCCCAATCAAAAAAATTACTTCCTTTTTAACCATCACCAGAATTAACCTGAAAACCATTTCTCTCTAAGTTTCTCGACCTGTCATGCATCAGCCTTTGAATTATATTATGCAAAGTTCATCAGCCGTAGCGTTGTATTAATTCTCACAAGCAGTAATGATGATTTACCGTCTGCTTCCAATTTCAGAGCGGACAAGGAAGTCGAAAATTGCTAATGGAATACATATATTTTTAACACTTCACTGCTCGTACATGAGGCATGTGTCAGTATGTTAATGCAAAATACCTATTCACAACATGTGTGTGTATATATACATATACATATATATATATATAATATACATATGTCTATATGTATATATATATGTATATGTATATAAACACAAGTACAGTATTGTTACTTGGTCGTATATGGGAAATTCTATAATTCTACAAAGTGTCATAAAAAACATGAAAAAAATCCACCTACCCACTGCTAGCTGATGCCAAGAAATATAAATAAAAATAAATCGATGCGTGACTGCTTTAAATGTCAAAACGACAAGTTAAAATGCACAACCATATATATACACACACACACACACACATATATATATATATATATATATATATATATATATATATATATATATATATATATGTGTGTGTGTGTGTGTGTGTATATATATGTGTGTGTGTATACATATATACATATATATATATATATATATATATATAAAAATGATGAAAAAGAAATCTTGTCCTTGAGGGGGAGTAATGCCGTCATGGCACGTCACGTCGTGCAGGTAGGGCCGAAGGACGTTCCAAACACCCCCTAGTAATGCCTACAGTGCACCACGTGAGGTGCACTGACGACACTACCCCCCAACGGGGCTTATTAGTTATGGAACTCACCTTGGCGGCAAGATATCTCCGATTAAGGGACGTGTGGCAGGAATATATTTTGCATACCCTCTCTTCAATAACTAGTAAAAGGATTTTTCCATAATAAAGATTAACATTTTTGACCTATGTTAGTAACATGTTAAATAATGGCAGGAATATATTTTACATACCCTCTCTTCAATAACTAGTAAAAGGATTTTTCCATAATAAAGATTAACGTTTTTGACTCATGTTAGTAACATGTTAAATAATGACCGCGTGCGGTGAAATATTCCACCATACCCGCCCTCTATTAATTAGTAACAACCCATCACATCTCGCCATATTAGGATCCAACGGGAGAACGAGTGTTTCCCTACTTCCCTCTCCCCTCTCAATAAATAAATTCGAAGCGTCCTGGAAGTACCAGAGCAAATAAAAGTAATACACCCCAAACGGCTCCAGTGCGCAGCCCGGAACCGACGGTCAAATAAAAGCGGTCTGGAAAATTGAAGTGGAACCCGAACATGTTAAAGGAGAGGCTTTAAATGAAAGTCAATAAAGCGTCGAAAGTATTGAATGTTACATGAGGATAAATAAATAAATAAATAAGTAAATAACAAATATATAATATATATATATATATATATATATATATATATATATATATATATATATATATATATATATATATATATATATTTTTATAGGTAATCTCCCCTTTTAGATCCATGAAGACTTTAAAAAAATGGACTTTCAATAGTGTCGAAAATATTGAAAGTTACATATGGATAAATAAATAAATAAATATATAAATAAACAAATAAATGTATATCCTTTATAGGTAATTTCACCTTTTAAGACCATATAGACTTTCTAACTAAAATAAATTTTTTTCTCTTGTTAAAAATGATCTGGGCTCGTCAAGAGATTTCTTACGTGAAGTGAAACCTAAGTTTAATAATTATTTGGAATTCCAATAAAGTTGTGCTTTCTACATAGGTGTCAATAGTTTCAAACATCAGTCAGTCACTGAACCCAAAAGGGCTGGGAACTTGAGATACATTTAATTTTATTCCTATCGATATTAAACGGAATCTGTGTTGCTCGAAACACACTTAATCAGGAAAGCATTTAATATGGCTAATTCAATTAATTACAAAATAAATCAGCTGCTGAGGGTATACTACAAAATAAAAAAGGTACCTGCTGATGAGGTAATTATATTGATATGTATAAATAAAAGATCAAATAAATGAATAACTTTATAAAAAAAATATTCCGCCACAATCCCCATTCTCTTTCTATCACATCTGCTTTAACATCCAAGTAACTATAAATACAACAGCCTCTCTCTCTCTCTCTCTCTCTCTCTCTCTCTCTCTCTCTCTCTCTCTCTCTCTCTCTCTCTCTCTCGGTGATAGGCAAATACTGTTAAGCAGGACAAACAAAGCACAATTCCCTTCGATGATCCGAAGGCAAACAACGGGGGCGTCTTTGAGTATTTGCAACTCGCGATATCCCTTGCACGACGCAATTGCTTCGTTGCTTCCGCATCAGGCTCTGTCAACAAGGACGGTCTACTTTCCCCCGTAACGAGTATTAATACGGGGAACGTTTCTGCCGTCTGCTGTCGTTCTGTTGGTGCTTTCGACGGCGTACAGTAGAAAGGGATTTAGTGAATGGTTGGCCTACTGAGAGAGAGAGAGAGAGAGAGAGAGAGAGAGAGAGTTATACCACTTACTGTGAAGGCGAATATAACCCTGACATAAAAGAGAGAGAGAGAGAGAGAGAGAGAGAGAGAGAGAGAGAGAGAGAGAGAGAGAGAGAGAGAGAGAAAGTTATACCTCTTACTATGAAGAGGAGTATAACCCTGACATAAAAGAGAGAGAGAGAGAGAGAGAGAGAGAGAGAGAGAGAGAGAGAGAGAGAGAGAGAGAGAGAGAGAGAGAGAGATATGGATAAATAAATAAATAGAAGATAGATTAACACATTGATCAAAGAGAGAGAGAGAGAGAGAGAGAGAGAGAGAGAGAGAGAGAGAAAGTTATACCTCTTACTACGAAGAGGAGTATAACCCTGACATAAGAGAGAGAGAGAGAGAGAGAGAGAGAGAGAGAGAGAGAGAGAGAGAGAGAGAGAGAGAGAGAGCGCCAGCCAGCCAGCCCATTCCTTCAAGGATTAATTAAATATTTACTTCTAATATGAAACCCCGTAATCTAAAGGGGTCATTTGTGGGACGCAGGAATTAATTATAGTAATCTGGCATTATATTGCTCAGACCAGCCACGAATATTAACGCTCTGGCTGGCCACGCTAAGAGGAAGGTTAGGGGACTTGCCCAGGGACGTAGGGGAAGGGACGGTAAGGGGAAAGGGGCAAGTGAATAAAGGAAGAAGAAAAGGGACTGATAAATTAAGGAAGAAGAAAAGGGACTCTGATAAATCAAAGAAGAAGAAAAGGGACTGATACATTAAGGAGGAAGAAATGGGACTCCGATAAATTAAGGAAGAAGAAAAGGGACTCTGATAAATTAAGGAAGAAGAAAAGGGACTCTGATAAAGCAAGGAAGAAGAAAAGGGACTGATACATTGAGGAGGAAGAAATGGGACTCCGATAAATTAAGGAGGAAGAAATGGGACTCCGATAAATTAAGGAAGAAGAAAAGGGACTGATAAATTAAGGAAGAAGAAAAGGGACTCTGATAAATTAAGGAAGAAGAAAAGGGACTCTGATAAATTATGAAAGAAGAAAAGGAACTCTGATAAATTAAGGAGGAAGAAGAGGGACTCTGATAAATTAAGGAGGAAGAAAAGGGAGTATGATAAATTAAGGAAGAAGAAAGGGACTCTGGTAAATTAAGGAAGAAGAAAATGGACGCTTATAAATAAAGGAGGAAGAAAAGGGACTCTGATAAATTAAGAAGGAAGAAAAGGGACTCTGATAAATTAAGGAGTAACGAAAGGGACTCTGATAATTTAAGGAAGAAGAAAAGACTCTGATAATTAAGGAAGAAGAAAAGGGATTCTGATAAATTAATGAGGAAGAAAAGGGACTCTGATAAATTAAGGAGGAAGAAAAGGGACTCTGAAAAATTAAGGAGGAAAAAAAAGGACTCTGGTAAATTAAGGGGAAAGAAAAAGGGTCTCTGATAAAATAATGAGGAAGAAAAGGAACCCTGATATATCAAGGAAGAAGAAAAGGGACTCTGACAAATCAAGAAGGAAGGAAGAGCCTCGAGAAAGAGGAACTGATTACAAAGGAAACCAGGCACTGATAAAGCTGTAAATATTAGAGAAACGATGAGAA
>NC_089788.1:69447719-69475219 GCF_040412425.1 Macrobrachium rosenbergii | reverse complement strand
AAATGAACTATTGCAAGCTTTACCGCTTATTCTTAAACACGAGTAAAACGTAATTTACACTTTACGTAATGTAAATGCCATAAATTTGCGCTGTCGTAAGTATTTAGTTCCACTAAACACACTAATTATCATAAACAGCGACAGACAGCTCGTCTGAATGTTCGTAATTTGTCCCTGAAAGCTCTTGATCTTGTTACGAATGATGCATGAAGTCGGTTATTTCCGGATGCAAATGAAAAACAAATTGTTCCCAGAAATAAAAAAAAAAGTATGAAAAACGAAACCACAAATTCTCCTCATAACTGAGCCAAAGCTTTTTTTTTTTTTTTTTTTTTTTTTGTCAAACGAATTTCGCGAAAGTTAAAACCCGAAAGCTTTACAGAGACACTTTGCACATTGAGTCAGAAAAATGAATTTTCTGATAACCTCTGTAACAGGAAAAACATTCACAGGCAGCCTGTGTGTTTCAGCAAGTTGAATGTGTAAAAATAAAATCATAGTAGCTCTAATCTGGTCCGCAATTCTGCTGCAAGGAAAATTTCGATATTATCTTGGATGAGAAATAATTCTCCTTTGGATTTAGCAATTTTGGTTTACTCCAGTGCTAAATTGATGGATTTTTATGCTCTAAAAACCTGTAAACAACTTCAGTATTATCGGATTGCCTGACTGATACAGTATTACCTGGCGTTATGCTTACCGAAGTCACTGACGAACATTTTATGCAACTTTTAGAATGAAATTAATTAAAAATGTGCAAGTTTAGCAGAACCGTTAAAACATACGCATTTATAAGTATATGTATGTATGTATGTATGTATGTATGTATGTATGTATGTATGTATGTATGTATGTATGTATGTATATATATATATATATACATATATATATATATATATATATATATATATATATATATATATATATAATATTACAGTATATACTGTATATATTAGCAACCACTCCGCTGTTTCACTTTTCCCTCGTGGTATTTGCCTTTATTTATACATTCATCACGTTCCATGTCTTCGTGATTCAGTTATACATACATGCACACACACACACACACACACATATATATATATATATATATATATATATATATATATATATATATATATATACACACACACTGTATTATACATATATACAGTATATATACACACATAAATACAATATTCACATGTATGACTAAAAGACCTAAATGAAATGACAAACTTCAAGCTGCGTTTCTAAGCTCCCCTAAGGCGGCAAAAGAAAATTAATAAAATGGTTGACAGCTGCTGTTTTATCTTGCATCCTAAACGCTTTTGCTACTTCTTTTCTAACAAAAAAATATTAACGAGCTCCATTTCCGCACAAAAATGAACACTCAAGAACACATGAACTCACGCGCGTGAGTGAAGACTTGGACATAGTCTAAGGCAAATTAAGGCTTTCGAATGTTCTCCCTGCCTCTGCTTTCCCTGACTGATACTTAATATTATTTCATCCTTCTCTCTTCTGGAGGGAGAAGGGTCTGGGCTAAATCATAGCCATAGGATGACCGTCCTTTCGGCCTGTGAATAAAAAAAAAAAGTTAGAAAATAATTAAAGGCACAAAGGACATCTTATACATGACCACCATTTAGCTGAGTCGACAGATGAGGTCCCCAGCCTTAAAAGACAGATGGGTCACTACAAAAGATACAGGAATAAGATTACATAAAAAAGCAAAGATAAAGTAGACATAAATAAAAAAGGGGTGATGATAAAGATAGGATTACATTAGAAAACGGGACACACAGAGTAAGATTAAATAAAAAAATAGGGAGAAGATAAACTGGGATGAAATACAAAAGTAGAGAGATAAAGGAAGCAGAATTGTATAAAAAGTGGGAAGAGAATGGGAGTATAAATAGGGGCCTGCAGAATTGGCAAGGGGCATGAAAAGGTTACAACGAAATGGTATTTTTCTTTCTGAAGGCGAACTAGCAGACGATGCGTCTACAATACAGTGAAACATATTGAAAACTTATCGCATATATTTCATATATAGGTTGAAAACATGTGTTTTTGACATATGCTTATGACATGTTTCACTCAAGGTGAGGACGAACAACGAGAGAGAGAGAGAGAGAGAGAGAGAGAGAGAGAGAGAGAGAGAGAGAGAGAGAGAGAGAGAGAGAGCATGTATTAACCACACACGATCTTTCATTTCTGTATTTCTTCTTATTCAACGAAGCCATTCGGGTGAAAATACGGAGAGAGAGAGAGAGAGAGAGAGAGAGAGAGAGAGAGAGAGAGAGAGAGAGAGAGAGAGAGAGAGAGACTCTATTAATACAGATGGATCTTCTCAAATATCAAATGTCATATAAAAAAAAGCATCTCCTGCTCCCTCACCACCTCCATCACCACCATCACCAACACCAACACTATCCCCACCACCCCTCACCATCGCCAGTCCCTGTCTCGACCGATTTCGCGGTTCACTTCAAAGCGGGGCAAAAAAGTATGGCGGTTGGAGGCTTCGTTCTAATCCAATCTCCATCACACGTTATTAAACATCGTATCTTATTATCATTTCGTCCCCCCTGCACCACCACCACCACCACCTCCCCTCCAACAAAACCCCCGTCGCTGTTTTTATCTCCAACAATTCAATTCTGGTTATTCTCATCAGTCCTATTTACGCTGGCTTTCAATATCGGTTACCAGCCGCTTAACTGAACCATTCCTGAGGTCACCCGAGACGTGAATTATGTTGAAGAACTGAGCCCATACCGACCCTCCCTCGCCCGGGGTCTATGGCTGGGTTCTTCGGTGGTGAGCTGATTCTTTACAATTGCACCCAGAAAGAGAGAGAGAGAGAGAGAGAGAGAGAGAGAGAGAGAGAGAGAGAGAGAGAGAGAGAGAGAGAGAGAGAGAGAGTGTTTATCAACCAGAATTTCCTTTTTCTTTTCAATATTCATTTTTTAATTATCGAAACCAGTTTTGGTAAAATGTGAGAGAGAGAGAGAGAGAGAGAGAGAGAGAGAGAGAGAGAGAGAGAGAGAGCGTTTATCAACCAGAATTTCCTTTTTTTTCCATAATCATTTTTTAATTAACGAAACCAATTCTCGTGAAATTTGAGAGAGAGAGAGAGAGAGAGAGAGAGAGAGAGAGAGAGAGAGAGAGAGAGAGAGAGAGAGAGAGAGAGAGAGAGAGAGAGAGAGAGAGAGAGAGAGTTTATCAACCAGAATTTCCTTTCTCTTTTCAATAAGAATTTCTTTAATTAACGAAACCAATTTTGGTAAAATTTGAGAGAGAGAGAGAGAGAGAGAGAGAGAGAGAGAGAGAGAGAGAGAGAGAGAGAGAGAGAGAGAGAGAGAGAGAGTTTATCAACCAGAATTTCCTTTCTCTTTTCAATAATCATTTTTTAATTAACGAAACCATTTCGGTAAAATTTGAGAGAGAGAGAGAGAGAGAGAGAGAGAGAGAGAGAGAGAGAGAGAGAGAGAGAGAGAGAGAGAGACCCAGTAACCTCCATTTAAGGAAGAATTAGCCTTCTCTCTCTTTACCCAAACAAGTCCTGTCCTAATTTCCCAAAACCGCCACTGTACACAAATTACAGTAATTACATAAAGACCAGCTTTTTCGTTTACACAGCACGAGTTAAGTGGGGAATGTTGACAATTACAACAAAAGATGTCAAATTACACACTTATTCTGGAGAAGGTAAACAGAGATTGTGTTTCATCTCACACCTCATGTAAACAGATACTTATTTTCTTTTTTCTTTTTTTTTACAGCATAAGCTTAGATTTGGTTAAAAGGAATTTCGAGTCGTTTCAAAAGGTATGTAATGTATCACTGTATTCTGTGATATGACTATTTTCGAATGATACAACAGATTTTGAGTTAGTCTGGTTTCATGGTTGGATCATTTGCTCAAATTCAAAGTTCATAAGGATTGAATTGAATATAGAATTTAGGCCAAGGGCCAAGCACTGGAACCTATGAGGTCATTCAGCGCTGAAACGGAAAATGACAGTAAAAGTTTTGAAAGGTGTAACAGGAAGAAAACCTCGTAGTTGCACTATGAATCAATTGTTAGGAGAAGGTGGAAAGTAAGACGGAAGAGAGAGAATATGAAAGGAGGTACAGTAAACTGAACGAAAGGGGTTGCAGCTAGGGGCCGAAGGCACGCTGCAAAGAACCTTAAGTAATGCCTACAGTGCACCGCATGGGGTGCACTAACGGCACTAACCCCATACGGGAAAAAGTTCACAAGTAACTATACTTCTATTCCCCGTAGGGGGGTAGTGCCGACAGTGCACCTTACTGGGTTCGCTGTAGGCATTACTTAAGGTTCTTTGCAGCGCCCCTTCGGTCCCTAGCTGCAACCCCTTTCATTCCTTTTACTATACCTCCGTTCATATTCTCTTTCTTCCATCTTACTTTCCACCCACTTTTTACAATTGTTTCAACATAATTTTCAGCGCTGAATGACCTCATAGGTCCCAGTGCTTGGCCGGTGGCCTAAATGTTATATGCAGTTTATATGCAGTTACTATACTTATATTTGTATGACTGTACACTTCAAGTTTAGGTAACTATACTTTAATCTGTAAAGCTGTATACTTAAGGCATAAAATTCCTCTCGTGAAAACGTCTACTGAACATCACCAACACACTTTGAATTATTGTTCTAAAATTTCCTGTCACTGTAAACAATCCGTTAAGAGATTCGTGTCTGTCTGATATATTCTATTGTAAAATGTCACGACATATTGTAAAAAAAAAAAAAAATCCACTGCAAAACATATAACTTTTTGAAATGCTGCATAAAAGTATTATGGTTTCAGTAAGAGTTCTTATAACAACACGTGCCTGTAAAAATCTCTTTTATAAAAACATCTTTCAGCATAAAAAAAAATATATGAAAAAATAATGTAGCTTACGGAGTTTTATTTCTCGCATTCTTTTAAAAACGTATTTTCCTCGAGAGAGAGAGAGAGAGAGAGAGAGAGAGAAAGAGAGAGAGAGAGAGAGAGAGAGAGAGAGAGAGAGAGAGAGAAGGATAATGAGTAATATTCACATATCTAAAAACTCAAGCGTATTTAGAGAGAAAAAAATTCGAGGAGTAACATATGATATATAGGTATCACGAATCTGGAGGAGGAGGAGGAGGAGGAGGAGGAGGAGGAGGAGGAGGAGGAGGAGGAGGAGGAGGAGGAGGAGTAGGAAAGTCTCCTCCAGTCTTGTTAATACACTTAGACAAACTATTCCTCGCACGAATGACACTTGATTCATGAGCACCGTTTGTCATGGAGTTGGCAAAGCAAATAGAAACGTTTAATGGGAGGAGTGGGAGGGGGGGGGGCGAAGGGTAATGTTGGAGACGACCAGAATTGGTGGGGAGGTGGGAAAGCGGGGGTTGGGGGGTTGGAGGAAATTGGTGTAAGTTTATAGATATCATTTTCGGCTGGGTTGGGTTATGGGGTTGGTAAATATGAACTGGAGATTGAAGAGGTTGGGTTGTGAGGTTATGGGGTTGGTCAATATGAACTGGAGGCTGAAGCGGTTGGGTTGAGGGGTTATGGGGTTGGTCAATATGAACTGGAGACTGAAGCAGTTGGATTGTGAGGTTACGGGGTTGGTAGATATGAACTGGAGATTGAAGCGGTTGGGTTGGTAAATATGAAGTGGAGATTGAAAAGGTTGGGTTGTGAGGTTATGGAGTTGGTAAATATGAACTGAAGATTGAAGAGGTTGGGTTGTGAGTTATGGGGTTGGTAAATATGAACTGGAGATTGAAGAGGTTGGGTTGTGAGTTATGGGGTTGGTAAATATGAACTGGAGATTGAAGAGGTTGGGTTGTGGGGTTACGGGGTTGGTAAATATGAACTGGAGATTGGAGCGACTGGGTTGTGAGGTTATGGGTTTGGCAAATGCAAACTGAAGATTGAAGAGGTTCGGCTGTGAGGTTATGGGGTTGGTCAATATAAACTGGAGATTGAGGTTGGTGGAACACTTAGGTGGAGATGATTGAGGGTGATTTTGGGGAAGGGACTGGAGATGATTCAAAGGGGGAGGGGTTTTGGAGTTAAGAGGGAGTTGTTGGAGATGATTCTGGGTAGGACTGAGGGAGAGGAATTGGTGGAGATGAAACAAGGTTGATGAGAAGTGAGTAGGTTGATGGAGATGATTCGAAAAGGGATTGCAGTGGTGGGGATGTTGTAGGGGGAGATGATTCTGTATGGGGTTGAGGGAGGAGACTTGCGTCAGTGGGGGAGATTCTGTAGGAGAATAAGATGGAGATGGAGGAGGAGGGCAGCTACGGAGAAAAAGATGGATATAAAATATGACTTGGCCATATTTTATATCCTAAAAGATAATGTTTCTACGTAAAGAAGTTTCTTTGCTGAAATAACTATTGTTTTTACAAAAGTAGATATATAAAATATTAACACGAATAATGTGTTCTTTAGTTATATAGGATTAATTTTTACAAAAGTGAATATATGAAATATTAACAGGAAAAATCATTCCTTCCTTTAAGAAAGCTCTTTGATATAAGTTGTTCTGACGACATGTTAGCACATCTGTCTAAATATTTACCTATCAATATATATATATATATATATATATATATATATATATATATATATATATATATATATATATATATATATATATATATACACATATTATTTAGCATTAATCACCCATAACGACTTCTCATCTCTTTGTTTTCCTCAAGTATTTTCTAGTTTATGAAAATTCGAAATGTAAAATATCGCACATTTAATATATAAACAGAAAGATAGATAAGGTTTTCGCGTCGAAATATGCCAAAGACCTGCATCATAAATCCTGGTTCAATCTGATGTCTTAATATTAAAAAAATTACAACGCTATAAACGTCATAATAAAACCAGCATTTCCTTCCAGACAGCCTCTCTTCTGTAATCATCTTGGTTCATTTAAATTGATAATAAAAATATCAGTTTGACAGAACGCCTTTCCAAACTACTCTATATCAGAGGATGAGACCCAGCATCACTGCGTGTTGTTTCCTTTATCCATTTCTCTCTCTCTCTCTCTCTCTCTCTTTCTGGGCGACCTTTCATAGCTTTACAACTTTTTATTGCCTGAGATTTTGGGACGGATCAACGATGGATATCATTACCCAGTAGAATATATTCATATATGTAGGTATGTATGTATGTATGTATCTATATATATATATATATATATATATATATATATATATATATATATATATATATATATATTTCCTGAGATTTTGGGATAGATAAACGATGGATATCATCACCCATAGAATGCAAGTACGTATGTAGGTATGTATGTATATATGTGTACATTTCCTGAGATTTTGGGATCGATAAACGATGGATATCATTACCCGTAGAATGTATGTATGTATGTATGTATGTATATATATATATATATATATATATATATATATATATATATATATATATATATATATTTTTCCTGAGAATTTGGGATAGGTAAACGATGGATATCATTACCCGTAGAATGAATGTATGTATGTATGTATGTGTGTGTACTGTATATAAATATATGTGTATATATATACATATACACATACATATGTACATATACATGTATATATATATATATATATATATATATATATATATATATATATATATATATATATATATTATATAAAGATGTCCTTTTGTGTGTATGTAAGTGTATACGTTCGTATTCCCAACACACCTGAATCACCCGACCTTTAAAACGCGAGTTAATACCACTTAAAACAAAAGAAACGTAATAGAAAATTGCCAAGAGAAAATCTGACATTATCCAATAATAATCATTCTTTATTTTCCTGAAGGGGATCTAATGGATATCTCAGGAGTAATATTAGCATAACCTTTTATCGATAAAGTTCCTCTAATGACTTTCTCTCATCTGGGGGAGTACAATTTGTACTGCAGGGATTTGTGCACCATTTTTAAGATTTATTTATCTGCTTAGTAGCTTTATGGCTTATTAATAGAAGATTGTTGGGTGGAAGATGTTGAGAAATAGTTTCTTAGCATTCAGTATCATTACTTTTTTTATTATTTTCATCATTATAGTAAGTGTTAAGTCTGTTATCTATATTATTACTGGCCTTTTTTTAAATATAATTCTTACAATTTCATTCATTCGGTTATTAGTTATACTACTGACCGTATCATCATTGTAGAGAGAATTTTAATTAGCATGTAATTAAATTATATATTCTTATTACGTGCATCACTATTACACATTATTAAACTGCTGCTTATATTCTCGGTTTAAAAATTTTCTCTTGACATTAACTATCACAGTATTTATTAGAAATATTTTGATGCACCTTTCAAATGCTGTTAATTTTACTTCCTTGTTAACCACCTTCATATTAGCTTTCATATAAAATCAAAATATATTACCTAAGTGCTTCAAATTATTTCATTACATTGGTGGTCATTCATCAAATTACAACTGGTACGCGTATTAATCTCACAATAAATCCATATATGAATTACAAGATTCAAATGACCTTCAGAGACAAAAAATACTCCTGGGATGCTATTCTCTACCAGCTAACGCCGTGACGTAAGCGTAGCTCCGCCCACATTCGCGTGAAGCGACACTCTCCACTCCTTAGACAACGGTAAAAAAGAATGACACAACTCAGACAAGCCTAATAAAATCCTCCCAGATTCTAGAAGAAACTGAAACCGTGCCTTTGAGAAATAAGCCCTTGTCTTTCTTATCAATAATCGGGGAGGGGAGTCTAGGAAATATTCTAGGCACAGGAGACAGGATACGACTCGAGACGATCAAACTTACCCTCGATAAGTCCTCCCGAAGGTGAACGAAGATTCTGGCGAGATAAGTGCGGAATGTAAACCAAACCCCCTTCCTCTCTCTCTCTCTCTATAGCTCTTTGTTGGGAGAGTCGGTAGAGCTGTGGACTAGCACTCGCTAGGCCCGAGTTCGAGTCTCCGGCCGGCTGATGAAGTGTTAGAGGAATTTATTTCTGGTGATAGAAATTCATTTCTCGCAATAATGTGGTTCGGATTCCACAATAAACTATAGGCCCCGTTGCTAAGTAACCAATTGGTTCTTAGCCACGTAAAATAAGTCTAACCCTTCGGGCCAGCCCTAGGAGAGCTGTTAATCAGCTCAGTGGTCTGGTAAAACTAAGGTATACTTAACTTTTTTTACTCTCTCTCTCTCTCTCTCTCTCTCTCTCTCTCTCTCTCTATCTATATATATATATATATATATATATATATATATATATATATATATATATATATATATATATATATATATATATATATATATATATATATATATATATATATATATATATATATGCGTGTGTAGAAGAAAGAGGATTGTCAATTATCCTTCAAAATATTCAGGAAAATATTCCCATTTCCTCTACAAGTCTTTTAAAGAGGTAAAACTTCTATTCAGCGGAAAAGCACTCGAGGAAACATCCTCGGTATCACAGAAATTCCTCCTGTTGGGTCGAAATAGAATGACTTGGAATTCGTTGGGTGAAACTTGGTGTTTACACTCAACCTTCTTCTTCGGAGTTCTGCCAGAGAGCTGGTCCACTCGGGGGGTTCGTTAGCCTACGGACTTCCAGATCTTGAGTTATCGTAGCCTCTTCATTTCCTAGCAGGTCCTACCTGATTGCAAGTCGATAAACACTGATTCTCTCTCTCTTAAATCGGCTTTTTTGCCCGTATATCAGCTCTAGCTGTTCCCAAACTTTTTTCAAGCTATCACTCCCATCCCCCTGTTCCCATGCCATATCTACCCACCTATCCTCTCTTACACACACACACACACACACACACACACACACACACACACACACACACACACACTCTCTATGCATTAGATCTGCTACAATTTAAAAACAATAATTATTCTAACATCATAAACAGGCTTATGCATTTCACAAATAAGGTTCAACCTAGCAAGGAATACTTTTAGCCATATACACGTTGCAAATTTGGCTATCTTTAAGTACATTGTCTTAACAGTTTTGTAAACGAGATGTAAACAAGAGTTCACACATTCACTGCAGATCTCGGATTACGGTGCAAAATGAGCAACTATGCTAATTAATTAATCTAATTATTAAATATCTCATTCATTTAATAATCATATTTCTTGTGAAAGCTTCTTAAATCTCGTTGTGCCTCTGTCCCCCACATCCTCCCAATTTTTCCTCTCCTCACCCCCCCCCTCTCACCACAAGAGGGCCAGTAACTACCCTCTTTGTAAACGATTCCCTGGTTCAGAAGAGAGACAATGACATCCATCTGATCCAGCTGAGGGAACCTACCCGTGCACACACCATAAGCAGTAATGCTTGATGGAGTCATCCACTTACTGCCATCTTCAACAGAAAATACCGCTGAGCCATTCTAACATGATTATCAATATTTCTAAGATCATGGCTCTCATTTGAATATATAGAATACAGAATTTAGGCCAAAGGCCAAGCATTGGGACCTATGAGGTCATTCAGCGCTGAAATGGAAACTGACAGTAACAGGTATGAAAGGTGTAACAGGAGGAAAACCTCGCAGTTGCACTAAGAATCAATTGTTTAGAGAGGGTGGAGAGTAAAATGGAAGAAACAGAATATGAAAGGAGGTACAGTAAAAGAAACGAAAGGGGTTGCAGCTAGGGACCGAAGGCACGCTGCAAAGAACCTTAAGTAATGCCTACAGTGCACCGCACGAGGTGCACAGACGGCACTATCCCCCTACGGGCCATAGCTGTCATTTAATCTATAAATAGATATTGCATCTTTAATTTTCTCCGTAATACCATTTATTAATATACACAAAAAAGCTACATCTTAAATTTTCTGTATAAATATTATTTACTAATAGATGCAATAAAGTTACACCTTAAATTATCTCTATAAATACCATTTATCAATAGATACAATAAAGTTACATCTTAAATTATCTCTATAAATACCATTTATCAATACATACACTAAAGTTACATCTTAAATTATCTCTATAAATACCATTTATCAATAGATACAATAAAGTTACATCTTAAATTACCTCTATAAATACCATTTATCAATAGATGCAATAAAGTTACACCTTAAATTACCTCTATAAATACCGTTTATCAATAGATTCAATAAAGTTACATCTTAAATTATCTCTATAAATACCATTTATCAATAGATACAATAAAGTTACATTTTAAATTATCTCTATAGATATCATTTACCAAGAGATACAATAAAGTACATCTTAAATTATCTCTATAGATACCATTTATCAATAGATGCAATAAAGTTACATCTTAAATTATCTCTATAAATACCATTTATCAATACATACATTAAAGTTACATCTTAAATTATCTCTATAGATACCATTTATCAATAGATACAATAAAGTTACATCTTAAATCTTCTCTATAATACCATTTATTAATATCTACATTAGCAGTTATATCTTCATTAAGATAACCATTCAGCCCTGGAAATGTAATTAGTTTCATTAACTACATAAACAAAAAATCGGAGTAAAAATGTCGAGTGAAAAGCCAAAAATAAATTGCTCGAGATATTCCTCCCCCGCAGTGGCCAACTGACGAAACCAACTACCTAAAAATGATCCGAAAATAGGAAATGATCCATTCAAAAAACTTCCCCAATTAAACCAGTACGAAAATGTCATCGCCAAAGCATCAACAATGAGAGCCAGAGAGAAATGAAGCATGAGAGAGAGAAAAAAAAAAGAAAAATATATAATCTGAAATCTACTGAAAAATTGCGAAGAATGGGATGGAAAAATGCTAAACGTTCGAATCAATAAATAAGAGAAGAATGGGCCAAAAATTACGAAAAGTCGTTAATCTGAAACCAATTAAAACAAGTGAAAAATGCGCCGAAGTTTCTCCGGCGCAATCGAGTTTTCTGTACAGCGCGTAATCAAGGCCACCGAAAATAGATCTATCTTTCGCTGGTCTCGGTATAATGCTGTATGAGCCGCGGCCCATGAAACTTAAACCATGGACCGGTGATGGCCTATCCTATATCGTTGCCAGAAGCACGATTATAGGTTACTTTAACCTCAAACAAAATAAAAACTACTGAGGCTAGAGGGCTGCAATTTGGTATGCTTGATGATTGGAGGGTGGATGATCAACATACCGATTTGCAGCCCCTAGCCTCAGTAGTTTGTAAGATCTGAGGGCGGACAGAAAAAAGTGCGGACAGAAAAAAGTGAGGACAGAAAAAAGTGCGGACGGACAGACAAAGCCGGCACAATAGCTTTCTTTTTGCAGAAAACTAAAAGGAGAGATTGGGAAAGGGTAAAAAGAAATCGCATTCATTTTAAATCTTTGAAAAAGCTACTAATGAGGAGAATAAAAGTAAAAAAGTCACTGAGTGGTTTTTTCTCTTTTTGCGAAAAAAATATATATAAGCAAGAGATCGGGAAAGGGGAAAAAAGTAATCGCATTCATTTGAAATCTGTCCAGAAAAATAGCTAAAACTGAGAGGGAAACAAGTAATAAAAAATTATATTTTTCTTCTTTTGCGAAACTTATAAAAAACACACGCAAAATATTAGGAAAGGGGGAGAAAAAGTAACAGCATACATTCGAAATCTATAAAACAAAGATTCTGAAACTGAGAAGAAAAGAGTAAAAAATCATAGGGTAATTTTTTAATTTTGTTCACATTTTTAATTTTTTTTACATTTTTTATTTTTTTTTTTACATTTCTTTTGTGGTCTTTCCGCCGAAATGAGGCTAATGAGTCATTGGGGTGGTGCCTAAACTTCACTATCAAAAAAGGTACCGCAGAGTTGTTAGCGGAAGCGCAAAGGAAAAGGTTACTTTGTTTTGTGATAAAATCGAATTTTTATCATTTTGAGGTTTTCACAGTTCTAATGTCACGGAGGAGGAGGTTTTTTGTCCCTTAGGTTTTCATCACATATGTCTATCAATGTTAAGTACTGTAATTACTCCTTTTCTTTTATTCTATATTGTGGAATATTGTACGAATATGTTTTTTACACCATACTGCGGAATATTAAAGGAAGTTTTTCTTTATAAAATATAGTGGAATACCATAATCACCTTTTTTCATCCCATTCTGTGGAATACTAAATGTAACGTCATTTTTAATACCTTATTGGGGACTACTGTGGAATAAAGGCGAGTTTAAATCTTTTTGTTTGCATTAGATTGTCAATGGAAGTTACTTTATGAATACGCAATGAGGGATGGATATCATACACTAAAGAGAATTGGATCCCTTTCGTAACAATACCTAAATTTTCTTCCAGTTTTTGAAATGCCTTAAAAAATCATGTTTTTTTTCTATACTACATAACAGTTCTATTACAATCAGGAGGAATATTCCGAGTTATTCCAATATCCCCTTTAAAAAAGGCCTTTAGGTGCTTTAAATTTTATTACATTGATTCTGTATCAATAACAAATGACAAAAGCCAACAACTTTTGTCTCTCTCTCTCTCTCTCTCTCTCTCCACCAAGGCCTCTCCGTTCCCTCTACTTGCTTCATTTTTCTCCTCTCTCTCTCTTTCTCTCCACCAAGGCCTCTCCGTTCCCTCTAGCTGCTTCATTTTTCCTCTCTCTCTCTCTCTCTCTCTCTCTCTCTCTCTCTCTCTCTCTCTCTCTCTCTCTCTCTCTTGACTACTGGGAAAGACTACAATTCTTAAAATTATATAGTCTCGAAAGGAGAAGAGAACGCTACATGATAATACAGGCATGGAAACAGATAGAAGGAATTACCGAAAACATCATGGAGCTAAAAATATCAGAAAGAGCAAGCAGATGTAGATTAATAGTGCCCAAAACTATACCAGGAAAACTAAGGAAAGCACACAGGATATTAATCCACTACGCACCAGCATCGATAATGCAGCGTCTGTTCAATGCGTTACCAGCTCATCTGAGGAACATATCAGGAGTGAGCGTAGTTGTGTTTAAGAATAAGCTCGACAAATATCTAAGCTGCATCCCAGACTATCCAAGATTGGAAGATACAAAATATACCGGAAGATGCATTAGCAATTCTCTGGTAGACATCAGAGGTGCCTCACACTGAGGGACCTGGGGCAACCCGAACGAACTGTAAGGTAAGGTAAGGTCTCCACCAAGGGTAGGTGCCACCCTAGTCTGTAAATGATTCCCTGGGTTGGAAGAGGGACAGCAACATCCATTTGATCCTGCTAAGGGAACCTACCTGGAAACACACACCATGAGCAGCAATGCTTGATGGAGCCACTTATCAACTCATAGCCCTCTTCAACAAAAATTAATACTGAGAGTAATTTTGAACTGATTATTAATATTTCTATGATCATAGCTGTTGTTTAATCTATAATTACCATTTATTAATAGCTGAAATAAATATTACATTTTTCAATTACTATGTATCTCTATAAATATCACTTATTAATAGATTCAATAAAGTTACATCTTCAATTTCCTCTATAAATACCATTTATTAATAGATTCAGTAAAGTTACATCTTCAATTTTCCCTATAAATGCCATTTATTAACAGATTCAATAAAGTTACATCTTCAATTTCCTCTACCAATACCATTTATTAATAGAGTCAGTAAAGTTACATCTCCAATTTTCTCTATAACTACCATTTATTAATAGATTCAACAGGAGTTAATCTCCAAGTTTCTCTATAACTTCCATTTATTAATAGATTCAATAGGAGTTACATCTTCAGTTTTCTTTACAATACCATTGGTCAATAGATTTAAAATACAGTTACATCTTCAATTTTCTTTATAAATACCATTTATTAATAGAATCAATAAGGTTACATCTTCAAATTTCTCTATAACTACCATTTATTAATAGATTCATTAAGTTACAGCTTCAATTTTCTCCATAAATACCATTTATTAATAGATTCAATAAAGTTACATCTTCAATTTTCTCTATAAACACCATTTATTAGTAGATTCAATAAGGTTACATCTTCAATTTTCTCTATAAATACCATTTATTAATAAATTCAATAAGTTACATCTTCAAATTTCTCTATAGACACAATAAGTGACATCTTCGAATTTCTCTATAACTACCATTTATTAATATCTGCAATAGGAGTTACATCTTCATTGAAATCACCACTCGGCTCTAGAAATGTAAAATAGCTTCATTACACAGCCCCAAAAAAATCGGGCTAAAAATATCGGATGAAAAGTCAAAAGTAAACTGCTCAAAATATTCCTCCCCCGCTGCGGCCAATTGGGGATACCAGCCGCCAAAAAATGATCCGAAAAAAGGAAATGATCCATAAAAAAAAACTTCCCCAATTAAACCAGTACGAAAATGTCATCGCCAAAGCGTCAACAATGAGAGCCCAGAGAGAAACGAAGCATGAGAGAAAAAATGGAAAAAAACTCTCATTTGAAATCTACTGGAAAATTATAAAAAACGGAATTGGAAAAATGCAACGCCTTCGGATCTATAAATAAATGAAAAATGTCCCAAAAATTGAGAAAGCTCGTTTATTTGAAATCTGTTTACAAAAAGGCGAAAGACTGGAAAATGAAAAAAAATCAATACCAGTCATTTGAAATCTATAAAAAATAAGCTAAAACTGGGAAGAAAGAACTGAAAAATCACAGAGTGGCTTTTTTGTGTGACTACGCAAGAGACGGGGAAAGGGAAAAAGAAAAAGTATTCATCTAAAATAACAAAAAATAAATAAAACTGAGAAGGAAAAAAAATAAAAAAAATCACACAGTGGGTTTTTTCTTTTTGGTGAAAACTATAAAAAAAAATACAAGCAAAAGATTAGAAAAGGGGGAAAAAATAGCATTCATTCGAAATCTATAAACAAACAAGTAAACAATGAGCCGAAGTTTCTTCGGCGCAATCGAGTTTTCTACACAGCCGCTACAGCGTATAATCAAGGCCACCGAAAATAGATATATTTTTCGGTGGTTTCGGTATAATGCTGTATGAGCCGCATCTCATGAAACTTTAACCACGACCCGGTGGTGGCCTATCCTATATCGTTGCCAGAAGCACGATTATGGCTAATTTTAACATAAAATAAAATAAAAACCACAGGGGCTAGAGGTCTGCAATTTGGTATGTTTGATGATTGGAGGATGGATGATCAACATACCAATTTGCAGCCCTCTAACCTCAGTAGCTTTTAAGATCTGAGGGCGGAAAGAAAAAGTGCGGACAGAAAAAAGTGCGGACAGAATAAAGTGCGGGCGGACAGACAGAGCTGGCACAATAGTTTTCTTTTACAGAATAAAGTGCGGGCGGACAGACAGAGCCGGCACAATAGTTTTCTTTTACAGAAAACTAAAAGCTAAAACTGTTTGGGGAAAATGTAAAAAAATCATAGAGTGGCTTTTTTGATTGTTTCAACTTTTTTTGTGTGGTCTTTCCGCCGAAATGCGGATAATGGGTCACTCGGGCGGTGCCTAAACTTCATTAACCAAAAGGTACCGCAGAGTCGTTACCGGAGAATTTGAAGAGCAAATGAAAGGGTTCCTTTTTTATTGGCGTTAAATCGAATTTTTATCTTTAAAAGTTTTCACATCTCTAATGTCATGAAGGAGAGGATTTTGCAGCTTAGGTTTTCATCACATGTGACTGTACCAATGCGATAAAATTAGTAGTTTTTCCTTTTTGTGACAAACAATGGAATGGGGAACTTTGCAATTAAGTCGATTTTTAAAATCCTTTTAAGTTCCATATAACGCCCTATATAATAGAAGGTCTTTTTCATTAGACTGTCAACGAAAGATAGTTCATCAATATTATATTACAGAAACCAGTTTAATAATAAACTGGTTTCTATAAAATGCAATGCACAAAAGTATATGGACAAAAGAAACAAATAGTGGGGTAAAAATTTCCTATACATACATACATATATGATGATTATATACATACATACATACATACACATATATATATATATGTTTGTATGTATATATTCATGTATGTATATATGTATGTCATACATTACCACAGGTGAAAAATAAGAGACGGGGTGTAGGTCCTGACCGGTTTCGACTTTATTTCCAAGTCAATGACGAAGGACTGATACAGAGTATTAGAAGTCACAAATATATATACTACAGGAACAGTACTAACGGTTGTGTATGTTCGTCACTACTGTTCCTGCGGTGTACATATATTTGTGACTTCTAATACTCTGTATCAGTCCTTCGTCAATGGCTTGGAAATAAAGTCGAAACCGGTCAGGACCTACACACTGTCTCTTATTTTTCACTTGTGGTAATGTGTGACATACATATATACATATACACACACACACACACACACATATATATATATATATATATATATATATATATATATATATATATATATATATATATATATATATATATATATATATATATATATATATAGAGAGAGAGAGAGAGAGAGAGAGAGAGAGAGAGAGAGAGAGAGAGAGAAACCACACTAAAATCTAATCCTGGTTTGAATACTCGGTGCTTAATACCCAACCAATCTACTTGCATGACTGGACATCAGTTAAATTCCCCTTAAAAACTTAATCCCGAAATCTAAAAAAATAAAAAAAAAAGACATCTCTGGAATCGTCACAAGCTTAATAATCTTAATAATTATACTTTCTAAACTAATCTGGGCTCCCCGCTTAAGAAGCCCCCCTAAAAATATATATATAAATTATTAATTAGCGCCACAGGGAGATGAGTAAAGTGTTAGGAAATTCCTAAAGACCAGTTCTTGAATTATTCGAGAGGCCCGGAATCCGCCTCTCTCACAGAATCCCGTGTACGCCCTATACATTAAAGAGAGGAGTAAAAAAAATACGGCCTAAATTTTAAGGCCTATTTTGGGAGAGGCTGCTTCAAAGGACATGTGGTCTTGACGGTGCGGGTCAAACACTTTTTTTTGAGTCTAAAAATAGGATTAAAAACTTCTATTCCAATGAAAGACTAGGCGGCTAAATGTGCCCTCTCAGTGATATACGTGGATGGCATTGCTTACGTCATACGTAGAGTAAATATTAAAATGTATAATTATCTGAGACAGGTGCATGATGGCGTAGGTAGAATTGGAGGGGCAGTTTCATACTGTGTGCATAAAGAAGGAATAAATGTATGTGTGGGAAGGTGATTTCTTTCAATGTTAATAAGAAAAATGGTAAATATATGAATCTATGAGACGCAAACGAAAAGGGATAAGCATACGGGTGAGATTTATACATACATACATACATACATACATACATGTATATATATAAACATATTTATACATATATATATGTTTATACATATGAATACATAAACACACATATATATACACACATACATACTTATACAGTGTATATGTATATATATATACACACACACACACACACACACATATATATATATATATATATATATATATATATATATATATATATATATATATATATATATATATGTATAACTGAATCACGAAAATATGGAACGTGATGTTTGTTTATATATATATATATATATATATATATATATATATATATATATATATATATATATATATATATATATATATAGCCTATATATATATATGTTACAGTCAACATGCGTAATCAGTCATTACGCGTAATGACTGAAATTTCAGTCATCACGCGTAATGCACTTTAGGACATTTGATTCCCCAGGAGCTAGTACTAAACACGGCGAAATACATTTGACCCCAGGGACTAGTACTGAACCCGGCGAAACAGTGTAGGTGACTCACTGTTTCGCCGTGTTTAGTACTAGCTCCTGGGGGGATCAAATGTCCCCTAAGTGCATTACGCGTGATGACTGAAATTTCAGTCATTACGCGTAATCAAACACATTGATGGATATATATATATATATCGCCGCTCTCAAAACAAGGGGCGTATCTCAATTTTTGGCAATTTTGAGATACTGCTACCATGAAAATCCTTGTGGTGAAATCTATCGATCCCTCTAATCGGCGTATCTCCACGAGGCTTAGTTCTGGAGGTAATAAACCTATGAGTGTCAGCTTAACTCAAAGAATTATTACTACTCACAAGACATACAGGCGTTCTTCGAGTTACGCCCGTTTGTCATGATACAGGGTAGTCAATGTCATTAAGTCTGATAGGCGTATGCTATGATACGCCTGTTTGTCTTCATTCTGGGGTTTAATGATATACTTTTAATTTAGCTAAGCCTGTGTTCCATTTTCTTTCTATGAATTATTAATGACAGAAAAATTTCTGTTGTCACCTCGGCAAACACTACATAGTATGGCGAAAGCATCGAAATCTTTCACGCTAATCTTTTTGGTAAGTTTTGCTCTTTTTTCGTATCTCATTTATAGATTTGGTAATCATCAGTTACTTTATACATGCCATGGATGAAGTCAGTGATAAGGGAACGATTGATAAACATGTAATGCGTATACATGACACCGAAAATTAAGACGTGTCGTTGAAAAACTGCCAAACACGTGGCAGCAGGCACCTGAGATGTGCGTGCACAAGGGTATGTGAAGTGCTTTTGCACGGGTATAAACGTGTGTGCATAATCTGTATGTCTGTGTCTATTTATGATTGTATGTGTGCGTTAGTAGTTACTGAAGATTAAAAATTTAATTCTGTTCAGATTGAATGGTAGAGCAACTTTTTAACATGGATGTTTTGGAGGAATGGGGAGATGGTACAAAAAACGTAGTCCATACAAGTGAACTTGAATGTATGGGAGGTAGAGAAACATTTAGGAAAGGACAGAAGGTGAAAACGCATTGGAATAATGATGACTATTTTGGTCCCATTACAGAAATCGAAACAGCATCAGTTACTAGTGAGGAGACTGATAGTGATGAGAACATACCCCTCAGTCATATTACAAAAGGGAAGAAAAAGAAAACTGCAAGGGACAATGTAGAATGTGCTTACTGTACTGATGACACCCAGTCTCCCATTAGCTTTTCAAAAGAGGATGCTGATACAGGAGTTCTGAACAGGGAAATACTGGAACAACAGGCTGAAAACCGTGATCTCAAAATTTCTCCCAGTGATGAAATCGGTGAGGATAGTGAATCCCCCGTCTACGACAGCGATAAGGATCCTCCTTATGTACCAGACTCTCACGTCAAAGACTGCGAAGTGTCAGATTGTCAAGGTGAAGTCTTTAGTTCTTGCCACATATGCAATCAGCTGTTGTGCTACAATCATTTTGTAAAGAATGGGCCATGTGAAAATGATCATAAGATCATCCATCGAGTTAAAACAGTGAGGATCAAGAAGCAATTTGCCATCCCTAGGCAGCCTGAAGACTTTAAGGTGGAAGGACCAAAGAGAGAGGAAGGGGCACGTGCTCGTTTAGCAAAAAGAAGCTAAAATAATAAAAATAAAAAGGCACATGAATGCAGAGTCAAAGGTGAAGCATATATCAGTCCCAAGACAGGAAAAACTGTTTCTGCTAGGATTTATTTAAAACCTAGATGCAATGGCATTGGATGTACCAGAATGGGTAAAGAATGTTTTTCTTTTTCAGAAGAGCAAAGAGAGACTATAGTTAAGGCTTTCTATGGGACTGGCAGTCTTCAGCTGCAGAGAGAATACATTGTTCGATTTGTGCAACCAACAGAAGTGAAACAGAGAACAGTGAAAAATCACGCATCAAGGAGATCAATTTCTTTTTTGTACCACTTACCAAGGAATGATAGTCAGCCCATTCCAGTTTGTAAAACCATGTTTCTGAATACCCTCAACATTTCAGAAAAAACATTGCGGACAGCTCTAAGTAAAAGGCAGTCGGCAGGCACTGTTGAGAAGGAGAGGAGAGGAGGGAGGCCAAAAAAATTTCTAGAAGAAGATAAGCAAAGAAGAGAGGCAATTCTAGAGCACATCAATAGATTTCCCAGAACAGAGTCTCATTATATTCGCCAAGACTCCAAGAGAGAGTATCTGCATCCTAATCTCAATAAACAGATAATGTATGAAATGTTCAAAGAAGAGTATGCCTCAAAAGGGGTTTTTGCATCTTATTCAACGTACTGTAACATCCTGAAAACACAAAATATTTCATTTCACAACCCCAAAAAAGACGTGCAAGATATATGAAAATTACAGGAAAGGAGATGCAGAAAAAAAGAAAGCACTTGAGGAATTATTTCATTTTTTAAATGAAAAGTTTTGTCCCAGACCGGTGTACAGTACTGCTAGTAAAGATGTAAAGTACATTAAATTGCCTTACCTTGGTAATAGTAGCTATATGGTCCGAAAAAAGTTACAAGAAATACTTAAGCATTGTTTCCCTCAAATCAGTTTCCGGTTTGTTTTCTGTAATCCTTTTACAATAAGATCACTTTTGAGAGAGAAGCCTACTCTGCCTGTGGACCTTAATTCCTGTGTCGTTTACTTGTTCACTTGTTCGTAGTGTGGTCTGCGATACGTGGGATCCGGTTCCCGCTGGCTCAGACACAGAATTTTGGAACACAGAGGTCTTTCTATTAGAACTAGGTTTCCCCTTTCCAAACCACCCTTTTCTGCCATTAGAGAACACAGTTTAGCACAGGACCATCCTTTCACTGACCTGGATTTTCGGGTACTGTCTTTTTGTTCAAATAGACTGGACCTTTTAATTTCAGAGTCGCTGACAATTAAAAAGATGAAGCCGGAATTGAACAACAACTCGTCTGGTATTCAACTAGTTATCGTGTAATTTCATAGTAGGTACTCAATTAGGTCGTTAAATATTTTACTTTGTGAGTGGTAGTTTGTTGACATTTCACCTTAGTTTTATTTTCATATTTTTATGTTTGTGTTTTTAATTTTTCGTTATTTTACGTCTCACCCTTTTAGTTTGTATTTACTTGTTCCTTTTATATATTTCGTTAGTATTTTTGCTGAAGATTTATTATGACAATTCATTTTATTGTAATTTTATTGATTCTCATCCTTGTCGGTTTTTTCAGCCTGATGATGAGGTTTTATACCTCGAAAGCTTGTACAATAAAGAATGTTCTTCCTGGTCTTGGCAATATTATTTATCATTAAGCTATCTATCTATCTATCTATATATATATATATATATATATATATATATATATATATATATATATATATATATATATGTACATATATATATATACATATATATATATATATATATATATATATATATATATATATATATATATATATATATATACATATATATATACATATATATATATATATATATATATATATATATATATATATATATATATATATATATATATATATATATATATATATATATAATCACTTAAATATGTTACTGAAGAAAGAGTTTAACATTTACCGCAATATGCCAACGGCACCGGAAATGTTGATCGTCAGCCAATCAGAGCTGCCCAGTAATGAATAAATGCCCACGGGGTGAGTCATAGACGAATCTTTACTGAGCTTCATTCGCTACCTGTTCAAACGAAGATCGAAAGTTAATGTGTTTTGACGTATATTTTTATGAATAATAAAAAAATCAAGATTTGTAAAAGCACTCATGGTAAAAGTAAAGTAAAATAAAACATAGGTTACTGGATCTAAGATACAAAATATATATGTTGGTAAAAGGACCTTTGTATATACAGCTTCGAGACTACTCAAATGATGTGAAAACTAAGGCATTTAGAGCTAAAAAAGGACTTCTCTATTCAAAACTGTAATGCCACGAGGAACAAAGATATATTCAATATATCATACTAAACTAATTACCAAACAAATAATCTTAGCCAGATGAACCAACTGAGGGCTGAAGGAAGAAGAAGAAGCAGAAGAAAAGGAAGAGAGAAAATGAGTCTGGACTCCTGGATTGGCGGGGGACGTCAGAACCTGTCCTGTCTCGGAACCCCAAACCGAGAGGTAGTCCTTATTCGGGGATTCCTAAGAGGGCTTTTGACCCACCACATGGGGTCTTCCTCTTAGGCTTTCTGAGCCGAAAACGACTCTCAGGACACCAAATGTTACGGAGTCTGAAATCGGCTCCATAACAAGTGAAAGGCCCAAGGCTCTTTACTTTGGACAATCCAGGAGTCAGGAGAGCAAAGTCTTCTGGATTCCTGGAAAAAATGATTTTGTATCTTGAAAGACTCTTATTTTATGTAATACCTATGACAATTCCAAGAATTCTGTAACTGTTAATGTTTGTTACGTTTACTGTACAAGTGTTCTATCTGGCCAGTCACTATTATAACTTGAAAAGTGTTTTAAAGGAACAAATCTATCCATATGGGCAATCACAGTCATTCACGGATCCTCGAAGCCTCTGTGACGTCATCATGTTGACAGACTTGCAATGACTTCCTTAAGACAGTTGGTTGAATGAGCCATTAAATATTCAATATTTAAAAATCAATTAGCAGTGTATTAAAGGAATATTAAGTTTTATTTAAAGCATAAATAAAATTTCTTTCTAATACAAGTAGTGAAAATATCACTGGTAAACAGAGTCTCATAAATTAACATAATCTTCTCTTATCCGAGTTGTTAAAAAATATCATTCAAGTAAGTACTCATCCCAGCGCCGTGTTTCTTCAGAATATTGTTAATCATCATAATTTATATTATAATGGTTAATTATATTACAAACCTACAAGAGCAACTTTTTAAACATGCGCTTAAACCAGGCGCCAGAGAGCAAAAGGCTCTCTGACGCCGCCTAGGGTCTTTGACCTTGGTCGTTTGACGCTAGGTAATCTCATCAATCAATAAACATAAGTAATAAATCTCATTCAAGGGATTCTCATCTCGTAGGCTCCCATTGGTGAGTGGGCTAAATGTAGCCTTTGGTTCAGCCACGAAATCTTCTCTCTCTGATCTCTTTCTCTCGACAATGGCTTGATGGAGCCAACATTTATTGAGATATTAACTAAAAGCTCTTGATTCATTATTCATCCTCGAATATAAATTTTTTGTAATTGGGTCGTTCCTTGATTTAAAAAGAGAAGCTTCGATATCTGCCTCTTTTCATTCTGAATAGAACGAATGTTTCAATTCACGTTCGGTGTTTTTGGCCAAATATGAATCATTTAAATCTCAAGCAAATCTTATGTTTTTAGTAGATGCTTCAGGACAAAACGATCAGGTTTCCTTATTTAAATATCTTGTTTGTTCTAGTTTTCCTGTCATTGCTGTTTTAGTATGTACGTATTTATTGCCTTTTTATTTGCCTTATTTAATTATCTTATTTGCCTTAGTTTTTCTATCATTTTTGTTTTAGTCTGTACTTACTTATTTTTTTTTATTTGTCTATTTTTATTCCTTCGGTTATATTCATCGCTGCAACTCTTCTTTTTAAGAATTTTCTTACGAATGAATGATCTATTATTATTATTATTATTATTATAATGACCTCTAGTTGCTAACATGGCAGAGCTGCCAAACACATGGACCAATCTCAATGACTGACCTCTGCCCTGGGGTCAGAGGTCAAGGTCCGATTTTTCTGTAATTTCAACATTGCAGAAACAGTTCTGTTCTGTTCACTTTGCAGATGGTGTGGACCACTGGATACTGACTTGCCAACAGGAACCATCTTATTATTACTTTGTAGCATAATAAAGTAATTTTTATACGCATGCAGTAAAACTGAACATAAAACACAAATTGGATGATAAGAAATCTCGTGATTTGAAGACTTTGTGACATAGGCCTATGTGTAGCCTTGTTATACTAATGAGATGAATCATAATTATTGAAAGCTCATTGTTCGTTTGTGTCTGATCTGAGGAAGCTGCTTGATACCAGTTTGTCTTTCTGTGTTTGTATTGGTATATTATAGATACAAATTGGCATGTTTATGATTTATACAAAAGGGGTTTATATATATATATATATATATATATATATATATATATATATATATATATATATATATATATATATATATATATATATATATATATATATATATATATATATATATATAGTCTCGGTAATTGGGCAGCTACTTGGAAATCTTAGCTTAATGATAAATAATATTGCCAAGACCAGGAAGAACATTCTTTATTGTACAAGCTTTCCGAGGTATAAAACCTCATCATCAGGCTGAAAAAACCGACAAGGATGAGAATCAATAAAATTACAATAAAATGAATTGTCATAATAAATCTTCAGCAAAATTACTAACGAAATATATAAAATGAACAAGTAACTACAAACTAAAAGGGTGAGACGTAAAATAACGAAAATTAAAAACACAAACATAAAAATATGAAAATAAAACTAAGGTGAAATGTAAACAAACTACCACTCACAAAGTAAAATATTTAACGACCTAATTGAGTACCTACTATGAAATTACACGATAACTAGTTGAATACCAGACGAGTTGTTGTTCAATTCCGGCTTCATCTTTTTAATAGTCAGCGACTCTGAAATTAAAAGGTCCAGTCTATTTGAACAAAAAGACAGTACCCGAAAATCTAGGTCAGTGAAAGGATGGTCCTGTGCTAAACTGTGTTCTCTAATGGCAGAAAAGGGTGGTTTGGAAAGGGGAAACCTAGTTCTAATAGAAAGACCTCTGTGTTCCAAAATTCTGTGTCTGAGCCAGCGGGAACTGGATCCCACGTATCGCGGACCACACTGCTAACAAGTGAACAAGTAAACGACACAGGAATTAAGGTCCACAGGCAGAGTAGGCTTCTCTCTCAAAAGTGATCTTATTGTAAAAGGATTACAGAAAACAAACCGGAAACTGATGTGAGGGAAACAATGCTTAAGTATTTCTTGTAACTTTTTTCGGACCATATAGCTACTATGACCAAGGTAAGGCAATTTAATGTACTTTACATCTTTACTAGCAGTACTGTACACCGGTCTGGGACAAAACGTTTCATTTAAAAAATTTTTCAGAACTTTGTAAAATACAAAAATGGGATATGAGTTTTCAGAAAAATAATTCTGATTGGGGAAGCTACATATAGCTCTTTATTTGCTTCAGGGTCTAAGCCTGGTTATTTGTACGGTCTACCTAAGGTACATAAAATAGGAAACCCTTTAAGACCTATTATTTCCTCAATTGGTACTTTTAGTTATAACCTGTCTAAGTTTTTAGTTCCAGTTTTAAACCCTCTAACTTTAAGTGAATTTAACATCCGTAATTCTTCCAAATTTGTTAAAGAATTATGCTCTTTCAATTTTAACCAAAATGCTGTAATGGCTAGTTTCGATGTAACCTCTCTTTTCACCAATATCCCACTAAAAAAACAACGGACATTATTCTTGATAAAAATATATGTGAAAACCATTTATCAGTGTTCGGACTTAATAAAATAGACTTGCAAAAATTATTGCATTTAGCAACTGCTGATGGCATTTTTACTTTTGATGGCAAACTATATAATCAAATAGATGGAGTAGCTAAGGAAAATTCCCTTGGACCTGTATATGCGGATTGCATCATGGGTTATTGTGAAAGGATTTGGATGTCTGAATGCCCTAGTGCTTTCAAAACTTTGTATTACCGTAGGCATGTAGATGATACTTTCCTTGTCTTTAAGGAATTATCACATGTTGATTTATTTTTTGAATATTTTCATTCTCGTCACCTTAACATTTCTTTTACTTGTGAGACGGAACAGGATAATAAGTTCTCATTTTTAGATGTACAGGTATACTGAAATAGTGGCAAATTTGAGACCTCTGTTTATAGGAAAAGTACTTTTACTGGCTTGGGATTGAATTACCTCAGTTTTTCGCCAAAGTTGTATAAGATGAACTCAATACGCACTTTGATAAATAGAGCCTACAATGTTTGTTGTGATTTTAATTTATTTCATCAAGATATGGTTTTCCTCCAGAATTATTTTTCTGAAAACTCATATCCCATTTTTGTATTTTACAAAGTTCTGAAAAATTTTTTAAATGAAAAGTTTTGTCCCAGACCGGTGTACAGTACTGCTAGTAAAGATGTAAAGTACATTAAATTGCCTTACCTTGGTCATAGTAGCTATATGGTCCGAAAAAGTTACAAGAAATACTTAAGCATTGTTTCCCTCAAATCAGTTTCCGGTTTGTTTTCTGTAATCCTTTACAATAAGATCACTTTTGAGAGAGAAGCCTACTCTGCCTGTGGACCTTAATTCCTGTGCCATTTACTTGTTCACTTGTTCGCAGTGTGGTCTGCGATACGTGGGATCCAGTTCCCGCTGGCTCAGACACAGAATTTTGGAACACAGAGGTCTTTCTATTAGAACTAGGTTTCCCTTTCCAAACCACCCTTTTCTGCCATTAGAGAACACAGTTTAGCACAGGACCATACTTTCACTGACCTGGATTTTCGGGTACTGTCTTTTTGTTCAAATAGACTGGACCTTTTAATTTCAGAGTCGCTGACTATTAAAAAGATGAAGCCGGTATTGAACAACAACTCGTCTGGTATTCAACTAGTTATCGTGTAATTTCATAGTAGGTACTCAATTAGGTCG
>NC_089788.1:69417719-69445219 GCF_040412425.1 Macrobrachium rosenbergii | reverse complement strand
TGATTGAGAGAGAGAGAGAGAGAGAGAGAGAGAGAGAGAGAGAGAGAGAGAGAGAGAGAGAGAGAGAGAGAGAGAACACTGAAACCCAAGTAATCTTGGAATTTTATTTTTAATCCTGGCAGCGTACGTAAGAAAAGAGAGAGAGAGAGAGAGAGAGAGAGAGAGAGAGAGAGAGAGAGAGAGAGAGAGAGAGAGAGAGAGAGAGAGAGGTGTTGGGAAGGGGGAAGAGAGCTTAGATGAGATGAGAAATCAGGCAATAAAAAAATAGAAATAAGTGATTTCGAGAGAGAGAGAGAGAGAGAGAGAGAGAGAGAGAGAGAGAGAGAGAGAGAGAGAGAGAGAGAGAGAGAATAGTTTTATGATGCTACCTTCTGAAAGATTATTCATAATCATTCATATCCAGCTTATCGCAAGTTAAAATGAAAACTGAACATCTTTTCCAGCCATCTATGAATGAAAATAAAAATTGGAGAATATTTTCCAGCAATCTATAGATGAAAATGAAAATAAAAAACCCTTTTCAGCCATCTATGAATGAAAATGAAAAATGAAAACGTTTCCTAGCTATCTATGAATGAAAGTGAAAATTGAAAATCTTTTGCAAAAGAAATCGACGAGATGACACAGAGCCTGGAATTTCATTCACATCTGAGCAGAGCCATTAAAGTCCTCCTGTTGCAGAGACGGCAACTTGCAAAAGTTGCAGGAACAAGTTGCTTGCAATAAAACTGCAAACTTTTGAGCCTATGAAAAAAAAGGCTTAATCCTTCCTGAGCTAAACCTCATCCTTCAAAAGCCCAGGTGATTCATCCTTCATGCAGGTATCAGAAAGAGAGAGAGAGAGAGAGAGAGAGAGAGAGAGAGAGAGAGAGAGAGAGAGAGAGAGAGAGAGAGAGAGAGAGAGAGAGGGGGGGGGATGAACAACAGGTGAAAGTTAGCATGCAAGGGGAGGGGGTTTATCAGAAAACAAATGAAAGAAAGCTTTCTCATTATTTACCTGCTGGAATTATGAAAAAGCACCGCGTTCCAGACCTCGAAATTCTTGTCTTACTGATGAAAACTATTGTCTTACTGGTGAAAGCTATTGTCTGCCTTACTTGTGAAAGCTACTGACTTACTGGTGAAAAATATTGTCTTACTGGTGAAAGTTATTGTCTTACTGGTGAAAGCTATTGTCTTACTGGGGAAAGCTATTGTCTTGTTGGTGAAATCTATTGCCTTCCTGGTGAAAGGTATTGTCTGTCTTACTGGGAAAGCTACTGTCTTACTGAAGAAAGCTATTGTCTTACTGGTGAAAACTATTGTCTGTCTTACTTGGGAAAGCTGTTGTGTTACTGGAGAAAGCTATTGTGTTATTTGGGAAAGCTATTGTCTGTCTTACTAAGGAAAGCTACTGTCTTACCTGGGAAAGCTATTGTCTTACTGGAGAAAGCTATTGAGACTTTCATAAAAATTCAGCTGAAAGCTTTTGAAACAGCAGGCTGATGTTTCCAGGCAATGCAAGAAGAGACAGCGAAATGTGAACTCTTTAAATAGACGAAATTTCCCAATAACAACGACACCGGAGTGGCCAGATATATTTAGTTGTTTTGGTTTTTGTTTTTTCCACATACGTATGTATAAGTATGCTAATTATGAATATAAAACAGTTATTTCTCTCTCCCTCTCTCTATGCGTACTTATGTTAATTATGAATATAAAACTGTTGTTCTCTCTCTCTCTCTCTATGTGTACTTATGTTAATTATGAATATAAAACTGTTATTTCTCTCTCTCTCTCTCTCTTACTATATATACAGTATATATATACATACACAAATAAATATTTATTTGTATATATATATATATATATATATATATATATATATATATATATATATATATATATATATATTTGTGCATATATATATGTATATATATACATATACACACATATATAATATATATATATATATATATATATATATATATATATATATATATATATATATATATATATATATATATATATATATATATATCCCTCAGGGACATCAAACAGGAAACTTGCGTTCAACTGCTCCTGACTGCCACCGTTTTAAAACCACGTCTAATTCATTCCCCACGTCCCAACACACCACACCGCCTATACGGGAACTCGGCTCGGGGGAAAGCACTTAAAAGTTGGCCACGAGTGTAATGTTGTTCCCGATGTTCTCGGGGCCTCACAAACCTCCCTGGAATGAAAGTCACCTGGAAGTTAAAATTCCTCCTCCTTAGGAGAAACGCGGAGGTGGTGGAATGGGCTGCCGGGGGGGGGGAGGGGAGGGGGAGGGGCGATGTTAAAGACCACGAAACGGGGGAAAAGAAACATACGAGGAAATAAAATGGGAGAGAAAATGCAATGAGGAGACGAACTCACGAATGAAGAAAAAGGCGAGAGATGAATAAAAAGGAAGAGAGAAGAAAATGGAAAAGAAAAGTGAGGAAAAATCTTGACTGTTGAATGGACAGGTCAAGGGATGATTGAGTGATTGACTGTATCAACTTGCAGAGAGAAGAGAAAACCTCAATTGGGCAAATCATAATAGGGGAGAGAGAGAGAGAGAGAGAGAGAGAGAGAGAGAGAGAGAGAGAGAGAGAGAGAGAGAGAGAGAGAGAGAGAGAGAGTCGAGGAAATATTGGAAACTTGATTGACGACACTCTCAGGAAGACGCTCATGAATCAATGACAAAATAATTATGCTTGTGTTAAAGACCTTTCCAGGTGAAAGGTCATTTGTATGAAAGGTCAAATGTAAGGATAATGACAACTGAATAAATATGTCACTAATAAATAAATAAATAAATAAATATATGCAGAGGAATTAACACAGGGAAGAAGGGCTGAAAAACAAGGAATAATTTTCAGGACTAGACAATGAACTTACTTCATTCTATAAGAGATTTGATACATGATATCTTTCGAGTAGGACACTGCCAGATATAGACAAGAAGGTTTCATCCTGTGGGGGCGAATTTTGGTCTTTAACCAGGAAAATGGAATTGCATATATGTTTTTGTTAGTTTTGAAATGCATTATATACATTTATATATACATATATATGTATAACATACATACATATACTGTATATATATATATTATAAATATATATACATACATATACTGTATATGTATATATCCATATGCATATATATGTATATAATGCATATATATACATATATATGCATATATATATATATATATATATATATATATATATATATATATATATATATATATATATATATATATATATATATATGTATTACATACACACACACACAAACATATATATATATATATATATATATATATATATATATATATATATATATATTAATGTGTGTGTATGTGGTGTGTGTAGTCCCATAAAGAAATCCTAGAACTGAAGAATCATTTTATTAATTTATTGTTCAATAGAGTGAGGAAATGTTTTTCCACGACAACTTACCATCTGAGAAAACATTCGCATTCAAGATTTTGACTCTATGGGTATTTAAGAGGAGCAATGAGGGTTCAGTTCTTCAAATTTATGGTTAAGCAAAGGGAAGAACTAACCTGAATGTTCTTTAATCTTAAGTACCAAACGAAACAGAACTTTTGGGGGAAACGCAAAATATTAAAGAACTCCTCACCAAAGTAGAATAAAGTATTGACCTCTGGGAGAATAGGGTAAGACCCAACCTCTTGGGAACGTAAGGAAAGTGAATGAATTTCCTTAGAGAATTAAAGGAATTCATTTTCAGGCATGAAAGGAATAAAAGAACCCGTAGAAAATAAAAAAAAAAATCAACATCCCTATAAAATAGAAAAAAGAATAAATATACTGAAACACAACTTCCATAAAAAAAGTTGTAAAAATGAAAAAGTGAAAATGAAATTACAAATTACACTTCGACAAGGGAAAAGGGCTGATGGAAGGTTTCAATCACATGACACAAACAAAAAATGAAGGAAAAGATTACACTACCCAGAGAGAGAGAGAAGGAGAGGCTTGTTGTATGCTTTCATATATCTAAAAGGTTGCGACAAAACACAATTCCTGAAAGGATGGAGAGAGAGAGAGAGAGAGAGAGAGAGAGAGAGAGAGAGAGAGAGAGAGAGAGAGAGAGAGAGAGAGAGAGAGAGAGAGAGAGGCTTTACTCTAGCAATTTGCAATAGCATAGGATGCCTCGACATTGTTCAGGGGCACGTGGTATACAGTATTTACATCCAGACAGATACCGTGTGGTTTATTGCGAATTCGGGATTCGGGCCAATGTGAAGAGGGGCCTCGTTTTAGCCCGAAAAAAACAACCCGCTTCCGAGCTTTCCGACTTCTTTAATAACACGCATTTCTTTTTCTCTTTATTTTTTTTTATGTATGCTCTTCTGCTTTTTATTGTGAGCGACATGCATTACAAACAGGAATGACGAAATGAAGATGAAATAAAGACGAAATTAAGATGAAATAGACAAAATTAAGATGAAATAAAGAGGAAATGAAGATGAAATCAAGACGAAATTAAGGTGGAATAAAGACAAAATGAAGATGAAATAAAGACAAAATTAAGATGACATAAAGACGAAATGAAGATGAAATAAAGACATAATTTAGGTGAAATAAGACGAAATTAAGATGAAATAGAAAAAATTAAGATGAAGTAAAGAAGAAATGAAGATGAAATGAAGATGAAATTACGATGGAATAAAGACAAAATGAAGATGAAATAAAGACAAAATTAAGATGACATAAAGACGAAATGAAGATGAAATAAAGACAAAATTACGGTGAAATAAAGATGAAATCAAGACGAAACAAAGACGAAATGAAGATGAAATAAAGACAAAATTAAGGTGAAATAAAGACGAAATAAAGATGAAATTAAGATGAAACAAAGACGAAATGAAGATGAAATAAAGACGACATGAAGATGAAATAAAGACAAAATGAAGGTGAAATAAAGACGAAACGAAGATGAAATAAAGACGAAATTAAGATGAACTAAAGACGAAATGAAGATGAAACAAAGAAGAAATGAAGATGACATAAAGACGAAATTATGATGAAATAAAAGAAGAAATTAAGATGAAATGAAGACGAAGGTAAGATGGAATAAGGACGAAATTAAGCTGAAATAAAGACGAAAGTAAGATGAAATAAAGTTAAGATTAAAAACAGCAAAAGACGTTTTCAAAGCAATGGTAAATCAAGATGCAAATGAAGGAATTAAATCAGTGCCAAAATAAACAAAAGGCTTTAATAGTCCTCCGGAAAAAAAATGTTAATTTGAGGACGTTTTGCAACGGAGGAAAAAAAAATTTCCCGAAAGAACTGAGAGGAAAAACCGTCAGAAAAGGCCTTAAAAAAAAAAACTTCAATTTGCCAAAAACAGAACGGCGCTAACCTTTCTTTCCCTTGTTTTTCTATCAACGTGAACACGAGAGAGAAACGTGAACACGAGAGAGAGAGAGAGAGAGAGAGAGAGAGAGAGAGAGAGAGAGAGAGAGAGAGAGAGAGAGAGAGAGAGAGAGAGAGAGAGAGTTACCTTTATGTTAAGATATTTACTGTATATATACGTCAATCCTTAAGGGAATTATTTTGTAATAACCGGCAAATGAAAGATATAAGAATTACATTAAGTTTTCAAAATAAATAAATAAATACATAAATGAATAAGTAAATAAAAATAAATAAATTAAACTGATAAATAAATAAATAAATAATTCAATTTTACTTTGTATATTAAAAACACTTATGGAGAAATCCCATAAAAATATAGAAAATCCCTTCTGGGTCAGAATGCAAAACAAAATTACTGTTAATTACTGTCAACTTACATTATAAATATATACTTTAAATAAAATGATATAATTTTCAGAATATGAGAAGAAGAAGAGCACAGAGTTGCCTTGGAAAATTATTCCTTCTGCAAAAAAAAAAGAAAAAAAATCATGCAAAATTATTTTTGCAACAAAGAAGCAACACGAAACGCTTAAGAATTGAATTTGAAGTTACCATGAAACACTGCAACTGCCCAGCATGAAATACAGAAAAATAATTTTTATTGACAGTGGGCAGTATATTTCTAACAAATAAGCAACAAGAAATCTTGTTGAAAATTTATTTTCCTAGCAAATAAGCAACATACAATCCCTCAATTTATTTCTCTAGCACATAGGCAACAGAGAATCCTTCGAATTTATTTTTCTATGAAATAAATAGCATATAATCCTTCAATTTATTTCTCTAGCACATAAGCAACAGAGAATTCTTCAAATTTATTTTTCTAGCAAATAAGCAACATACAATCCCTCAATTTATTTCTCCTGCACACAAGCAACAGAGAATTCTTCAAATTTATTTTTCCAGGAAATAAATAGCATATAATCCTGCAAATGTACTTTTCTAACAAATAAGCGGCAAAATATCCTGCAAATTTATTTTTATAACTAATAAGCAACATATAATTCTTTACAATTATTTTTCCAGTGAATAAGAAACACAAATTTTTACATATTTATTTTTCCTGTAAATAAGCAACGTGAAATCCTGTTAACTTATTTATACAGCAAATAAGAAACATGATATCTTGCATTCTAATTTTTATTGCAAATAATCAACAAAACAATGTTAATTTATTTTCCAGAATGTAAGCAACACGAAATCCTGGAAACTGATTTTACTAGCAAATAAGTAATATGAAATCCTGTAGACTTAATTTTGAAGCAATAAGCAATACAAAATCTTTTAAACTTATTTATACAGCAAATAAGCAATACGAAATCCTCCCAACTTATTTTACTAAAAAATAAGCAATTCGAAACCTTCTAAACGTATTTCTACAGAAAATACGCAATACGAAATCCTCCAAGCTTATTTCTACAGCAAATAAGCAATACGAAATCCTTCAACTTATCTGCACATCAGTAAATAAGCAATACAAAATCCACCAAGCTTATTTGTACAGCAAATAAGCAATACGAAATCCTCTAAATTTATTTCTAAATAAAATAAGTGACATAAAATCAGGTAAACTTATTTTTCCAAGTAATAAGGAGCACGAAATGCGGCAGCACGTTGCAGTCTTCTTCACCACGAAAAAGACGCGCCATATTTGATCAGACCAAAACATTTTCTCTCAGCTTTCAAGCGAAGAAGATGTATTGGAAATATCCGGAGCCTGAAGGAAGAACAACGGAGCATTGCCTCAAAATATTTACCCAACTTAGTGATGTTGCACCAATTTTTTTTCCTTGCGTGAATGATGATGAGGGCTCGCAGCCTTTACCGTTAACGAAGAGCAACAAAGAAAGTTGCAACATCAATGTGATCTATGAAAGATGATGGTAAATTTAAAATCTCATACAGGGAGGTTCATACCAAGACATCTCATTTACGAAGTGCTTTTAATATAATAATAATTAGATAATTAATGAACTTAATAATTCAAAAAGTTGTCCTTGTATTTTAATAATTTACATACATTTCAATCCATTTATTTTTTAATGTGTTCATTTATTTTTTCTTTTCTAATAAGTGATATCTTCTTTCTGAATTTCCTATTACCTTCTGTTACTTCTTTCAAATGAACACCATATTCTTTGGAAGCTTGAATTTCAAGTCAATGGCCCCTGTGGGCTTGTCCATTATGAATAGGGGAAATTTTCTAAATAATAATAATAATAATAATAATAATAATAATAATAATAATAATAATAATAATAATAATAATAATAATAATAATAATAATAATAATAATAATAATAATAATGTGACATACGAAAACAATGGTCTATTAAGCAAATGACATCTTTCAGAGTTCAAGTTTAAATCACTATACGATAATACAAAGCCTTGACCTTCACATAATATTCCACTGGTTGCTGAACAATAAGTAACTTCACCTATTTTGAAAACAGCCACTGAATGAAAATCTTCATTCTGTGAGAGAGAGAGAGAGAGAGAGAGAGAGAGAGAGAGAGAGAGAGAGAGAGAGAGAGAGAGAGAGAGAGAGTATTTTCTCTGAAACGGCCACTGAATAAAAAACTTCTTTGTGTATATGAGGAGAGAGAGAGAGAGAGAGAGAGAGAGAGAGAGAGAGAGAGAGAGAGAGAGAGAGAGAGAGAGAGAGAGAGAATCTTCTACGTATACTTCAATGGTTAACGCCAGGTCTTCAAATTCTTTTCCAAATCATTCACATCCCTACGAACAATATCTTCATTACCGCCGTTCCGTCTCCTTCCAGGACTCCCCGGGGAGGCTTCCAGAACTTTCCAGACCGGTAGAGGTGATCATAATGTTTCTAAGGCTCTTCAACATACTGATATAATGGAGGCTTCCACTGGAAATTAAAAACTTCTAATACTCAAGGTATAGAGAAAACGGGTAAGGAGGATGGGGAATGGGAGAGAGACGGAAAAAGAGGAGGAGGAGGAGGAGGAGGAGGAGGAGGAGGAGGAGGAGGAGGAGGAGGAGGAGGAGGAGGAGGAGGAGGAGGAGGAGGAGGAGGAAGGGAAGTTGAATTAAGCAAAGGCTACAGATGGTAAATTATACTGCATGGAGAATTTGGAAGACAAAAATAAATGAATGGGATTAAGATAAAGATTTGATATAAGGTAAGATAAAGAGTTTACAGCATGTAGGGGCACTCAGGAATGCTTTGTAAGAACTATAAATAGGATAAGAAAAAAAAAACATATTTTAAGACTTGCAAGAGAAAAGATTTCATACACAACGCTTCTTCGTTACTATTTTGTTAGAATTATCTACAAGAATAACGCTCTACTTTTGAGGAAACCCTCTCCAAACAGCATCTAATTCTGAAATTAACTCATTCTCACAGAAACTGCTGATTACTGTAGCTACTTCTGATAATAACTGCTTGCCAAACCAACTTCTAACAGCAATTCACAGCAACAACTATCCTCGATAACTGTTTGCAAGAGCAACATAGCAGCAACTTATAACAGTATCTACATCTAACAGTAACCGACTGCAGAAGCAATTAATTTCAAAAGGAATTAATTTCAGAAGCAATTAACTTCAGAAGAAATTAATTTCAGAAGCAATTAATTTCAGAAGAAATGAATTTCAGAAGCAATTACTTTCAAAAGCAATTAATTTCAGAAGCAATTACTTTCAGAAGCAATGAATTTCAGAAGAAATTAATTTCAGTAGCAATGAATTTCAGAAGCAATTTATTATAGGAGCAATTAATTTCAGAAGCAATGAATTTCAGAAGCAATGAATTCCAGAAGCAATTAATTTCAGAAGCAATTAATCTTAGAAGCAATTAATTTCAGAAGCAATTCATTTCAAAAGCAATTAATATAAGAGATCCAATTTTCATGCATCAACAGTTAACCGATTATACCGTAGTCACTTCCGAATACTTACGCTTATGACAGCAACTTCTACCTTAAAAAAAAAAAAAAAAAAACACCGATTCACACAAGTTTTTTTTTCAACAGAAACAGTTACCATAAATATCCGGTCGCGTTCACGACTTCCCCCAGAATAAAAGAGCCTCCAGTCACCATCTGTCTGAAAGCAACCTGAGGTTTTAACGCCGAGTCAGAATGTCCGACGTGACTGGGGAACACATTCGTTCATTTCCCCGTTAAAGCGGAGGCTCTCACTGAGGAGGAAGAGGAGAAGCCGCGGCTCCGATTGAGGAGGTTTGGAAAAGGCTCCAGAGGGAATGAAAAGAAGATCCTAATTGTCCTTAGGAATGAGGAAATGAAATGGATACATTAGACATGATAGAATGTTTGGGATGAATGGTGGGAAAGTGGTGCTGAGAAATTCGTCGTGTATGCATGCATGTATATATGTATGTATGTATGTGTATGTATATATATATATATATATATATATATATATATATATATATATATATATATATATATATATATATATATATATATATATATATATATATATATATATATATATATATATATATATATATATATATATAAGAGGAGAAGCCATGGCTCCGATTGAGGAGGTTTGGAAAAAGGCTCCAGAGGAATGAAAAGAAGATCCTAATTGTCCTTAGGAATGAGGAAATGAAATGGATACATTAGACATGATAGAATGTTTGGGATGAATGGTGGGAAAGTGGTGCTGAGAAATTCGTCGTGTATGCATGCATGTATATATGTATGTATGTATGTATGTATATATATATATATATATATATATATATATATATATATATATATATATATATATATATAATATAAATCTAAGAAAAGTAACAAGTTGTCAATAACTACAAAGCGAGAGAGAGAGAGAGAGAGAGAGAGAGAGAGAGAGAGAGAGAGAGAGAGAGAGAGAGAGAGAGAGAGAGAGAGAGAGAGAGAGAGAGAGGATATCTAAATAAATTATGTCAACAGTAAAAAAAAACCAAAATAGTGGGTATTTTACACCAAAGGCGAAAATTGATAGGCATATGCAATTAAAAAATTCACAAATTCAATGATTATGTCAATCAGTTTCAAGAATATTTTTCGATCCAGATGAACACAGGACTAAAGTAGAAGTTTATCCTTCTCTCGTAGAGAGACATTAACTCTCTTAACTAATGTACACACGTATATATGAGTATATATACATATATATGCACGTACTGTATATAGGTACACACATATATATATATATATATATATATATATATATATATATATATATATATATATATATATATATATATATAGAGAGAGAGAGAGAGAGAGAGAGAGAGAGAGAGAGAGAGAGAGAGAGAGAAATTGTATCCAGAGCGTTCAACGGTATCATCTTTGTACAGTCACCTACTTCAATCCTTTTCAGTCCTTGCTGCCAGTACCTTCTTATCCCCACGACTTCAGCAAATCTGAATCTTATTACAAACAAAAATGCCAAGACACTGTACCCAGATAACTCTCTTTGTCTAATCCTCCAGGAACTTTTATAAGGTGTTTCTACTTCTATTTCTTCCATCACCTCTGTCATCTGATCCGGACTGAAGTATCCTGAAGGAGAGACAGAAGTGATCATAATCTTTTCTTAAGGATTCTGGACTCGACTGGAAATTTAAATCCCAAATACTTCACTCTGAAGTGAGGAAGCGGAGAAATTGGAGGAGAGGGGGAGGTCAGGGTTGAGGAGGAGGTGGTAAGGGTTGGGGAAACATGTGGAGGGGAGGATGGAGTGGAGAGGAGGAGGAGGAGGAGGAGTGGGGAGGTAATTGTTGAGGAAACATGAGGAGAGGAGAGGAGAGGAGGAGGAGGGGAAGGTAAGGATTGAGGAAAATGAGGAGAGTAGGAGGGGGAGGAGGAGGGGAAGTAAGGATTGAGGGAATATGGAGAGGGGAGGAGGAGGAGGAGGACGTGAGGGTTGAGGGAACATGGAGAGGGGGAGGAGGAGGAGGAAGTAAGGGTTGAGGGAACATGGAGAGGAGGAGGACGAGGTGGAAGAGGAAACATGAGGAGGAGGAGGAGGAGGGGAGAATGAGGAGGAGGAGGAGGAGGAGGAGGAGGCAACATGAGGAGGGGAGAATGAGGAGGTACAGGTTGAGGAAACATGATGAGAGGAGGAGGAAGAGTTAAGGGTTGAGGAAACATGAGGAGAGGAGGACAACGTAAGGATTGAGGAAACATGGGGAGAGGAAGAGGAGGAGGAGTAGGGGGTAAGGGTTGAGGAAACATGAGGGGGGAGGAGGACGAGAGGTTGAGGAAACATGAGGGGAGGAGGAGGCGGAAGAAGAAACATGAGAAATGGAGGAGGAGGAGGAGGAGGAGGAGGAGGAGGAGGAGGAGGAAACACTTGAGGAAGAAAGAAAAACCTACGAAAAACTTCTCTCAGCAAATTCTTTCGACTTGGAACGAGAGTGAAACAGGACACATGAATAAAAGATGCGGAGGGAAAAAGATGACAAATATGAAGTGGAATATGATAAAACCAACAGAAGCTGGGCATAAATACGAAGCGAGGAGAGAGGGGGAACGCTGATCAAAAGGAATGGGAGAAAGAACGAAATGAAAGGGAACTTTTTTCAAAAGGAATTTGAAGTTGAAAAGGGCGAGGGATATTTGGTCATCAAAAGAAATGAGAGAAAGAGAGAGTGAGAGAGAGAGTTCTTTGGATAAATTACTTTAAATCGAAAGCAATTAGCAAGCGACGGGAAGACTAGTGTTTCTCTTATTTCCAGACCATATAAAGTAAAAATAGAGACATATCATGGAGAAATTCCATCAGAATCACGTTATGAAATGTAATGGAATCGTAAATTAAAGGAAAAATAAAAAGAAAACATCGATCAAGTATATATTGGAAAAAATAGTAAAAAAAATGTTAAAAGGTAAGTGGAATTAAATCACTGGCATAAACACACACACATACACACACACTCACAGTTACACAAATAAACTGCATAATTATCAGAACTTTTTGCAAATGACATCAAGGAAAAGTGAAAGAGTGAGAATAGTTACCTCCTTTCATATAATTAATCTTTGTCCACAGGTTATATATATATATATATATATATATATATATATATATATATATATATATATATATATATATATATATATACATACATATATATATATATATATATATATATATATATATATATATATATATATACATACATATATATATATATATATATATATATATATATATATATATATATATATATATATATATATATATATATATATATATATATATACACACACACATATATATATATATATATATATATATATATATATATATATATATATATATAAGAACAGAATCTACTGGTCACTTTTTACTAGATACGTATGTAATTGTAATAGCCACAATGCCCTCTAAACTTCTCGAATTGCTTCTAATTTCTTGCACTTGGATCCAAGGCTTTGTAGTGACAAGCGTATCCAAAAAGTGAAGAATTCGAGAAGTTAAGAGGGATGTTGTGGCTATTACAATTATATATATATATATATATATATATATATATATATATATATATATATATATATATATATATATATATGTATATATATATATACACATAATAATATTCTCCCACAAAGCAAATTCCCTCGTCATGAAAGATATCAACATCACCATTACATATTCCAAAACATAATTGCCGTTGAACATGACAGGCAGAAATAATGAATGACAAATGAATAAGAGAAATCACTTTCAGGTTCCCCAATTTACAATAACGACTCATCATTTGTTACAGTGATTTGTTACAGATGTAACTGAGGTCACAAATGTGTGTGAAATCTTGACATGATGTGAATTTAATGACTTTAATAACAAAACGAACGTCTGAGACTTTCTCTCATTCTTGATATACATTTTTTTTCTTTGGATCTATCACACTACTTACCGTTGCATACAATACAGTGTACAGTGTTACGTAAAAGTCAGAGCTCGCCCCGTGTTACGTAACAGAGGTGGGAGAGAGAGTTTCGAGAGAAAGATTCCGTTACGTAACCACAACCGGTGCAATCAGCTGTTCAGGATAAACATTCGACATCTCAAGTTCTCATTTTCAGACCCATTAACCCTGAAACATTTTCCCGTTTCTGTTTGCTGTAAATATGGCTAAATTTACATAGGGATGGAAAATACATTACTTTACTATGGATTTACAGTCAGGTGAGTCTCACACAATTTATTTCTTGCACTCGAGCTTCGTGGGAATAATTTCAAACAAACCGGTAATAACTTTATATAATAAAACACAAAAATGTCATAAGGTGCGTTATTTTGCCAACTCTCAATGTAGACTTGTAGCATAGACGTAAAGTGAGTTCATTAGTTTGTCACATTAAATGTACTACGACTACAAACACGCTGTGTGTACTCTTCTTTACCTGACCTAGCTGGTTTTGCTCGTTTTCTAACATCCGGTTTAGACAGCAGAAAAAATATAAAATTTAGGCCAAAGGCCAAGCGCTGGGACCTATGGAGTCATTCAGCGCTGAAAAGGAAATTGACAGCAAAAAGGTTTGAAAAGTGTAACAGGAGGAAAACCTTGCAGTTGCACAATGAAACAATTGTTAGGAGAGGGTGGAAAGTAAGATGGAAGAAAGAATATGATTGGAGGTACAGTAAAAGGAATGAAAGGGGTATTGCTAGGAGCCAAAGGGACGCTGCAAAGACCCTTAAGTAATGCCTACAGTGCATCGCATGAGGTGCACTGACAACACTATCCCCATACAGGAAGCATCAGATTTAATACTACTCAGTTTGCTAGGAGTTTTATCTTGGCTACAGCTAAACTTTGGAATAGATTGCCAGTGCACCTGTGGAATCTTCTCACCAAATATTTAAGCGAGGAGCAAATTCATTCCTGTTTTCTGCTGAGGTCAACTGAATTCAAGTGCATCTTTTAGTTTCCCATTCTCTCATACTTATATATTTATCACCTTGACCTATAACTTGTCTCTCCTTGCAGTTTCACTTCCCGTTGGTTTATAGTCTGTTGACTGTGTCCACTGGGATTTCCAGCTGAAGATTTAAAGAGAGAGAGAGAGAGAGAGAGAGAGAGAGAGAGAGAGAGAGAGAGAGAGAGAGAGAGAGAGATACTAATCCATCCCAGGGGATCTTGGAGAGCCATTATAGATTTTGCGACTACTTTCCCCAAACCTGCAGTATCTGTAATCCCTCGCATTACGCAACCTCAGCCCCAATATGATTCATGATTGTTTTTCTGTCATCATCCGTCATCATTTAAGGGGACAAATCCTCGACATTATTTTGCTTCCCTTCTCCTTCCGTACTAAAATTAACTTTAAAAAAAATGGACATAAAAGAGGATGTCGCCTAAGAACAGAGGTGGATTTACCAAAAAAAAAAAAAAAGAAAAGAAAAAGAAAACAGATCAGAAGGAAGGATTGAAAACAGGGACGTTCAATCTTGTTGAAAAAGAAATGGCAGTTTTTGTTATCTTTTTGCCATGTTACTAAAGCAGAAGGTCGACGTATCAGATGCTTTTTCGTATTCCAAAATCTGATAAATAACTGCGATTTCTAGATACACAAAACATGGGCAATGAAAAGACAAAAATTATCTACACCACAGACTGAAAATCAAAGGATATTTTGTAATGAAGGATAAAGCCAATAGAGTGAATTATGATCCAGTGTGCAAGGGATTGTGCTAAGCCTTTACAATTAGGAGCAAGACTAAAATTACATAAATATACGAAGATTAAAAATGACCCAATATTAAAAATAAAATGAAAAGAACAAAAAGTATAAGTAATGTAGCACAAATAACCCTTGCTATTAAAAAAAAAACAAATAAACGAGTTATATTTAGAGAACGTAGGAGAGGTATATCTGTGAAATTAATGGTATATAATATTGCCAAACTGCATCAGTCTAAGACAAACGGAAAAGTAAATGCGTAATTAAACATTACAATGGCTACAAGCTCCCAGGATAAGAAGATGGACGGTTAAGCAAATAGGGTCTTGGTGACGCTTGCAGATGATAAATTGCTAACTGGTGACAGTGAAGAGAAGCTACAAATACTAGTGGAAAGTAGGGTAAAAGGTAAAATGATGAGCGCAAATCAAAGCTGGGAAGATGGGTGTTGAAGTTAGTATGAGTGGTGGAAGAAGTCAGAGGTTGATTTATAATGATGTCTGAAAATGGTGTACAGTGCATACCTTAAAGTATGATAGTTGGATAACAGAAGAGTTGAATCACATCACAGGTGAACCAAGAAAGGTATCAGAAGCTTTGCAAAATGACTAAAGGAAGAGAAGAGTGTTTACGACAAATTTTGGAATATAAGAAAGGATTTCTGAGCCCATTCTACTTTAGGGAGGCGAAGTGTGGTTTTTGAACAGGAATGTAAAAACAAAATGTGGAAGCTTTTGAGGTGAACTACATGTGAAGTGTACGTGGAGAAATAAGTGTTGAAAAGGTAAGAAATCTAAACGATTACCAAGTACACCGTAAAAAGGAAAAAAGGTAAGCATAGGTGAAAAGATAGATCAGATGTGGTCTGGTCATGGAGAGAGTATACAAAAAAAAACAGGTTTGTGAATGCTGTGCAGTTGGGAAGTTTTCACACCGTATGTCGGTGCATCAAACACATAAATATACATACATGTGTGCATATATTTTTAAAATGCCTTTTCCCTTAGAGGGGGCATTTGACTTTTAGTTCTCAGCAAGTCATTAGAAGCGAGGTGGCTTGCAGTCCACCACAATCGACAAACTTTCAGGTACGTAATTCAGTTCTTCAGTACACAGAAACACGAGTTTAAAAAGAGCGTACTTGAAATGATCAGGCTCGCTCATAAAAATCAACTCAGGACCTCTCGATGATGAGATAAGCATCCTGACCACTAGGCCACAAGGATATAAATATATATATATATATATATATATATATATATATATATATATATATATATATATATATATATATATATATATATATAATGCAAACTCTCAATCATGGCGTCCCCTAAAAGCCCTCCAGTCTCATAAAAGGTTTACACACTCCTGAAACGCAAGAGTTAACTGGAAATAAAAATTCCAGATACTGAGCCTAATACAGGGGGGTGGAGGGGGAGGGGTCGATGGAGAAGGAGGAATAAAGGAAAGAAAATAGATGGAATACTGAAAGGCTAACAATGTTCCGAAAGAAAGGTGTAAAAAAAAACGGAGAGCTGGAAAAGCGATAAAACGCTTAAAGTTCCCAAAATAAATGACAGAACAGGAAGACGGAATGAAAAATTGGATGGAAAGTGAAAGAGAAATATCTGATATGAAAGATTAAACGAAAGAGAGAAATATCTGTGCTGGATTCCTGGAAAAAAAATACAGCGTAAAAATGTAGAGAAACACTCTTGATGAAAAAACAAAAACAATCGTGAGCGCAATTGGGTCAAAGTGACAAAACATGCACACATTTATTGTATATTTTCAGTTTAAAATTAACGCAAAAAGTGTATATATAAAATTAACGTACACAAAGTATATATATATATATATATATATATATATATAAATATATATATATATATATATAATATATATATATATATATATATATATATATATATATATATATATATATATATATAGTTTAAATTAATTTTAAACTGTGAAAATATGCAATGAATGCATGTAAAGACAAGCTACAAACACCAGGAAAAGTGCTTAAATAAATATATATATATATATATATATATATATATATATATATATATATATATATATTATATATATATATATATAAATGTATATATATATATATATATATATATATATATATATATATATATCAAGGTCCGTAATCCATTACATTATCTTACTGATATTTGGCAATAACGGAAGGAAGAATAGTCCGATAAAAACCACATTTACACAACGTGAAAGGTAATGAGATAGTAATGGGATGGGGGAGGTTGGAGGAGATGCTCCCTCACGATAGTAATTGGATGGGGGAGGTTGGAGGAGATACTCCATTACGATAGTAATGGGATGGGGGAGGTTGGAGGAGGTGCTCCCTTACGATAGAAATGGGATGGGGGAAGTTGGATATGCTCCTTGCGATAGTAGTTGGATGAGGGAGATTGGAGATGCTCCCTTACGATAGTAATGGGATGGGGGAGACTGAAGGAGATGCTACCTTACTATAGAAATGGATGGGGGAAGGTTGGATATGCTCTCACGAAAGTATTGGGATGGGGGAAATTGGGGAGATGCTCCCTTATGATAGCAATGAGATGGTGGAGGGGAGAGGTTAGAGGAAGCCCCCTTACGATGGTAATGGGACAGGGGGAGCTCTTTTACAAAGAAATAGGAATGGGGGGAAGTTGGGAAAAGCCCCCTTTCGATAGTACTGGAAATGGTGCAGAGGTTGGAGTCGCTCCTTTACGATAGAAGCTCTCTTACAATAGTTAGGATCATACTATTTCTAAGTCTTTATATGCTTGATAAGTACTTAAAATTCTGGATCATTTTAGAAGAGCTGAAGGTTGATAAGGTGGAGAGAGAGAGAGAGAGAGAGAGAGAGAGAGAGAGAGAGAGAGAGAGAGAGAGAGAGAGAGAGAGAGAGGATCTAAAACACACACAGCCACTGAAAGTCTCAGGTGTCACGTGAAAACATACGGTCCCAAAAATAGGGCCTAGTAATGAAAGCAAAATAGCAATAAAAGTGGACATGCAAATAAAGGAAACGGGGAAAGTGTCAACAGTACGAAGCAAGGAAAAGAAGAGAGGAGAAGTATAAAGGAAAAGAGATGGGAGGGTAAATGCTGATCAAACGGAAAAGAAGAATGAGAGGAAATGAAAGGTCATCTTCAAAATAAACTTAAAATAAAAAAAATTTGTGATCAATGGAAAAGGGTGTGTGAGACCTAAAAGTGTGTGTGTGTGCTTGAGAGAGAGAGAGAGAGAGAGAGAGAGAGAGAGAGAGAGAGAGAGAGAGAGAGAGAGAGAGAGAGAGAGAGAGAGAGAGATTCTATACATGGACGAAAAACTCATACAGTCACAGTGCCATGAATTTTTTAAGACCTCAGCTGGAAGCGCGAAAGAATAAGTGCTTGATATCTCGAACTCTCTAATTATAAAAGATGAGCCATAGCTAGCAGAGACTTTGTCCAAACAGTTTACGAGACTTTACCCACACAATATTTCTTTTCAGTACATCCCTATGGCAAAGCAGCCTAGTGTGCCTATAAAATTATACACTGGCCTAACCTAGGGTATAGGCATCTGTTGGTATTAGAACGCCCATATCAACAATAACAATAGGCTTATCATTAGCCTGGAGACTGAAAAAGGACTAATAAAATTTTCAGGCAGCCTTGCCATGCTCGTCAGCAGCACTTATGGCAAGCTACTATAATAGCTTTGCTTTGCAGTGAGGTTACCAGTGGTAAAAATGATGTCTGGATTAATGAGACAATCGAATCAAAAAGTTGTGGTTGTCACAGGACTACACAATGATTCAGCAACTGACAAAATGCAGGGGATGCAAGCAATGTTCTAAATTGCTCTTCAAAACAATTAATGGGAGAGGGGTGGTACATGGGTTGTAAGAGGGGGGGTGGGGTTGCAAAACCTTCCAGTCGGGTAGAGCACTGCGCCGTAGGCCTAGGTTTAAGTTAGGTTAGGGTGCGTCAAAGTAGGATTTTTTGATACCATTTACGTAGCATTAGAACTAACATAAAAATCACCGCTTCCTAAATATTCCTTAAGAGAGAGAGAGAGAGAGAGAGAGAGAGAGAGAGAGAGAGAGAGAGAGAGAGAGAGAGAGAGAGAGAGAGAGAGAGAGAAGGTTAACGTATGCCAAATAGGGTGTTTTCATATAAATTACGTAGCATTAAAGCTAACGTAAAAATCACCACTTCCTAAATATTGAGAGAGAGAGAGAGAGAGAGAGAGAGAGAGAGAGAGAGAGAGAGAGAGAGAGAGAGAGAGAGAGATAATTGTAAGGTACGTCATATTAGGATGTTTTGATAGAATTCCCGTAGCACTGAAATAACGTAAAAATCACCACTTCCTAAATATGCCGAGAGAGAGAGAGAGAGAGAGAGAGAGAGAGAGAGAGAGAGAGAGAGAGAGAGAGAGAGAGAGAGAGAGGTTAAGGTACACCATTTCCGAAGCATTAAAACTAAATAAAAAAATTACCACTTCCCAAAAAGTATTCCTGTTGAGAGAGAGAGAGAGAGAGAGAGAGAGAGAGAGAGAGAGAGAGAGAGAGAGAGAGAGAGGATAATTTGAAGGTACAAAATTAGGATGTTTTGATACCATTTGAGAGAGAGAGAGAGAGAGAGAGAGAGAGATAAATTGAAGGTACGTCAAATTAGGATGTTTTGATACCATTTGCGAGAGAGAGAGAGAGAGAGAGAGAGAGAGAGAGAGAGAGAGAGAGAGAGAGAGAGAGAGGGGATAATTTGAAGGTACGTCAAATTAGGATGTTTTGACACCATTTGAGAGAGAGAGAGAGAGAGAGAGAGAGAGAGAGAGAGAGAGAGAGAGAGAGAGAGAAGGTTAAGGTACACCATTTCCGCAGCATTAAAACTAAATAAAAAAATCACCACTTCCCAAAAAGTATTCCTGAGAGAGAGAGAGAGAGAGAGAGAGAGAGAGAGAGAGAGAGAGAGAGAGAGAGAGCGAGAGAGAGAGAGAACCCATGCAATAAATTGCCCTTAAGCCTCCAGGATTTGCCTACTACTTTCCCTCAACCTCCGGGGTCTGGGATCCCCCCTGCATTACGTCATCTCGGACCCGAAATAATTCATATTTGTTTTTGTGTCATCGTCTGTCATCATCTAAGGGGCCAAATCCTTGACAGTATTCCCCTCCTGTGGTCATTTATATTTATACAGGTTCTTTTTCTGTATGGTTCCATTTCCTGCCCCAAAAGAGAGTATAAATAAATGAAAATATATCTCGACGGGAGAAGGACCTATTTACGCAAAATTTGTGGGACGAGTTTTAGGTGTTTGAAGGTCATGGAATGTTGCTTTTAGTTTTCTGTGCTAGGAAGCTATTGTGTCATCTTTGTCTGTCCGTCCGCACTTTAATCTGTCAGCGCCTTTTTCTGTCAGCGCTTTTTTCTGTCCGCACTTTTTCTGTCCGCACTTTATTCTGTCAGCGCTTTTTTCTGTCCGCACTTTTTCTGTCCGCGCTTTATTCTTTCCGCACTTTTTCTGTCCGCACTTTTTCTGTCCGCACTTTATTCTGTCAGCGCTTTTTTCTGTCCGCACTTTCTCTTTCCGCGCTTTATTCTTTCCGCACTTTTCTGTCCGCACTCTTTCTGTCCGCACTTTATTCTGTCCGCGCTTTTTCTGTCCGCACTTTTTCTGTCCGCGCTTTTTCTGTCCGCACTTTTATTCTGTCCGCGCTTTTCTGTCCGCACTTTATTCTGTCCGCGCTTTTTCTGTCCGCACTTTTATTTTGTCCGCGCTTTTTCTGTCCGCACTTTATTCTGACCAGGCTTTTTCTGTCCGCACTTTATTCTTTCCGAGCTTTTTCTGTCCGCACTTTTTCTGTCCGCTCTCAGAGCTCAAAAACTACTGAGGCTAGAGGGCTGCAAATTGGTTTGTTGATCATCCACCCTCCAATCGTCAAACATACCAAATTGCAGCCCTCTAGCCTCAGCAGTTTCTATTTTATTTAAGGTTAAAATTAGCCATAATCGTGCTTCTGGCAACGATCTAGGGTAGGCCACTACGCGGCCGTGGTTAAAGTTTCATGGGCCGCGGCTCATACAGCATCATACCGAGACCACCGAAAGATAGATCTATTTTCGGTGGCTTTGATTATATGCTGTAGCGGGTATACAAATAACTCGATTGCGCCGAAGAAACTTCGGCGAATTTTTTTACTTTTTTTTGTCAAGTACTAATGTTACGTATTTCATATAATAATAATAATAATAATAATAATAATAATAATAATAATAATAATAATAATAATAATAATAATTGAAGGAGACATTTAGATGGAACTTCTATCTTAAAATTATTATCGTTAAGATACAGACCAAAACTTATAATAATAATAATAATAATAATAATAATAATAATAATAATAATAATAATAATAATAATAATAATAATAATAATGTTGGGAAATCAAGAATGGAAGGAATTAGGTGAGTTACTCTGACGAATGCAAATCCATGACAGTTAATAAACGAGAGTTAAAGAAGAATAATGTAATTTTTAATGAACAATTAAAAAATCATGTTAACGACGCTACAATCTGCATAGAAAACGGAGCAGCACTTGAGAATCAATTCAAGGAATTAAAAAGAAAATATATTTAAAATGGGAAAAAACTATAACTATAAAAAAACTGTAATTATGAGAGAATATGATTATGAATGCATCATGGTATGAAACATCACAAATTATGAACGGTAAGAAGACAAAATGACAGGGGATACACACACACATATATATATATATATATATATATATATATATATATATATATATATATATATATATATATGTATATATGTATATATGTATATATATATATATATATATATATATATATATATATATATATATATATATATATATATATATATATATGTGTGTGTGTGTGTGTGTGTGTGTGTGTGTATCTATGATGTAAAACAACAGTAAATTAGAACATAACAAAGAAATAACCAATATAGGAGAATCAGACAAAATAATAACGCAAATTACAATGAGGAATTTAGGTCAGAATGGTTCCATTAAAACGAGGAATTCGTTGCAGGTGAAGGACAATCGCAGCGAAAATTTAGGCCAAAATTATTGTCCATGACAATGACAAATTCGATACAAACGAAGGTATTGATTTCCATTTGGGATAAATTCGGACACAGAGAGGTCAATAAAAACAAGTAAAAAATGTCTTCGGCGCAATCAAGCTTTCTATAGAGCGTATAATGCTTTATATAAAAATGGTATATATAAAAATAGTACATATAAGAATGGTATATATAAAAATAAATTAACAAAAATGGCGTATGTTAACTTGGTTTAATTAAAAATGTTATATATAAGAAGGTATATATAGAAATAAAATAAAAAATTATAAAAATGGTATATATAAAAGCGAGCCACGGCCCTGTGGTGGCCTGTGTTGTTGGCACCTATAACGGCGCCAGACGCACGATCATGGTTAAATTTAACCTTAAATAAAATAAAAACTACTGAGGCTAGAGGACTGCAATTTGGTATGTTTGATGATTGGAGGGTGGATGATCAACATACCAATTTGCAGCCCTCTAGCCTCAGTAGCTTTTAGTATCTGAGGGCGGACAGAACACTTGCGGACAGAACAACTGAAGACAATAAAGTTCGGACGGACAGACAAAGCCAGCACAATAGTTTTCTTTTACAGAAAACTAAAAACTAATTGTTCTGATACGAAAACCTTCGACTCTCATCTTTCAGAGCCAAAATAAGATTCCTATTCACAATCGACGTTAAATCTGAAGGGGGGCAAAGGACCCGTCGACAACTCCTACGCGTCCTGAGAATTTGTCGGTTTCAGGATACAGCTGATTTCAGGATTTTAACTGATTACAAAGGGTACGTTTTCTGTTTCAGTATAGAAGGCGATATTTCTTTTACTCTAAGACATCGATACATAGGTTAGTGGCTTGAATATTAATACATGGAAATATATATATATATATATATATATATATATATATATATATATATATATATATATATATATATATATATATATGCATGCATGTACGCAGTAAAATGAAGCTGGGAAAGGTGGAGTTAGGATAAAGAAATGATGATAAAAAGGAACACCAGCCGACATAAATGCATTTCGGGAAAGGAAAAGGAAAAACCATAAGCTGATTGGAGAAGGAAGAGAGAGAGAGAGAGAGAGAGAGGGTTAAAATTTGAGAGAAACGTAACAGAATTTACAAGGAAACTGGCAAGAAGATAAATTGAAAAGGTACAATAAAACGGGAGATTTACATCGTGTCAACAACGGTGGGAGAAAGAAAAGATAGTATGCTGAAAAATCTGGAGTGTGGAGAAATAAGTGAAAGACAAAAATTGGATTTGAATGCCACATTCTAAGTTTCCATCTCTTCTAAAACCAAATAACTTAATAGAGAGTATACCTCCGCCAAACCCAATTCAATTAAATCGATTGAGTTGTGCAGACGAAAGCATTGTACTTGAACTGAATTGAATATAGAATTTAGGGCAAAGGCCAAGCACTGGGACCTACGAGGTCATCCGGCGCTGAAACTGAAATCGACAGTAAAAGGTTTGAAAGGTGTAACAGGAGGAAAACCTCGCAGCTGCACTATGAATCAATTGTTAGGAGAGGGTAGAAAGTAAGATGGGAGAAAGCGAACATGAAAGGAGGTACAGTAAAGGAACGAAATGGGTTGCAGCTAGGGGCCGAAGGCACGCTGCAAAGAACCTTAAGTAATGCCCACAGTGCACCCCATGAGGTGCACTGACGACACTACCTCCCTACGGGGGCATTGCACTTGGCAACACCTAACATTTGGTTCCAGTTACCAAGAGGTTACACACCTCCACCATGGAAATCTTTAAAGGCAATCTGTACGTTTTCAAGTGTGAGTGAGTGAGTGAGTGTGAGTGTGAGTGTGTGTGTTTTTATTTGCGCATGATTTCACGTCTACCCAGAATGGCAGAACGACCTTTTGGTTTTTTAAACTTGTAAAAACATAACCGTCACTCGTCACTCTGCAAATGATACAATTTTGATGAAAATCAATAAAGATGAAGAGAAGGAATGATTTCTAAGTCCAATATCGCCACAGCCCTTACCACCAAATATAGAAACTTCACCATTGGGAAAGAGGGTTGGGGAGGCATGAGGTTTGATCACCCAGTGAATATTGTCATGTTTCGGCAATTTACGTTCACACACACACACAAACACACAAACACACACAGATACCGAACCAACAACAGAGGCTTCTTAGGGAAGGGTATAATCGTGAATTTATTGCATCAGCAAAGCTCAAGCAGAAGGGATATACGTGCGTTCGCAGTTCCCACACGACAAAGTATGGTTATATTTTAGGAGCGATAAGTTTCCTAGGGGTTTCTTTACTATTCTGGCATTCCCTTTGATGTTACTGGCTCTTACTACGAGTACACAGCTTCATAATTTACACACACAAACACATTTATGTATACATATATATATATATATATATATATATATATATATATATATATATTTATGTATACATTTATATGTATATATATATATATATATATATATATATATATATATATATATTATGTACATATATATATATATATATATATATATATATATATATATATATATTTATGTATATATATATATATATATATATATATATATATATATATATATATATATATATATATATACATTTATATACACATATATTTAGATATGTATATATATGTATATACATATAATGTACATACATATATGCACACACACTATATATATATGTGTGTGTGCATATGTATGTATGTATGTATATATATATATATATATATATATATATATATATATATATATATATATATATATATATATATATATATATATATATATATATATATATATATATTATATGCATATACAACACATCAGCTTTTACCAATTCAAATTACGATGAACCGACAGTATTTTAAAAGTTGTATTATTTACATTTCCAATCAACAAGCGTGCATAAACACTACCAGAGCTGATCGGTTGGCAGTGAGTGGACAAGTAATAATTAATGCCTCCATCATCTGCATGCAGTGCGTTGTTTAATCATGCATGCAACAAAACATTACTCTTCAATGCGAGTGATTTTTGTTTTCGGCGCAAAACATTCCTAAATCATGTCGAGTGCGTACGTAGGAATTGGAATATTCCCACTGGGCGAAGATGGGGTTCTTCATGAACACCAGCATAAAGACTGGAATTTAATGTTCCCAATATTTTCCTTACCAGCGATTCATGCAGCTATACTTCAGAATATCTTCATTTCTTGTAAAAGTCTACCAGAAGGTTTTGGCTCTAATGCAGAAAGTCACAAGAAGAAGAAGAAGAAGAAGAAGAAGAAGAAGAAGAAGAAGAAGAAGAAGAAGAAGAAGAAACAATTCTTGCATTATTTTTCTTACATGCGGAACTTTGTTAGTTACTTTTCCATATACTAATAGTTCTTACGTGGAGAACTATTGTTACTTAATTCTCTACATGTTAATAGTTCTTATCCATATGTTAATAGTTCTTACGTGGGGAACTATTGTTACTTAATTCTCCATATGTAAATAGTTCTTACGTGGAGAACTATTATTACTTAATTCTCCATATTTAAATAGTTCTTACGTGGAGAACTATTGTTACTTAATTCTTCATATGCTAATTAGTTCTTACGTGGAGAACTTTGTTAATTAATTCTCCATATGTTAATTAGGTCTTACATGGGGTACTTTGTTACTTAATTCTCCATATGTTAATAGTTCTTACGCGGAGAACTATCGTTACTTAATTCTCCATATGTAAATAGTTCTTACGTGGGGAACTTTGTTACTTAAGTCTCCATATGTTAATTAGTCCTTATATGGGGCACTTTGTTACCTAATTCTCCATATGTTAATAGTTCTTACGTGGAGAACTATAGTTACTTAATCCCCTATACGTAAATAGTTCTTACGTGGAGAACTTTGTTACTTCAGTCTCCATATGTTAATAGTTCTTACGTGGAGAACTATAGTTATTTAATTCTACATATGTAAATAGCTCTTACATGGGGAACTTTGTTACTTAATTCTCCATTTGTTAATAGTTTTCACGCGGTGAACTTTGTTACTTAATTCTCAATATGTTAATAGTTCTTACGTGAAGCACTACTGGTTCTTAATTCTCCATATCTTAGCCATCTCTCGCAATACTCAGTATTTAATTCTTTGCTGTCATGAGCTTAACCTGTTAATTATTGCAATTCTCCATATCCTATATCTTGGATCTAATGTAAAAAACTCTTAATAATTATTTCTCAAAACCTTAGGTCCTCAGGCGCAAAACTTAATAATAATAATAATAATAATAATAATAATAATAATAATAATAATAATAATAATTAAGTTTATTTCAACTCTTGGCCATATGCAATTTAATTTTCTATCTTAGCTCTAATGTATAAAACTCTTGGTATTTATTCTTCATGTCTTGGTTATCATATAAAGGCTCATGAGATTCGATTCTACATACTTTAGCTGTAATGTACGCCTCTCTTAAAACTGAATCTTGTTACCGAGTCCCAAAATATAACAATCTCACGCATCAATTTTCTTCAGAGCTGATTAAGAAACACGTCGTCTCCGACGCCAGACAGAGAAATGAACCAATCATGTTTTTGGGCTTGTTAACGGAAGGCCTCACTTCCAACTTCACAGTCGCGCGAAGAGGAAGCACAAAAACAAAACCGAAACTTTTCCCGTTTTCTGTTCTAATTCCTCCATTTTCTTCGAGCAGTTCTTTTCCGCCCGAATGCGCATTGCTGATTGGGACGCTCCTTCGATAAATTATCCTATCTCAGACATTTCCTTTAATAAGGGGGGGGAAAGAAAAACTCCTATGGGAATATACAGATATAGAGGACTCCCAATTCATCTTCCAGCGTAACCCGGTTATCCCTTGAAACTGGGGCTTCGTCCGATTTCGGAGGAAGTTGACTTCGGTTTACTATATCAAAATGGAAGGCAACTGATTTGGGATGCCTTGTACATCTGAATGGAGTCACTATTTCCTTTTGCAATAAACATTTGGACTAAAAAATTATACTTACCAAGAACATAATAAGCTTTCAGCCACAAGTGCTAGAAAAAAAATACACACAGAAACAAGACTTCGAACACGAACTTGGCTTGAAATGGAAATTCCGTATCCTGTCACAGTCGGTTGGAAAAACATAAAGGGCCATATCCGGGCTCCTGGGAGGGGGGGGGGGTTAGGAGAGAC
>NC_089788.1:69412719-69415219 GCF_040412425.1 Macrobrachium rosenbergii | reverse complement strand
TCCATAATCATTACTGGTATCGTAAGAATATACACAAATTATATATATATATTATATATATATATATATATATATATATATATATATATATATATATATATATATATATATATATAAGTCATGGTTCCGTCGATAATTACTGCTCTCGAAAAAATATCTAAAAAAATTACATGTGCTCATTTATAAGAGCAAAAAAAAAAAAAAAAAAAAAAAAAAATGACTTCATTCAAACAGCTTTGTGTGGGCTTCATTAGGACAAAGCCAACTGTAAAAATGAGTGTGCTTTTAAAGTCTTCCCTCCTGGTACAAAAGAAGCGAATTATGAGCTTCTGTACCGAATTCTCTGGCTTCAGTTCTAGTATGAACCTCTACTTTGCAATGAACATAAAAACTAAATATTCACGTACAAGTAAATTGAGTTTTTTGACGTCATTATCATGATTTATATTATCTGTGTTGTGACTATTGTCAAGTTTGTCTTGGTTGTTTATCATTCCTATAATCGACGCATTTTAAGAATATCACTCAGTCACGCCCACATCCTCCCTACTCCACCCCACTACCCCAGCCTAACCCCCTCCCCTCTTCCTAGATATTACTCATATGGCTGGCAGCACTGTCCTTATCAATCCACCGCTCTTTCCCGTCTCCGGATGGGTGGAGGGAGTGGGGTTCCTTCCCTCTGGGGTCTACTACTCCTCCCTGGGATGAACATCCTTTTCATGTTATCAGTGTCATAGCCAAGCAGCTACTGATATCGTCCAAGAGTACGGTAAGATAACGTCATGCATTATCGACGGTGCCAGGGGAAGGGGGTGTGGCCGAGTGATATTCTTAAAATGCGTCGACTTTAAATACCCTGGGTTTATGCCAGCACGGGCTCTTGCTCATAAAGCAGCCCGTAAGTCATTTTTTGATGAGTAGGTGAGTAAAGGATATGTATATGAAACTCTTTATTATGATCTATGGATATGCCAGTGAGCAAATCAGTGGCTTCCTATAAATAATTAAGGGTAAACGGAATATAATAACCACAGCAGATACTTAGCCAATAACAATATTGAGCGTAGCGCCTTTAGGAAATGAAAATATTTAGAGCAGTGACAACATTAACAATAACGTAACAATAACATGACATAGTCTGTTATCATCACTTGCGCTTTGTTTTATAGTAATAGCAACTACATAAAATGATATAGCAACAATAAATAATACTAAGCCTCGGTTTATATTTATATTATACATTTATATACTCATAACAGTAGTAATAACAACTATAATGTAGCAATAATTACAAAATAGATAACCATTACTTTCGTTAATAATAATAGCAGTATTAATATATTTCTACCATTATTACTAATATAAGTTATATGATATGCAAAGACATAGTATTGGTGACAATATAGTGTAATAATAATAGATAATACAGTCATTTCAGTCAACTCAAATTTTCAAAACTGTAATAATATAAGCGTCCATTATCACAATTTTAGACACGAGATAATAATTAAAACTATAATTAATAATCATTATAATAAACAACTCCATTATACAGTTATTAACATAATACAATAATCCCTCGTAATAATCAACCTAATAAAATACTCAAACATAATAACCAACATAACAAAATACTCATGCATAATAACCAACATTATATATATATATATATATATATATATATATATATATATATATATATATATATATATATATATATATATATATATATATATATATATATATATATAATATCGCATAATAATCAACATAACATAAATAATCACGCATTATAATCAATATAATATAAATAACCATGCACAATAATCAACACAATAAAAATAACCACGAACAATAATAATTGCCCCTAATCTACATACCAGCCCACGCTTTGCCCTGCCTTCCTGATAAAAGCCCGGAGAGAAGAAGAAAACAAGTCGCATAATCATCACTTAACGTCACATTGGCCTGGCTCTCTCGCGCACCTGCCAAGCGGGTCACTCAAGGCCCCAATTTTTGGGCCAAATTGAGCGAATGATAGCGAAGTCCCCGAATCCTATGAAAAAAAAAGTTTCAGACGCGATGAACTTGTTTGGTAATCGAATAAGTTTCTTGATACGAATGTCATGCAAATTTACAGAAATGAGCAAGTGTTCCTTGATACAAATGTAATGCAAATTTACAGAAATGAGCAGGTGTTTCTTGATACAAATGTTATGCAAATTTACAGAAATGAGCAGGTGTTCCTTGATACAAATGTAATGCAAATTTACAGAAATGAGCAGGTGTTTCTTGATACAAATGTTATGCAAATTTACAGACATGGACAGGTGTTTCTTTATACAAAAATAAATATTTACAGAAAATAAGCCCGTGTCTCTTGATACTAATGTAATGCAAATTTACAGAAGTGAGCAGGTGTTTCTTGATACGAATGTTATGCAAATTTACAGAAACGAGCAGCTGTTTCTTGATAAGAATGTAATATATTTACAGA
>NC_089788.1:69397719-69407719 GCF_040412425.1 Macrobrachium rosenbergii | reverse complement strand
CTTCCGATAAGCGGGAGGAAGCTAACGCTGGGAGATTGGCAGATTGATTTTCGACTTAGAGAGAGAGAGAGAGAGAGAGAGAGAGAGAGAGAGAGAGAGAGAGAGAGAGAGATTTTACCCAGTCAGGACGCCATTTAAGCCAAGTCGATCTGCTAGTGTCTACATTTACAAGCGATTGCTAGTTTCATTCACAAACACTCCTCCGACTTCGAGAGAGAGAGAGAGAGAGAGAGAGAGAGAGAGAGAGAGAGAGAGAGAGAGAGAGAGAGAGAGGACGCCATGTAAGCCAAAACAATCTGCTAGTATACAAGTTTACACGCTATAGGTACAGATTCGTAAACAAACAGTCCTCCGACTGAGAGAGAGAGAGAGAGAGAGAGAGAGAGAGAGAGAGAGAGAGAGAGAGAGAGAGAGAGAGAGAGAGAGATTTATCTAGTCAGGACGCCATTTAAGCCAAATCCATCTGCTAAATACAAATATTTACACGCTACAATTTCGTACAAAACAGTCCTATATATAAAAATAAGAACAAAAATCTATGGCACCACAAAATCCTAATTTTTTAAATCAATTATGAAAAAAAACGACAAATCCAGACGTAGATTAAAAAAAAAAAAGTGAAAAAACAATTCCGCTGTTCTATTCCAACAAAACAAACAGCAAGAGACGAGAATATTTTCTGATTTCAATTCCAACTTCCAATTTTTTTTTCCTTTATATTCTTTGACTATCCGTCTTTTGTCGATAGTCTTTTTTGTTTTTTTTATTCTATTTTTGATCTCGGTTTCTCTTCCTGCAACCTTTTCTACTTTTATTAGTTTTCCGTCGACGCCGAGTGCTGCTCTTTCTTTATTTCTTTTTATCAGTGTCTCTCTTACTTCCGTTTTCGCTACATCCACACTTTTCGTTTGAATCCGGGTATTGTTCTTTTTTGCATTTTCAGTTCGCTCGCTTTTGCCAATACTTTTGGTTCCTTGTTTTCCTGTATTCCTTAAATTCTCGTCAGAGACCTTAACTTTCAACATGGCACTGAATGTCAGCTAGTCCAACTTGATGTTGATAACTTCCCAAAACATTGTATCTGCATTTCTATTCGGCTTCCATCTTTAGCGTTCTTCGCCAAGGTTATTTTTAGTTTGTTTGTAAAAGACAACTATTGAGATGGCTATTTGTCTGTCCGTCCGCACTTTCTGTCCGCCGTCAGATCTTGAAAACTACTGAGGCTAGAGGGCTTCCGATCATCAAACATACCAAACTGCAGCCCTCTAACCTCAGTAGTTTTTATTTTATTTAAGGTTCAAGTTAGTCATGATCATGCGTCTGACACCTCTATATTTGCCAACAACACAGGCCACTACCGGGCTATGGCTGAAAGTTTCATGGGCAGCGGCTGAGAGTTTTTAATGGGCCGTGGCTGAGAGTTTCATACAGCATTATACGCTGTACAGAAAGCTCGACTGCGCCGAAGAAACTTCGGCGCATTTTTTACTTGCTTTCTTTCTCAATCACTTCATTCCTTCTAATTCTCTTTCTCTTCCCTTGGATTTTCTTCCTGCTTTAATATGCAACTTCTCACTCTTTACATTAAAAAAATTTATTTAATAAAAATGCTTTTTATTATTTATTTCATTCTCTTCTCCCTCTTCCTTACTATATCCTCAATCCATCTCCCTGTTAGTCTAACAAAATGTTTTCTTCTTCTCTTCATATTGCTTTTTCTCATTTCTCTTCGTTTCTCCTATTCCGTTTTCCATTCAGACTTTCGGCTATTACATTTTCAACATCCGTTTCCGCCTTTTTTTTTTTTCCTCAGCTCCTCTTCTTATCTTATTCTTTATGTCTTTCCTTTACCCAACCTTTTTACGTTTGAACTTCTCTCTCCTTTTCTTCGTTTTCTGTTTTCCCCATACATCCATCTTTATCATCATCTTCCTTTGCATGCCACCTTTCTTATGTTTTCCTTTTTTTGTGTCTACCTTCACTTTTCAAATTATTGTTTCCCCTACTCTGCTTTCTCTCTTTCATTTTCTCTTCTCGTCTTTTCCCCTTCTCTGCTTTCCCCTCTTTCATTTTCTCCTCTCGTCTTTTCCCCTTTCTCATTTTAAAATTGTACCTATCCCCCCTCCTCTTCTCATATTTCCCCATTCCAAGACCCCTTCTCAAAGGGATGAAGAGTAAGCCCTTAATGGAGGGGAAGGAGAACTTTTTCATATCAAGGCCTCACCCGACAAACTCTTGTTTCTGCTCTGCCCGAAATTCACCACCACAGGAATAGGCGTTGTGGCACTGGCACACCCTCCCCCCCCCGTCCCCCAACCCATACCCCCGCGTACCCCTACCCCAGGGGCCACCACAGGGCCATAGGATGTCATTTCCAATCCCAACGCTTCATCTACACAACTCCTCCCACCTCCTTCTTTCACTCCTATTCCTTGGCCGTTAAGGAGACAACTCTTGGTGTTTCATGCACTGCCTTTCTTTATTTTCTCACTTATTGGGCTTTCTCTTTATTTTCTCACTTATCGGGCTTTCCCTTCATTTTCTCATTCGTTGGGCTTTCCCTTTCCTTATATTTTGACCTGTCGGTCTTTACCTCCATTTCCTTAAATTTCATTCTTTCTCTTTTTTATTCTCTCATTTATCGGGCTCTCCCTTTTACTGTATTCCTTACCTATCGGGCTTTCCATTCATTTTCTCATCTGTCACGCTTTCCCTTCATTTTCTCACTTCTCGGGCTTTCCCTTTATTTTATCACCTTTCTGGCTTTCTCTTTCTTCAATTTCGTAAGTCTCGGGCTCTTCCTTTCCTTTTATTTCCTCACCCGTCGGGCTTTCTCCTTCTTCATTTTCCCACCTGTCGGGCTTTCTCCTTCTTCATTTTCCCACCTGTCGGGCTTTCTCCTTCTTCATTTTCCCACCTGTCGGGTTTTCCACCATCTTATTTTCTCACCTATCAGGCTTTCCCTTAATTCCATTTTCTCAGCTGCTGGGCTTTCCCTGTCTTCATTTTATGACTTTTCAGGATTTTCCTTTCATTTTTCTCGCTTTTCAGGTTTCCCTTTCATTATATTCTCACCTATCGGGCTTTCCCTTTCTTTATTTTCTCACCCGCCGGGCTGTCCCTTTCTTTATTATCTCACCTGTTGGGTTTTCCCTTTTTTGATTTTCTCACTCGTCAGGCTTTCCCTTTCTTTATTATCTCACCTGTCGGGCTTTCCCTTTCTTAATTCTCTCACTTGTCGGGGTTTTCCTTTATTATCTCACCTGTCGGGTTTTCCCTTTCTTTATTATCTCACCTGTCGGGCTTTCCCTTTCTTAATTTTCTCACTTGTCGGGGTTTTCCTTTATTATCTCACCTGTCGGGCTTTCCCTTTCTTTATTATCTCACCTGTCGGGCTTTCCTCTTTATTTTTTCATCTGTTGGGCTTTCCCTTTCATTATTTTCTCACCTGTCAGGCTTTCCTTTCCTTTATTTTCTCACCTGTCGGGCTTTCCCTTTCTTTATTATCTCACCTGTCGGGCTTTCCATTTCTTTATTATCTCACCTGTCAGGCTTTCCCTTTATTATCTCACCTGTCGGGCTTTCCCCTTCTTTATCATCTCGCCAGTCGGGCTTTCCCTTTCTTTACTTTCTCACCTACCATGCTTTCCATTTCTTCAGTCCGCTCCAATGCCTCTCTTCCAAGCCTCGATTCCCGGTGTTTGTTCAAGTGATAAAATCGCCCTAATATCCACTCACGGCTTCTCGATACCTCTCCCGACAAACTGATTTGCGGCCCTTCTCTCTTTATCTTTTTTTTTGCTGTTTCCAAACAATTACTTCGAGATAGGGAGTTTCACATCACTTTCCCCTTGCGTTATCACTGGCTTTATCTCTCTCTCTCTCTCTCTCTCTCTCTCTCTCTCTCTCTCTCTCTCTCTCTCTCTCTCTCTCTCTCCGGAAGATACATTATGTAATAATTTTTAATATTAAAGATTCGTCTCTTTCCCAATAAAAGGAAAGGCGATCCTTAATTCAAAATACAATGGCAATTAAAATAGGGAATCTCTCTCTCTCTCTCTTTTTCTCTCTCCCTCTCTCTGCTAAATACACCGAGTGAGGTTTGTTTGGAATCGCTCTCTCTCTCTCTCTCTCTCTCTCTCTCTCTCTGCTAAATACACCAAGTAAGGAGGTTTGTTTTTTATAGTCATCATATAACACTGTTAACTATTTAGAATCCCACTACATCTCCGAGAGAGATATCCTTTTTATTAATTATAATTCTCTCTCTCTCTATCTCTCTCTCTCTCTTGGGTCCCTCCCCAAGATTCATAAGGAAGAGAATTCTGAGGCAAAACAGAAAACTTATTAAAATCTCAATTTAAGTTTTAAAAAGTTTAAAACAGAAATCATTAAACTCTTCACAGAGAAGCCAAAGAAAAACGCTCAACAGGAGGGTAAAGGAATTAGGAAAACACAAAAGACACGCGAATACCTACACATACAGACGTCGTGTATTTCAAACAGACACACACATTATCGTTTTATTTTCGGGTAAGTTATATATGAATATATATATATATATATATATATATATATATATATATATATATATATATATATATATATATTATACACATATACATACTGTATGTATATCAATATCTATCTGTCTGTCTGTCTGTCTGTCTATCTATCTATCTATCTATCTATCTATCTATCTATCTATCTATCTATCTATCTATCTATGTATATATCGTATGTGTGCTTGAACGGAACGTATATACTGTTATCTGATTTTTTATTACCAATACTAAATAATAAAATGCAAAAAGTATAATCAGATGCCAGAAATTAAGAAATATACCACGTACATACATACATACACAAACACACAATCACACACACACACACATACACATCCCTCCAAACACAGACAACGCCCACACACGCTCCTATGGAACCAAATAAAATTTGTACAGTGTACACAGCAAAAAAAAGGGGGGGGGTTAAGAGAGAGAACTGTGAAGGTGGAGGCCATTCAAAGCATTCATGAGAGAGAGAGAGAGAGAGAGAGAGAGAGAGAGAGAGAGAGAGAGAGAGAGAGAGAGAGGGCTGCGGGAAGAGAACATTATTACAGCAGAGTTAAGTAGGAGAAAGGTTGGCGTTGAAGTGCGCTGAGGGGCTCAGAAGCCTGTATGGAAGCAGCGTGTTTAAATAAGGCTCTTTGGGTAAATAGCGTGGAAATCCACGTGATGATTGAACCCGGCCTTCAAAATACAAAGCTTTTGTGCTTACCGGACTGGGAAGAGGAGGAGGAGGAGGAGGAGGAGGAGGAGGAGGAGGAGGAGGAGGAGGAGGAGTTGAGAATTAAATACCGTACAGAGCTGAATACCAGAAAAGAACTTTGAGATTTTGATGTAGTTTTAAAGACACTGTTAGAACCACAAACACACATACACACACACACACATGCATTCATATATATATATGTTTATATATACATATATACATATATATATATGTATATATATAGACATATCAACACACAATTACGTGTGGAACAGAAATAAATTTCTGACTCACATCAGGATCGAACCCAGGTCTTTCAGATGAAAGACCAGAGCGCTGCCAACCAGGCCACGCAAGTCATCTAAAAGAATTTGGAACCTGAGTACAACTGTACCCAAGGAATTACCTGGGGAAAACACGCTGGTTTGCAAGCAGTTAGCCTGCCCAGGTAATTCCTTGGGTACAGTTGTACTCAGGTTCCAATTTCTTTACGACCTGTGTGGCCTGGTTGTCATCGCTCTGGTCTTTCATTTGAAAGACCTGGGTTCGATACTGATGTGAGTCAGAAATTTATATATATATATATATATATATATATATATATATATATATATATATATATATATATATATATATATATATATATATATATATATATATATAGTGTGTGTGTGAGTATTTGTGTGTGTGTGTCTTCAAACAATCCTTATTAAAGTTAATAACAGCATTGGATTAGATTCTCCCGATTACCTCCTCCAGTATTCTAAAAGGACTTTTTCCCCGTTGGATAAATGCAAACAAAAGATTATTCATGTCACGTATCTAAATAAAATCACAGAAACAATAAATACAAATCAGTGGAAAACGATCCTCAAATACGACCTTTTTCCCCAACTGGGGATTAGGTCACCCTGCTTGGGTTTGACAATTTTATTTAATTTTATTTTCGTAGCTTTGTCTAATCCTCGGTTAAATAGCTGGGGAATTAGGTCAGCGTGCAGGGGCTGGGATTAACAGGGATTTGTCTTAATGAAGGGTAAATCCTTTCCTCGACGGGAGAACGCTGTTATGTTCCCGCCGGGTACTCAATTACCTACGGTTTATAAACATGGATTCTACCGTATCTACGTTTTTTTTGGCTGATTTTTCTCTTTAGAACTTGTTTTCGTGTTATCTATCATTGCTGAATATTTCAGTCTGTGATCTATGATAGTCTAGCCTACCTTTTTTTTTCACGAATGTCCGCTGGTATAGTGGTTATTGTGGTGGAACGCCACTCAGATGTCGCGGGTTCGCGTCTCCCCCGCAGGGCAGGGCGATGGAAAATCAGTGGTTCTGTATCATATCACTTACTGCTGCAGTGTGGGGTCTGCGGTAGGAGGTTGAAACCAACATTCTTTGAAAGCCTGACTTCCAAGTGGATGGCCCCTGCGTGCTTGTTCCATGTGAATGGGTTTCATCTACTGAAATAATAATAATAATAATAATAATAATAATAATAATAATAATAATAATAATAATAATAATAATTTTGCTAGAGGGATGCATTTCTGCCATTAGCTGACAGGGAGACTATGCTATTGCTATGCTTGGGGAAAGTCAATACTTTCCTTTAGGAGAGGTGCTTTTTATTTTAAAATAGTAAATAATGAGGTTTATCAATGTCTGTTGCAACTCTCAACATTTCATTTTTATGTTGCCTCACATATTTTTCTTCTTCACGGATAAGGCTATGATAAAAATCGTAATAACAAAATCGTGTATATACATACATACATACATACATACATACACACATATATATACAGTATATATATGTGTGTGTGTGGGTGTGTGTGCATACTAAACGACTATAGAAATGTCTCCTTCAGGCAAATAATAATGAAAAAAATAAATTGTGTTTTTAAGATAAAACCAAGAGGTGTTCCAGACGACAAACGTTTTTGCGCATAAATTTGGTATGTGTGATGATTGGAGGGTGGATGATCAACATACCAATTTGCAGCCCTCTAGCCTCAGTAGTTGTTAAGATCTGAGAGCGGACAGAAAAAAGTGCGGACGGACAAACAAATAGTTTTCTTTTACAGAAAACTAAAAAATCGAACTGAAAATATAATATTCTTAGATAATACAAAAGGGTCGGATATTACGAAATTCAAGGTTTGGGTGTGGGAAGTGGGACAGAGCATACCTACTCCGTTTTCCCCAACCAAACCTCCATATTTTCCGCACCCATAACCCTTATTTCCCCACAGTTCTTCGCCCCCCACCCGGCCCCCACTCTCTCTGTCACTTCGCTCTCCCACATCCTATAGGCCTACTATCAATGGTTGTCCTTTCTCCACTACGGGATCTTATAAGGAAATTAAACTATTTTTATCCAATATAATGTTTTTAGTTCGGTTTTTCTGCTTCGATTCGAGTATGGATCCCAATATTTCACCACTGTTACTGATGTAATAAATAACAACTGGATCTAGTGCCCTACAATATTGTCTTGTAGGAAGAAAGATCACTATAATATTTCTGTATCAAAATGTCGTACTACAAGACCACAGTTAGTTAGACTTCTGCTTCTTTGAGAGATTGGTCTATTAAGCTGACCATTTATCTTCAGTATTTCATCCCGCCTGCTTGTACGGCTATATATGGTTCTATGCCAGGCGCGTACAGTCACACACACACACAAACACACACACGCGTGCACACACAAACATGAACATAGACACACTAACCCTTTCAACATGCCATTTCTCGTCCTGGAAGTTAGCGGGCTACAGAGGAACGTTCCGCAATAACACATTCAGACGACAAATTTTGCTCCAAAATTGTTGCCTCAATGTTGCGTAAGAAGCCTTCAATGTGCACCCTAGACGATCCAATTTTTAGAGCAATGCTAAGAATTACGCGACAGTTCTGACCGTCTAGACGCTAAACCCGGCTAGGAGCAAACATTTAAAATAGTGCGAAGTAATGTTATTTTCATCAAAGAATGAACAGTAAAAACTCATTACCAAGGAGATAATGTTCTGCTTGAAACCATAAAAAAATATTTAGGAAAAAACCCAGTCCAAAAACAGTCCAGGCTACGAGTTTCTGGTAACATAACCTTGTTGAGCAAAACTGGGAAGTCTAGACATTTAGCTGCAAGTCCAGACGTCTCACGAGACACGCCTGTGTCAGAGGGAAGAAGAAGTGGTACTCATACGAGAATACTTGGAGAGCTCTGTGTAACAGCTCCGGTAGCTCCTAGAAAAAGATCGAATGAACAAGAACACGCGCGAGGATGATTGACTGTTGTAAGGGTTCACTCAAGGGCCCATTGATGCGCACAAGGATGAGATGAACCCGTTCCTGAGTGACCTTGTCTGTCTGGAGCAACCTAGCCAAAAAGACCATCGTTCTTGTGATGCCCGATGCCACCTCGTGAAGAATGCGATTGAAACGCAACCTACCCTACGATTAGAGCTCTGATGAAGAGTTTGAGCCTTGGTTACGGCCTCTGGATCTCTTTGTTTGTTTCCCTAAGGTAGCCAGGTAGCCACTAACGTTCAGTTATACCTGCGCAGTTCTGCCAGCACAGACGGCCTGTGCAGACAAAACTGAACCCACTAACCTTCAGTTTTGCCTGCACAGGCATTACTGTGCAGACATAACTGAACGTTAGTGGGTTCTGTTTTGCCTGCACAGACATTACTGCGCAGACATAACTGAACGTTAGAGGGTTCTGTTTTGCCTGCACAGACATTACTGCGCAGACATAACTGAATGTTAGTGGGTTCAGTTTTGTCTGCACAGGCATTACTGCGCAGGCATAACTGAACGTTAGTGGGTTCAGTTTTGCCTGCACAGGCATTACTGCGCAGACATAACTGAATGTTAATGGGTTCAGTTTTGTCTGCACAGGCATAACTGAACGTTAGTGGGTTCAGTTTTGCCTGCACAGGCAGACTGTGCAGGCATAACTGCTCAGGTGTAACTGAGCGTTAGTAGCGGCCTTTACTGTCTACTATTAAACGTGGAAGGTTGCCAGTAACATGTGACACAGGTTGCCACCTTTCAGTGTAAAGAGAGCCCGCTAGTGTTGCTTTATGAATGGCAATGCATGGCAGAAAACAGAAGCTATTTCACTCATCGCCGAGAGAGAGAGAGAGAGAGCTAAAAAACCAGCTGACCTTTTCGAAGAACATGAATGGATAATTATGATAAATATACATGAAGCGAGCTTACGGACAGCAGACGTGACGAGAAACAGGAAAAAAATAAAACAGACAAGTAAAATTTTCGCCGAAGTTTCTTCGGCGCAATTGAGTTTTCTGCAGAGCGTATAATCAAGGCCACCGAAAATAGATCTATCTTTCGGTGGTTTCGGTATAATGCTATAAGAGCCGCGGCCCATGAAACTTTAACCACGGCACACGGTGGTGGCCTATCCTATATCGTTGCCAGAAGCACGATTATGGCTAACTTTAACCTGAAATAAAATAAAAACTACTGAGGCTAGAGGGCTGCAATTTGGTATGTTTGATGACTGGAGGGTGGATGGTCAACATACAAATTTGCAGCCCTCTAGCCTCAGTGGTTTCTAAGATCTGAGGGCGGACAGAAAAAGTGCGGACGGACAGACAAAGCCGGCAGAAACTAAGAAAGCTTTCGGAATTATACGCTAGGAAAAATGCAAGGTCAACAAGGTCGGTACACTTGCACCAAACTGTGACCACTGAAATGA
>NC_089788.1:69390219-69395219 GCF_040412425.1 Macrobrachium rosenbergii | reverse complement strand
TAATAGGAAAGTTTCAACATTCATTTTTTCAGCGAGTTCAGGTGGACCCGATCTCTCTCTCTCTCTCTCTCTCTCTCTCTCTCTCTCTCTCTCTCTCTCTCTCTCTCTCTCTTATACTTCTCTTTCAGATGTGACATTGGTATACTAGTTTCAACGAGTTTTTTCTTGCATACTTAGGCAGATGAATGACTAATGTCAAGGTAATTAATTACAAATTAAACTACAAAAAACAATGTAAACAAATAAAAGGCTTACATACAGATTGCTCTGCAGCATACGTATGAACTCATGTATATACAATGCATACATATATATACATATATACATATATATATATATATATATATATATATATATATATATATATATATATATATATATATATATATATATATATATATATATATATATATATATATATATATATATATATATATATATATATATATATATACTATTCACACACACATATACATACACACGGTATATTCTTGTAACTATAGCGTAGTGATTAATTAACAAAAACATACACACCCAACATATGTATATATATATATATAAATAATATATATAGTGTATATACTGTATATATATATATATATATATATATATATATATATATATATATATATATATATATATATATATATATATATATAGATAGATAGATAGGTAGATATTACAACAAAAGCACGTATATACGTGTGAGAACCAAAACACGTAGACATGCGAACGGTAGGACATAAAAAAATATACAAATACAAACACACATAGACACATAAACCAACAAATTTACAAACTATCATTGACTGTCTCAATATATCATTATGCATTCCCAATTTCTAAAACTCAGTTCACAAGAAAAAACAAGTAAAAAATTCGCCCAAGTTTCTTCGGAACAGCCGAGTTTTCTATACAGCCGCTGCAGCGTATAATCAAGGCCACCGAAAATAGATCTATCCTTCGGTGGTCTCGGTATAATGCTGTGTGAGCCGCGACCCATGAAACTTTAACCACGGCCCGGTAGTGGCCTATCCTATATCGTTGCCATAAGCACGAATATGGCTAAATTTAACCTTGAATAAAAACTACCGAGGAGGCTAGAAGGCTGCAATTTGGTACATTTGATGATTCGAGGGTGGATGATCAACATACCAATCTGCAGCCCTCTAGCCTCAGCAGTTTTTTAAGATCTGATGGCGGACAGAAAAAGTGCGGACGGACAGACAAAGTCGGCACAATAGTTTTCTTTTACAGAAAACTAGAAACCAGTTGAACAAAATCTTGGAAGCTCCTGGAGATATTGCAGCCATCCCTCGAAAGGTCATCTGTGCTGAATTTTAGAAGTTGGCAACGTTAAGGTCACTTGTTAAGCAACCTTTATCATAATAACAGTCCGTCAGATTCTTACATTTTCGACCTTTAATAATATGAAGATTGGAATCGAGTTGCCTGTTTGACGGTATGCAATGTAACGGTAATGAATATCGTGAAATTATTATTATTATTATTATTATTATTATTATTATTATTATTATTATTATTATTATTATTATTATTATTATTATTCGTTTTCTGCGAAAGAAAACTATTGTGCCGACTCTGTCTGTCCGTCCGCACTTTTTCTGTCCGCCCTCAGATCTTAAAAACTACTGAGGCTAGAGGGCTGCAAATTGGTATGTTGATCATCCACCCTCCAATCATCAAACATACCAAACTGCAGACCTCCAGCCTCAATAGTTTTTATTTTATTTAAGGTTAAAGTTAGCCAATAACCGTGCTTCTGGCAACGATATAGGATAGGCCACTACCGGCCCGTGGATAAAGTTTCATGGGCCGCGGCTCATACAGCATTATACCGAGACCACCGAAATATAGATCTACTTTCGGCGGCCTTGATTATACGCTGTAGCGCCTGTACAGAAAACTCGATTGCGCCGAAGAAATTAGGCTCATTTTTTACTTATTATTATAATTATATTATTATTATTATCGAAAATTTGGAACCATTCATAGGGAACGATATCTAAGGACCATTAGCTTGCAAAGAGGTTTACGCGAAATGGAATAACTATACGACTAAACATGAAGAAAACAAATGAAACAGAATAAGTTATCTACGTCACAGAGAGATGAGAAGGGAATATCAAAACTATGAATACTGATAATTCATTATTTCCTCGTTCGTGCTCTTCATCACTACTTCTTTACGTACCCAGTTTCACTCTCTCTGCTTCAACACCGGCTGGAAAACATTATACACAAACCCACTGAAACTGAACCAACTGAATTGAACTGAACTGAATTGAATATACAATATACAAGCACAGGGATCCACGAGGCCATTCAGTGCTGAAACGGAACTCGACAGTTAAAAGGTTTGAAAAAAGGTGTCACAGGAGGAAAACCTCGCAGTTGCACTATGAATCAACTGTTATGAGAGGTTGGAAAGTAAGATGGAAGAAAGAGAATATGAAAGGAGGCACATTAAAGGAACGAAAGGGGTTGCAGCTAGGGGTCTAAGGGACGCTGCAATGAACCTTAAGTAATGCCTACAGTGCACAGCATGAGGTGCACTGACGGCACTAACCCCCCTGCGGGGAAACTGAGCCAAGAAAATGTTACTATTTTAGTAGGGAACTCCACCGTGCTCAGTAATCTGAATTTAAAGATGGTCACCTTGGCACTTACTACACGACGGCTTATGCGATACAAAATACGAGTTAAGAAGCCAATGTTTGAGAAAGAAATCTGAATATTCTATACCTTCGTGATCATTTGAATGTTCTTGACAATCCCTTGTGTCCCGCGTTATAATGTTCTCTACTACAAAATGGATAATTTAATTAGCTTGGAACTTATTTTTATTATACTTTATTTCTGCTCTTTTTCCTTCGTATATAGGCAATTTATTCTGTACACGTCTATTTGAAAGTTAATGGCTTTTTGATGTGTTTTATAGGAATGCGAGCAAATTTTATAATAATAATAATAATAATAATAATAATAATAATAATAATAATAATAATAATAATAATAATAATAATGTGTTCATAGTAGGCCAACTAACCACGTTTTAATTTTCGGGTTTCCCTTCATTTTTGGATACGGTTACAACTATACTTGTTGAATCCGAAAGATATATATGTGTAAATAATAATAATAATAATAATAATAATAATAATAATAATAATAATAATAATAATAAAAATAATAATAATAATAATAATAATAATAATTATTATTATTATTATTATTATTATTATTATTATTATTATTATTATTATTATTATATTTTAAAACTGCTACTACTAACGACGTTGATACGACTTGTATAACACCAGGAAAACTCTAACAACAAGAGCAATTACAACTTTTCTGCAACTGAATCACAAACAATAATGAAACATGGGAAATATCCTTCAGACAAACCAAAGAAATTCCAGACATGTTTCGCCTTCATATATTTACAAAAACACAGGACTTATACACGTCGTGATATAAGACAAAAGACCGAAATAAGCGCTTGTCCTTACGGTCAGAGAGAGAGAGAGAGAGAGAGAGAGAGAGAGAGAGAGAGAGAAACTTTCAAATAGCCAAGTCATTTATTATCAGGTAATGGTCTTCCTTGGAACTTGAATCAAGTACGTCCCCCCTCCATCCCCCGTCACTTCCCTGGAACTACCACTCCCCCTCCCCCTTCCTGCCCACTACTTGGCCCACCTACACGAAGGAAAAAAAAATTAAAGGAAAATCCATCAAGTTCACCGTCCAACAAAGGCACTAAACTCATTTTCCCGGACCAGGCAAGGGAACAATAAATTGAAATATCTGAATTTAATTAGGACAATGGTCGGAGGACATAATTGGGGAGAGAGAGAGAGAGAGAGAGAGAGAGAGAGAGAGAGAGAGAGAGAGAGAGAGAGAGAGAGAGAGAGAGCAATTCATTCATTTAACATTTTTGCCTGAAGGAGGGGGTGTATAGGGGAGGGGTATATAACCCTTACCCCCTTCCAGCAGCCCACTCTGATTGCCTGAATGCAAGAAATGCAATTTCTACAATTAGTGAATCTCGCACCTCATTTGACAATTATGCACCCACCGAAACCATCCCAGTTTTAAGGGCTATGCATTTCCCTTCCTTTTTTATCGCTCTCTCTCCCTCCCAACAGACAATGGCATACTCTGTCACGAATGTCTGTATCCATGGATTCAAGTCTGTATATAAACGTGTAGGCAGGAATTTATATCAAGAAACAAAGGGAATGGGGAGTTAGAATTACAGGTCTGTAACTTGACTAATGCCGGGAAAAACGTTCGTTGAACAATGCGGGATACATAACAACACGTTTAATAACTGGAGGTCTCTGGGTTTTGCCAAAGAAGAGGGTGAGTGAATCAAGGGTTATTATCAAAGAGCCCAGTGAGGGCTTTGAAATTAAAACAAGTAAAAATTGCGCCAAAGTTTCTTAGGCGCAATCGAGTTTTCTGTACGGCCGCTACGGCGTATAATCGAGGCTACCGAAAATAGATCTATCTTTCGGTGGCCTCGGTATAATGCTAGATGAGCCGCGGTCCATAAAACTTTAACCACGGCCCGGTGGTAGCCTATCCTATATCGTTGCCAGAAGCACGATTATGGCTAACTTTAACCTTAAATAAAATAAAAAAAAAAAACTACTGGGGCTGGAGGGCTGCAATTTGGTATGTTTGATGATTGGAGGGTGGATGATCAACATACCAATTTGCGGTCCTCTAGCCTTAGTAGTTTTTAAGATCTGAAGGCGGACACTCGCTACAATAGTTTTCTTTTACAGAAAACGCAAACGAAAAATTTTATGTAGTAAACATGAATCTACTGAAAGCTTATGATGGGCGTGGCATAGATTCATTAGGGGAAGGTGAGGATTTGCAGTTTGTGTAAAGCAGTTCGTTCTGTTTTCAAGATATTATTGATAGGATTAAGCTTGCATATCAAAATGTAAACGAGAGGATTCGGA